>NW_006399804.1:13769566-13777651 GCF_000299155.1 Elephantulus edwardii | reverse complement strand
TGGGAAGACTGTTTATGTTGTGGATTAGGACTTCTAGTGTTGTTCCTAGCTTTTCTGTAATGAATTTCATAGTCCTTGGTTTTAGTCCTAGGTCCCTGATCCACCTTGAGTTGGTTTTTGTGTATGGAGTGAGGTGTGGGTCTTGCTTGATAGACTGACATTGTTGTTCTTCAGTCCTCTGGTAAGATCCCTGACAGTAGATTTCCATAATGCAATTTGTCTTTTGACTTCTTGACTGCTGGTGTTAAGAGTATTGATTGTGGAGCCAAGCAAACTAAAATTATTAACAACCTCAATCTCTTCTCCATCTATCATGGTGCTGCCTATTAGTCCAGTTGTGAGAATCTTTGTTTTGATGTTGACCATCAAACCACATTGAAGACTGCAGTCCTTGACTTTCTGCAGGAAACACTCCAGATTCTCCTCAGATTAGGCAAGCAAGGTTGTGTCATCTATATAATACAGGTTGTTAGTGAGTCTTCCTCCAATCCTGATGCCACATTCCTCCACATAAAATTCAGCCTCCCAAATGATCTGTTCTGAATATAGATTCAAAAGGTATAGAGACAAGATGTATCCCTGATGTACTCCTTTCCTGATAATGAACAAAGCAGTGTTTCCTTGCTCTGTTCTGACAATTGCCATGATTTTGCATGAGTACAATTAAAGTTCTGGGATTCCCATTGTCCTCAAGGTTATCCACAATTTGTTGTGATCCGCACATTCAATTGCCTTTACATAGTCAATGAAACACAGATTGACATTCCTCCGATACTCTATGCTATCAGCCAAGATCCAGATGAAATTGTTGATAATATGTCTTCTAAACCTAGCTTGTATTTCTGGTAGTTCTCTGTCAATGTACTGTTATAGTCATTTTTGGATCAAATAGCAAGAATTTGCTTGCATGTGTTACTAGTGATGTTGTTGTTATGTGCCATTGAGTTGCTTGACTCATAGCTACCCTATGTACAACAGCCCTAACCCCTGCTCTATCTCTTGCTGGCCTTATTGTCTTTCATACACTTATCCCCATTACCCCAGTGACAGAATCAATCCATCTCATCAAGGGTCTTCTTCTCATGCACTGTCCCTCCAGTGATATTGTTTGATGATGTCAATACTCTGTTAGGCTACCTGTTTTTGGAATGGGAATAAATATGGATTCCAGTCAACTGGCCAGGTAGTTGTCCTACAGATTTCTTGGCACAAGCTGGTGAGCATATCCAGGGAGTCATTTATCTGTCTGTTGAAATATGTCCACTGGTATTCAATAAATTCCTGGAAATGTGTGTTTTGGTGTTTTTTGTTTCCTCCCAATTCCTTTAAAGCCACTTGCACTTCCTCTTCCATCACCATTGCTTCCTTTTTTTAAATCATATGTAGTTACATTAAATTCTTCTGTGTCAGCCAATTGCTTTTGGAACCATTACTCTGTATATATACTCCTTCCATGTAATGACTGTAATGTGGAATGTGAGAAGTATTAATATAGTAAAATTGGTCATTGCTAAGAAAGAAATGGAATGCATAAACACATGCTAGACTTTGATGAAATGAGATGGATTGGCATGGGACATTTAGACAATCATATGATCTACTACTGTAGAGATGAAAAGGTGAGGAAAAATGGAGTCACATTTATTTCTCAAAAGGCCATTTCTAGATCTGTCTTGAAATATAATGTCATGAGCTATAGGATAATATTCATAAACATACAAGGAAGACTGGTTAATACCACCATCATTAAATTATATATACCAACAACCAGAGCCAAGAGGAGGAAATAGAAGATTTCTACCAACTTTTGCAGTCAGAAATTGAGTGAACATGCAACCAAAATGAGCTAATAATAATAGGTGACTGGAAAGCAAAAGTTGAGAACAAGGAAGAAGAAGTAGGAACACATGGACTTGGTGACAGAATTGAGACTGGAGACAGAATGATAGAGTTTTGTACAATCAATGATTTATTCATTGAAAATGCCTTTTACAAGAAGCATAAACAGTGACTATACACATGGATTTCACCTGATAGTATGCACAGGAATCAGATTACATTTGTAGAAAGAATCTTTGGAGAAGCTCAATATCAGCCATGAAAACTAGGCCAGATGCTGATTGTGTGAAAGCATCAATTACTCATATGCAAGTTCAAACAAAAGTTAAAGAAAAATAAATCCACAGAACTAAAATTTTACTTCAAGTGTATCCTACATGAATTTAAAGACCATGTCAGAAACAGGTTTGAAGTCTTGAACACTAATGAACAAAGACCAGATGAGCTATGGAAAGATATAAAGAATATCATCCATCAAGAATGCAAAGGCCCTTACAAAGGTAGAGGAGGAAGAGAAGACCAAGGTGGATGTCAAGACTCTGAATATTTCAGTAGAATGCCAAGAAGCCATAACAAAGGGAAGAAACCAGGAAGTTAAGGAGCTGAAGAGAAGATTTCAAAGGGCAGCTCTGGAAGGCAAAGCAAAGAATTATAATAAAATATGCAAAGAGCTAGAGTTGGAAAATAAAAAGGGCTGAACTCGCTCAGCATTTCTTTTTCTATTGAGATTTTAAAGAAAGTTAACAGAAAACTTGGATTTCCATGCATTCCGTGTTGCTGCATTTCTTAAGCCGAAAGAACAGAAGAACAAATTCAAGCCTCAACTTGCAATCCTTAAGGATCCTACGGGCAGAATATTGACTGATCTTGGAAGGATTAAAAGAAGATGGAAGGAGTATACAGAGTATGCATACATTTTAAAAAAATATTACAAATATTACATTTTAGGCATTTAGAACTATGTTTATCACACTGTTGTTATTTTTTGTTGTGTACTGCCAGTTGAAACTGACTCATAGCTGAGACAGTAAATCACATGGGAAAAGACTGGCCATTTTTCTCCTGGAGAACAACTGATGAATCCAAACCACATGCCTTTGAGATTATAGTGCAGTTTCTTACCATTAAGCTACCAGAACTCCCATTTGTCAGGGAGGAGCTCTTTGAAGGGCCCTGTATTAGTCTTCTCTTTACTTATGAATCCTGTAAACCTCAACCTCACTTCAGAGAAGTTAAGCAGAAACGGGCTTCAAGAAGACCACTTAGGGAGATTAATACATGTTCTTTGTCCTTCACAATTTGGGGATGAGTGGTGGAAGACAATAGTGGACAAATGGGAGATGAGAGACTGCTCCTAATGCATACCACATATTATCCTATAACTAAAATTGATCATAAACATTACTAAGTATTCCATGTAGTCTGGTATGGGCAGAGGTCCATGAGGGGTGTGACACATGAATTACTATTCAGTGTGACATCAGTCTTACTGATGCCACTAAGATATAAATCAGAGAAAACCTTTAGAATTAACCTTGTATTTTCTATAAGCCAAGTTGCTTTAAACCAATATGTTTTAGGTAATGCTATAACTGTAGTATAGAATTGAAATAACTTTGCTAAATCCTTACGATACAATCTGCTATGCTTTGGTATCTATTAAGGGCACGGTTTTAACATATATTACTTAATTATGCTTGTAGGTCCTCTGTCTATTTTTTATTACACACTATATTACTACATCAACATACACTGCCAGAAGTGCAGGCTGGTTTTAGAAGAGGCCGTGGCACTAGGGAGATCGTAGCTAATGTTAGATGGGTCTTGGCTGAAAGCAGGGAGTGCCAGAGGAATGTCTTTCTGTGTTTCATTGACTATGCAAAGGTGCTTGACTGTGTGGATCACAAGAAACTATGGCTGACACTGAGAAGAATGGGAATCCCAGAACACTTGATTGTGCTAATGCAAAACCTATTCTTGGACCAAGAGACACTCATCAGAACAGAACAAGGAGACATGGCATGGATCAAAATTGGAAAGAGTATATGCCAGGGTTATGTCCTATCTCCATACCTTTTCAATCTATATGCAGAACAGATTATCCGGGAGGCTGGGCTCTATGAGGAGAAATGTTGCATCAAGATTGGAGGAAGACTCATCAACAATCTGCATTATGCAGATGACACAACCCTGCTTGCTGAAACTGAGGAAGACCTGTAGCACTTGCTGCAGAAGGTCAAAGATTACACATGGATTGAAGCTCAATATCAAGAAAACAAAGATTCTCACCACTGGGCCGATTGGCAGCCTGTGATGGATGGTGAAGAAATTGAGATTGTTAACAGCTTTCGTTTGCTTGGCTTCACAATCAACACTCTAGGCACCAGCAGCCAGGAAATTAAAGACGTATTGCGTTGAGAAAGTCTGCTACCAGATACCTCTCTAGAGTACTGAAAAACAATGATGTCAGTCTGCAGACAAAGATGCACCTGATACAGGCCATGATCTTTGGAATTACTTGTTACGCATCAGAGAGCTGGACAATGGCTAGGGATGAACTAGAAGAAGAAATGGTGTCTTTGAGCTGTGGTGTTGGAGAAGAATATGAAATTGAAGAACTGAATATACCATGGACTGGTAAGAGAATGAACAGGTTGGTCCCGGAGAGGGTAAAACCAGGCTGCTCTTTGGAGGCAAGGATTCTGAAGCTTTGTCTGACCTGCGTTGGACATGTTGCAAGGAGGGACCAGTCCTTGGAGTGGGACATTATGATTGGGAGAGTGGAGGATCAGTGCAGATCAGGAAGACCCTCAATGAGATGGATTGAGTCAGTGACTGGGGTAATGGGTGCAGATGTGTCAGGGACAGTGCAATTGGCACATGACAGAGCAGGGTTTAGGGTTGTTGTACGTAGGGTTGCTACAACGGCACAGAATAACAACAACATTACTATAGACTTATTATAATACATATACAAGAGTAAAGAGGTATTTAAGAAAAAATTTACTAATTCCACCCTTTAACTTTCTAAGGCAATCTATATCATTGATAATATGTATAATTATCTACAATTTATACATACTTGATATAAAAAAGAGGTTAAAATTGTTTCACAAACTCAAGATATTAGATCCAAGATAAAACAGATATTTGATCCCAGAATGAGGTAAAATTTTAAAAGACATAACTGGAAAGTCAATTACCTGACTCACCACTTTGAAGTTATGGAAGAGAAATGAGATGGTTTCCAGGCAGGAGCTCTTCAGAGAGCCCTGAACCAACCATCTCCTCTACTTACAGATTCTGTAAACCTCAGTTGTTCCAGAGAAGGAACTGGAGAGAGGCTTCAAGGAGACCCCTTAGGGGGTTCTATATGTGTTCTTTGTCCTTTACAATTGGCGGTGGGTGGAGGAAGACAATTAACAAATGGGAGATAAGAGAAAGGCTGGCAGCAGTGTGGACAGAGTATGGGATGGACTTAGATTTCTAGAGTTTTCAGGGCAAACAATGTTTGTATCTCAGGGACCAGATTTGGGAATATAAGGAAATTTCCATGCAGTGATTAAAGGAGGGAGAGTGAAATGACAATTACAGGATTCAGTCAACATAGACTGACAGCCATGCTGTGTGTGTCTCAGTAGTCCAATGCCATACTGTGTGCCACAGTAATCATAGAGTATTTAATGGGGGACTTTTTAATAAATAGACAACTAGGTTTTTCTTCTGAGGTGCCTCTTGGTAGACTCAACCTTCCACCTCTTGATTAACCATTTGCACCACCCAGGGAGGGGCTCATTCACTAAAGAGCAGGGGTGAACTGCCAGACAGCTAGCACAGAAAGGGCAAACTTGTTCCAGGATGGAGCAGAAACTAGCCATGCAAGTTTTCTGATGAGCCAGGAAAAAACACTTACAAGAGGAAGAGCTAACTTAGGCCAAAGTTGTCTTGTGACAATTGTTACTGATGTTGTGTACCATCTAGTCAGAGCTGACACATAGCTGACCCTCCAGTGGGTTTTCAGAGGCCTTAAATTGCACGGAAGGAGACTGCCCATCTTTCTGCTGCAGAACAGCTGGTAGATTCGAACTGTGTAGATTTAACCCTCTGAGCTGACAGTTATCTCTTTACCACGAAGACACCAGAGCTTCTCGTGACAATTAAAAACTAGGCAATTGGGAAGCTTCCTTATTCCCCCCTTTTCTTTCCTTCCCTGTGCTGAAGGATTAGAAAGAAATAGATGGAAAATAGTAAAAACAAGCTAGAACGAAGGCTGACCACTCATTCTAAATTTTGCTTGACTTTGGCTGGAACTTTGACTGGTCTGGGCTGCTTTCCTTGTAGAATTCTACTTTTGAGGGGTCTAAGCCTACAAAATCAATTCACAGAATGACTGTTAGCAGTGTGCTTGAGTACACCACAGAGTGTGAGGATGGTGCTGGATAAAGCAAAGTTTCAATCTGTTTTTCAGAGCTGCTATGGGTCATAGTCCACTCAATGGCACCTAACAAAAGCAATGAGCCCTTAGTTGCTCTGCCCTTATTGGTCTCTATGGGTGCTGTGATTTCTGAGACACAGTTAGAACAAGGCATAAAAATATTAAAAGAAGCCCAAGTAAATTCTCTGGATATCTACATTCTAAACACTCTCCTGGCTAATGATTATATTCCAGCTCTTGTTATCATGGTCAATCAAATACATGAATGGCATAGTAAGTCTATTTCAAACAACTATCTGCTGGTCTGTTGGCATGCGGAGCCCAACATGGCCAAGAAGTAGCTACAATTCCAAGTTCAAAGAAAGACACTCTTACTGTATTACCTGATGTAAGCATGTTCCCTATAGGATCTGGAACTTCTCAAGCCAGCATTGCCCAAGGCTGTGGGAACGGGAAGAACAACTTTCACAATGAGTCACTGAGAGTTATAATGAGAAGAGACACACTTTTGCACACACATGAAGTTTAGCTAATGGGGAAAACAGGACTACATTCAGCTTTCATTCATTATGTACCACACCTTGGAGGAAAAAAAGATCCAATCTTGCTAAGTGGTTTCTCATACTGGCATTGTTGGCTGAGCCTTCCACAGTCATTTCATTATTCTTTGAGCCTGGCTAATTCTGAGTGATGAGGCTATGGCAAGATCACTAACGCTCATGGTCATGAACCTTTTGTTTCTCTCTTAGCCTTGGTCCAAGACCAAGAAAATCAGGCATTTTCATAAGCATGCTGGCTGAAGTAGTGTAAGCAGGGAAGACAAATCCATATTTACAGTGTATATCAGTTCCAGTAAGGAGGGATCTTTATGTTATCTCCATGATGGAAATGATACAGAGCGAGGTTCTAAATACCAGCTGTCAGCTAGTTGAGTCCAGTTCTTGGTGATCACATGTGTGTTGGAGTGGAACTGTGCTCCACAGTGTTCTCAGTGGTGGATGTTTTTGCAAGTAGAGAGTAGAGCACCAAACAAATAGTTTTTTTCCTGGGAGACCCGATTGAGTAGATTCAAACAGCAGTTGAGCATATTAACCATTCACATCATTTTCTGCCACCCTGTGTTATACAGGTTTGTTCTCTGCTTGCTCTGGAGTATAATTTTAATCCACCAGAGACACTGCAGAAGAAAGACCTGGTAATCAGCTTCTGCAAAGATTAGAGCTGAGAAAACCCTATGGGTTAATTCTACTCTGTAAGAGAAGGTGTTGTCATGGGCCAGGAGCCACTGGAAGACTATGGGTTTGTTTGTCTTTTATTTGCAATCACTATGATGTCAGTCTAGACACTAAGGTGTACCTGATCCAAGCCATGGTTGTCACAATTACTTGCTATGCAACAGAGAGCTGGACAATGACTAAGGATGACAGAAGAAGCATCAATGTCTTTGGTGGTTCTGGAGAAGAGTACTGGACACACCATGGACCACCAAGAAAACAAGCAGGTCTGTCCTTGAGAGGGTGAAACCAAGCTTCTCCTTGGAGGCAAGGATTTTGAAGCTTCATCTCATATACTTTGGGCATGTTCCCACGAGGGAACAGTCCTTAGAGAAGGACATAATGCTTGGAGGGGTGGAGGGATAGCACAGGAGAGGAAGACCCTGGATGAGATGGAGTGACTCAGTATCTGGGTTAATGGGGGTAGGTATGTCAGAGACAGTGAAATTGGCTTAGGATCGATAGGGCAGGGTTTGGAGAACTATTGTTCATAGAATTGCGGTGAGTCACAGGCAACTCAAAGGCACATAACAACAA
>NW_006399804.1:13765106-13768696 GCF_000299155.1 Elephantulus edwardii | reverse complement strand
TGTGTCATCCGCATAACGCAGATTGTTGATAATTCGTCCACCAATCTTGACTCCACATTTCTCCTCATAGAGCCCAGCCTCCCTGATAATCTGTTCTGCATATAGGTTGGAAAGGTGTGGAGATAGGATGCATCCCTGGCGTACACCCTTCCCAATTTTGAACCATGCAGTGTTCCCGTGCTCTGTTCTGACGACTGCTTTCTGGTCCAAGTATAAGTTTTGCATTAGAACGATCAAGTGTTCTGGGATTCCCATTCTTCTCAGAGTCAACCTACTCAGAGATAATATAATTCTTTCCTCTTTTTTTTCCTTCCTCAAAATAGTTTCTTTTCATCCACTCCCTCAACCTGTACTTCTTTTCTCAGTTGTAATATTTGTTGGTAGAATTTCTGCTGCTGGAGTCAAGCCCAATTACATGCATTAAAAACCTCAAACTCATTGTCCTTGGGTCAAAATCAACTCATAGCTGGCCCTCCAACAATTTTGTGAGGCTGTAAATCACATGGGAGATTGTCCATCGATCTTCCATAGAGCCATTACCAGATTCAAATTGACAGGGAGGCATGTACTTTGGATTAGAAGCCCAACTTCCCAGGTCTAGGCCATTAGTGTTCTCTAAATATATAAAGGTAAAAGATAAAGACAGAGTAAAAGGACAGAGAAGTGTTCTTACTCCATTTCCTTTCTCTGGACTAGACTATTGAAATACAGTTTCTACTCTCCCAGTGAGTTATTTGCATACTCTGCCTTATTTGCCTTTTGGAAATATGTCCTCAAATGTGGAGCATCTAACTCTATGCTGAGTCCCCCCCCTCTTTTATTTATTTTCTACTAGTTTATTTACAAAATTGGAATGCAAATTCCAACAAAGTCTTTCAATTTCCCTCACTCACCCACCCATCAAATTGTACAACTCAATTAATCCTACCTCCTGCACATCCTCATCCCTCTGCTTCCAATCTCTCACCCCTCTTGGATCCTTATACTCATTCTACAATAATGGTTTTATACACTATTTATTCTTGTGGGACTGAGTTAGTTCACTCAGCATAATGCTCTCCAGTCCCTTCCAAGTTAGGTAATAATTTACAAAATCATGGCTCCTGCACGCTGCGTAGTATTTCATTGTGTGAATGGACCGTAATTTCTCAATCCATTCATTTTTGAGGACTCTACACAGTTTTGTGTATTCTTAACATGTGGAGAAACACAAAACAGTGTTCATAAGACATATTTTGTATTTGCTTTCTAATCATGATTTGAATTGTTTCTGAACCCTCTGTTTGATCATTCTCTTAATTAAGGGAAACATCACTTTGTGGAGTGAGTGTGGGCACTTTGGGGAAAGGAGGTTGCTAGTGAGAAGATGAATGGGGTTGCTCGTGTTGGGTAAGGCCAGCAGGCACACAGTCCTAGGTGACAAGCTGGTGGCTGGGCTGGGCAAAGGGACTGAGGCGGGTGCCTGCACGAGGTTAATGGCACTATTCCAAGGCAAAGGCAGCCAACTGGGCTGCAGTCTCCGTAGCAGAGGGGGCGCCCTGGTTTACTGGGCTCACTGGTGGGTGGTGCTAAGCGCAGCAGCCCGGAGTGTTGTCCTGCATCCTAGCAACAGCTGGGCTCAGAGCACTGCCTGGGCGCCAGCTGAGATGGCTGCAGGTGAGTCCAGCCCGAGAGTGCATAGAGGAGGAAGACCAAGGGTGAGAATCTTGCTACCAGTGGGCGATCCTGGGCAGGTCTTGGCCCCGCTGCTAGCCTGAGAGCCCCCACTCCCTGCAGAACCAGGCTGCTCCAGCTACACACTGAGGACTTCCCAGTTGCTGGAGTAGTTCCAGAAAGGGGGCCTGCTCTGCTGGGGCCTCTCTTCTTTGAGTGCTGCACTTCCTGAGAGATCCTCTCCACTTCTCTCTCCAGTGCTTCTGTCCCCTACCGCCCAAGGAGGACCATGACCTATCCAGAGCCTTGCACCTCTGCTCCTCTGACTTCCTTGCCTCTTCACTCTCTGGAGGCCAAATCGCCCTCCATAGTCACTTGACTTACCTGGCCACCTCCCTGTTCCCCATCCCTTTAGTTTCCCTCTTTTCTTTCTTTCCTCCTGGGAAGTTTTGCCTCCTTATCTCTTGGTCTGCACTGCTTTTTTGCCTCCCACCCACACCCCTTTCCCTCCCTGGAAACCTAATTTACATGTGTCTGGTCTGTGCCACCATCTCGATTTCATTTAGGGCTCTGTACCTGTCAGCTGAAAGGCTAACTTATGCCGCAGGTTTTACTAAATAAGAGCTCCATCCTGAGAAGGCTGGTGTGTGAGCTGTGTTCACTTTATCTCAGTGCACACACTCATTCCCCTAGGCTTGCAGGTTCTAATTTGCTTCTCCTTAAATGCTACACACTTTTTTTTTCTTTTATGAATTGAGTTTTAATGCTTCGTAAGGAATCCCTGAAAATTACTGTTTAAACCAACACAAATTCCATATCTATTTCCTGGTTAGGAAAAAAAGTGCATGTCCCTCCCAGTATATGTGAACAACCATAAACAAATGGAGCTCCTTTTCTCTTCTTTTAATAGTTACAATTTCCCCTCTTACTTTAAATTCAGATATATATTATACATTCATTTGTATTCTCTTTATGGGCAGGAAGCTCTAGTGGCCTTGCTGTTGTTGTCAGGTGCCATCGAGTTGAGTATGACTCATAGCGACCCTATGCGTAATAGACCTCAGTCCTGTCCTTACCTGTATCATTCTCATCATCTCTGACACACTTGAGCCCACTACTGCAGTCACTCTGTCAATCCATCTTGTTGGGGATCTTCCTCTTTTGCACTCACCCTCTACCTTTTCAAGCATGATGCCCCTTTCCAGGGAATAGCGTTTTCTAGCAACATGTGGAAAGAAATAATGAGAAACTCTGGCTGATGGAGTCCACAGGAAGTTGCACGGTTAACCCAAAGGTTGTAACTCTCTGATGGTATAAATCTACCAGGGGCTCCTTGAAAAAGACGGGTAATCCCCTCCTTGAGCAACTTGACCTGGACAAAATGGATGGTCAGTTCCAGGTCAGTTCCAGCTCAACAGTAAATTACAGGACGAGTCCAAAGGATTGGTTTCAACTTACTGCTTTTGAATCAGAACCAACTCATAGCTGACACTCCAGCAGAGACTTTAAGTTGCATGGGAGGAGACTTTATTTTTCTCCTACCCATTTGCTGGTTGATTTGAACTAACTAGAGAGGTGCCATCTTTGGGTTAGCAGAGCAACTTCCTACAGGTAGGGAGAAACTGAGGAACAACAATCTTGATAAAAAGTCTTGAGTTTATATTTTTATATAAGCTACACAGATCATTTTTCAAACATCACTGGAAATAGTGCTATAACTTGGTTCTTTTGATAAGTTAAGAAAATATCAGAAATTTCTATTTAAGAATAAAAAAAATAGGCAAGCTCTGGTGGCCTAGTGGCAAGAAGCTGCACTGCAGTTCCAGAGGTGTGCAGTTCGAATCAACCAGATGCTTTTTTGGAGAAGGAGGGACAATCTCTTCCTGTACCAGTCAGATCCGATTTGATGGTACACACATAAAAAATAATAAAAATTT
>NW_006399804.1:13756322-13760422 GCF_000299155.1 Elephantulus edwardii | reverse complement strand
TCTTGTATCCTGCTACTTTGCTGAATTGGTCAACTATGTCCAATAGTTTTCTTGCTGAGTCTTTAGGGTTTTCTAAGTATACTATCATGTCATCGACTGCAGTTCTTTTAAAGCATGCCATTCTTGGTTGACAAGACTCAGAATTTTAACAAACTCAGATGTGATTTATATTTGAGGTCTAGAAAAATGTACTGCAACTAAGAAAACAATATTTTATACATTTTAGCTTTGTTTCAAGGGTTATTGAAACAAAGATGTACTGTATGGTGTGTCAACTGCCACTGTGCTATGTAATGTATGCCTTTTCACATTTTTTTTAAAAAAGATACAAGAAGGAAATGCTTAATATACTCTTGCCTCCGTGGAGTAGTGGATGAAGTGCTGAGTTGCTAACTTAGCGTTAGCATTAGAAACCCAGCAACATGTCCTCTTGAAAAAGATGAGGCAGTGTGCTCCCCATAAAGATTGATAGCCTTATAAATGCCATAGGACAGTCATTCTCTGTTCTACGGCACTCACTGGTTTTTAGAAGATCACCAAAACAAGTGTTACAATTGAGATGAAAAGCAAGCAGATCTGTCCACTGAAGCCACACTGTGTAAGCTAAGGCTTTTCACACTGACACACCTAAACAGAAAGGGTTTTCACATGTACATCAATACATGCTTATATGTTCAAAGTCTTTTTCTTTTTTATCAACCTTCCATAGAAACAACACATAAGAATACAAAATCAAATGCTACAAATAGGCAGCCAAATCTGTACCTTCGTTTTATACATTTTCATTCACTAGGGAACCCTGGGTAAAGAAGCTGAGCTGCAATCCCAAAGGTACATAGTTTGTATACACTAGCTGTTCCTGAGAAGAAAGATGGGCAGACTCCTCCCATCTGCCTCTGAAAAACAGAGGGTCAACTATGGGTCAGTTCCAACTGGACAGTACACAAAAATGGCATTTATCTAGTTCAGTAGTTCTTAATCTAATCTGATCCAATGCTCAGTTTTATAGCTAATATTTTGTAATGCCTACTTTACTGTCCTAAAATAGAAATAATAGCTAATAATAACAACTATAATTATTGTGACCATAAAGATTCTTGCAGTGCTGTAGCTGTTAAGTAAAATTAAAGGGACATGATTGTAATAAAGGAAGCAATGGTTGTGGAGTCAGAGGGAGTCATATTGCTAACACAAAGGTAGAACCACTCAATTCATTAGTGGCTCCATGGAAGAAAGGTAGGAATTCTCCTCTAGGTTGATTTACAGCCTCTGGAAACTTGCTGGAGGGTCAGCTCTGAATTGAGTCTGACTCAGTGACAATGAGTTTGACTTCTGAGTTTCAGCTGTAATAAAATATCAGTTAGTAAGTGGTTGAGCCTCATTACACTGGAGTTCTAATGAAGCAGGCAGATGCTTGAAGACTTACAAAGAATTAATGTGGACAATGCAGCTCTAAGTATAAGCTGATACAAGATATGTATCAACATGATGGGGTTAGGGAGCTCTGGTGACCTAATGGCAGGAAGTTGCACTGCAGTCACGGAGGCACAAGGTTCTAATCCACCAACTGCTCTGTGGAAGAAGGATGGGTAATATCCCTTGCCTCTGAAAACCCCCTGGAGAGTCAACTGTGGGTCGACATTATACAACAACCAGGTGCGGGTTGGGGTTCAGGGAAAGCTATCTGTTCTATTAAATAGAAAAGCAATGGAAAAACAAGCAACCAAATAAACTTGTTGCTGTTGAGTGGATTCTAACTCATGGCAGCCTCATGTGCTCCAGAATAGGGTTTTTGGGTGTAATCTTTGTGGAGGCAGATCACCAGGCCTTTCTTTTGTGGGACTGCTGAGTGAATTCAAATCATCAACCTTTTGGTTAGTAATTGAGTACTTAATTGTTGTGCCAACCAGGAACCTTCAGAAGAGCAATTCTCATTCACTCATTGTCCTTGAATGTGAACCTGGCTCATAGCTGGGCTTCCATTGAGTTCCCTAGGGTGCAAATCATGTGGGAGGAAATGCCCGCCCTTCTCCAGTGGAGCCACTGGTGTATTTAAACCACCAAATAGGTGCAGCCTTTAACAGCATAGCTCCCTTATGCTACACCACCCGAGCTGTAGGTAACGAAAACCTAAATCTCTCAAATCAATATATCGGATGTGGGTTTGGGTTAGTACTAGTGTAGAACCTTACGAATAAAGAATATTCTTACGAAAAGCTGAGCGCTGTGGTCTCTAACTTTCTCCTCTTAGGTTGCACGTGTGCTGAGATTTGAGCGTTCCTGGATACCATGGGCTTGGCACTGGCAAGGGCGGCCCAGTGGACAGCTGTGGGACATGGAACTACAACCCTGGAAAGTACCCCGCTAAATGAAGCAATAGTAAAAGAAATTGTTGTGTTTGTGGAGAGTGTTCTCTCTAAGCATCCCCAAGCAGCAAGATTTGTTTTTATAGAACCGCTTGAATGGAAAACAGATTTAGTGCCCTCAGCATTTGGATTAGGCTATGTTACCAGGTAAGCCAGTTAACTGTCTTTTAATGTAGTATCTCATTATAAGTTTGGGGTAAATCACTTAACTGCTCTAAATATCAAGAAATCATCTACACTAGGGATGATTGCAAGCCCTCAGGTGCAATTGAAACATTCCATTTGGACAGTGCAACGTTTACATGTTTACATTTAATTTCTTTTGATAGCAGAAGGATAGATAGACTAAGATTGTTTAGGTCATCTTACTCCTGGAGTCACTTCTGTCCATCTTACTAGACCTTTGCATTCATCTGTAATAGCTCCCAGACCCCAGCAAGCAAGCAATGGTTTTGTGATCTCTGAGACAGACAAAAATCCCTTAAATCTATCCGTTCTTGTCTCAGAGAATGCTGGAAAGTTTTGCTCAATGTAAGGGTGAGAGTACCTCACAATTGGAGGTGTAATGAGAATTTGTAAAACTGTTTTCCAAATCTGAAATTTAAAAAGAAATCCTACGTATATATTTACCCCCAGCAGTGGGCTATGAGTTCTTCTCTGGGTATCCTGATGCTGTAAATCTTAACAGGAAGAGATGGCCCATCTTTCTCCCTTAAAAACTCTTAAGTCTGTGATTTTTTTTAAAAAAAAATCCAAGTATATACAATGATTTATAATAATAAGCAGGTGCTATATTTCAGTGCACATTTAAACACTGTTATTACTGTATGTATTATTGTGTTAAAGATTGTTGTTATTTACCATCAAGTCCAAACCGACCCATAGCTGACCCTCCAGAGGGTTTTCAGAGGCAGCCGTTCTGCGCATGTTTCTAAGCACGGTCATCAATTTAAAAATGTGCTGCAATGTGTTAATTGCATGGGAGGAGATTGCCCATCCTTCTCCTGCAGAGCAGCTGGTGGCCTTGAACTGCATGCCTTTGGGATTGCATTAGATCACCAGAGCTCCCTTGTTAAAGAATACTTTTAGTGTATTGATATACATGCTTCTCACCACTGGCCTACTGACAGCATCAGTATGGATGGTGAAGAGCTTGAGATAGTTAACAGTTTTCGTTTACTTGGTTCCACAGTCAACACCCTTGATAACACCAGTCAGGAAATCAGGAGACTAGTTGCATTGGGAAAATCAGCTGTGAGGGACCTCTCAAGAGTACTGAAGAGCAATGATGTCAGCTGGAGACTAAAGTGCGCCTGATCCAGGCTATAGTCTTTGCAATTACGTGCTATCTATCAGAGAGTTGGACAGTGACTAGTGATGATCGAAAGAGAATTGATGCCTTTGAGCTATGGTGCTGGAGAGGAATGTTGAATATACCATGGACTGCTAGGAGAACATACAGATTTGTCCTGAAGAGGGTGAAGCAGGAATGTTCCTTGGAGTCAAGGATTTTGAAGCTTTGTCTGACATACTTTGGGCATGTTGCAAGGAGGGACTGGTCCTTGGAGAGGGACATCCTGTTTGGGACAGTGGAGGGACAGAGCAGGAGAGGCAGACCCTCGATGAGATGGATCGATTCTGTGAGTGGAGTGGTAGGAATGAGTGTGTTTGAGATGGCTAGGTTGGCACAGGATTGAGCGGCATTTAGGGCTCTTGTACATAGGGTCGCTATGA
>NW_006399804.1:13745469-13755814 GCF_000299155.1 Elephantulus edwardii | reverse complement strand
ATGTTCAGCTTTTTGAGGAAGCGCCAAACTGCCTCAGTTCTCATTTTCTCAGGGCATATTCAAGTAGTGGAATAGCTGAATCATATGGAATTTCTATGTTCAGCTTTTTGAGGAAGCGCCAAACTGCCTCAGTTCTCATTTTCTCAGGGCATATTCAAGTAGTGGAATAGCTGAATCATATGAAATTTCTATGTTCAGCTTTTTGAGGAAGCGCCAAACTGCCTTCTAGAGTGGTTGTACTATTTTACAATCCTACCAACAATGTATAAGAGTTCCTTTCTTGCCATGTCCTCTCTAATATTTATTACTTGCTGCCCTGTTAAACTTTGCCACTGTTTCTGGGATTAAATGGTATCTCATTGTGGTTTTAATTTGCATCTCTTTTATTGCAAGTCATTTTGAGTATTTCTTCATGTGTCTGTTTGCCATCTGAATATTTCCTCTGTGAAAATTCTTTCCATATCTTTTTGCCCATGTTGTACTTGCATTATCAGTCTTTTTCTTGTGGAGGTCCAGGAGTATTCTGTAGACTTTCATTATGAGACCCTTGTCTGAGATGGTATCACCAAATGTTTGTTCCCACTCAGTAGGTTTTCTTTTCTGCCTGTTGGAAAAAGTTATTTTGATGCACACACGGATTTTAATGCATAGAAAAATAGATTCTATTCTATATGGTAACACAAACATTTGACTGAGTGACATAAAATACACACTATACCTAGCTGTTAATAATATACTGTACAGATTTAGGAAAGGAACTAGTTAGTAATTCAGACACTACATATGTGTGTGTGCTGAAGTAATTATTTTTTTAAATGATTCTCTATGTTCCACATTATAATAAAATAACCTAACATAACCACCCCTTTCTCCTTGTTAGATAATCTGTAACACACTCCTCAAATATTTCTTTTTCTCTTTGTCTACATTCTTTTTGCTGTATTTCCATTCTTGAAATAATTTACTTATGTATTATACTCCCCCTAAACAAGAGATTTTTATATTTTGATATATGTGTATTTTAAGACAATTCCTCCTTATTTGTCTATCTTTTGTCAAATTTAAGATGTAACTTGATCTTAATCCTATTTTCTACTCATAATTGCGGTTTCTCACCTGTATAGATGGCATCTTTCTTTAAATTAACTTTAATTAAGGTTTACAGAGACTGAGGTTTTCCAGTTATTCATTGTTGCACTTTTCTCCCTGCCCATTCCCTCCCCTCAATTCACTCTTCTCCTTGAAAAGTAAAAGAAAAACACTTTCATTGTTATGCAATCGCTCTCTCCAGTCCACTCCACTGTGCAGCCTTCATTCTGGACTCCTGTCATGACAATAATACCTAATCACATATCCCTTTTAAACAG
The DNA here is from genome assembly GCF_000299155.1 of Elephantulus edwardii. Lineage (NCBI taxonomy): Eukaryota > Metazoa > Chordata > Mammalia > Macroscelidea > Macroscelididae > Elephantulus > Elephantulus edwardii. Next base: position 13,754,447 of record NW_006399804.1, on the reverse strand, counting down.
TTTTCTCCCTCATCTGTTTCAATGCAGTATATCATTCCTCCCCTCCTTCTCTGCCTTCCCTCAGTTGGAAAGGATGAAAGGAATCTGATAACATTTGTTGTATCTGAACATTTTCCTGTATTTTGAGGGCTTATCTGTTGGTATGATTGGGGAGCCAAGTCACCAGGATTCCAAATACCATGAGGGTCAGCCAGGTGGACAAGGTTCACTGGAGCTTCCAGATTAGACAGACTAGGAAGATAGGAAGGGCTGGAATTCTACTTCTAAAAATTAGCTAATGAAACCGTTGTGGATTGGAAAATACTGTCTGAGACTTCAACTTGTTTAGTTTGGAGACATTATTAAGAGAGTTTAAACACATAAGAACATGTTTGGTGAAATGGGGAACCAGGAATGATGAAGGAAACTCTAAATGAGATGAACTGACAGGGGCTGCAAAGTGTACTCAGAGCGACAGCCATGAAGACAATGCAGGATCAGACACCTCTTTCCCCATTATTCACAGAGTCACTATGAGTCAGGAATGACTAATAGCAAGTTAACTTCCACATTTGAAGGAACTCATACCTGTGTGGCTCTACCCAAGTAAGATAGGTATCTATTTGCCTAAATTTGGCAATGGTGGAAAATGTGAAATGCTTTCAGTCCTTAACCACACCCCTTACTCATTCCCCCATGTCAAAGAACTTACACACCCACAGCCACACAGCACTTGCATTTTAACAAGTGATGTAAACCAGAGATGCTCTCATTGGCCAGAGGAAGAATTATTAAAACATACTATCAATGATCTCATTTTTTTTTGTCTTGAGTTCACATGCTCTCTTCTTGCTTAGCTGCTGGCCTTTAAATAAGTGTATAAACAGAGTATAAAGTGGGGAAGCTGTTCTTCATCCAAACAGGTTTCAGGCCAGTACATCTACATTATGTAAGCCTGGAAGGCTGAAGTCATCATGAAGAGTTTAAGCTTAAAGTCTCTTGATATGTTTTCATCTAGTAGGAATGTCCTTTCACATTTTAAAACAAAAGCCTATTCCTCTCTGTCTGGCTATCTGCTGTCAGACATGTGCTTCCAAAACAGGCCAGCTCCAGCTCCAGTGAAAGTTGTTAAGGTAAACTACTCCTTTTCCTTGGTGTCTGAAGAGATGTTTTTTAACATGTTTATATTTGTAGTCTCTCTTTGCTCTTTAATATGGTGCATTTCTAAAAATTCATCAGGCTTGAGCTACCTTTTTCTAAGTTATGCTAATAGACATATGAGATTGAAACGGATCCTTTAGTTTCTAGGTTTAATTATTAGATTGAGACACTGGAGAGGTTTATACTTCATCAACCATCCTCTCTCTTTCCTTTAGCCCTAAGTACTTCTTTGCAGAAATTTTAAGAGAAAATAGATTCTTGTACAATATAATGAATGTCAGTGATAAATCTACAAATAAGTCACTAATTGAGCACTTTGTATGTACAGTTATTTCTTAAGGACAGAGCCATTGGTAAGACTGATAAAACACCCTCCATATTCTTTTTTTACTAATTCAGTAGATGGACACAGCACTTTTCATATGTCATATGGCTTGTTCTTTTCCTGTATTCCCAATGTGCAGCTGGTCATCCCACAGTAGTATCTGTAACCATCTCTTCAGTTTCAATTTCTTTTAAAGTCTCTTTCATTTCGTGCAATTATTAGGTCTCTTCTTAGCAGCGTTTTTAATTTCTTTTGCTTGGACAAGATGGAATTAATTAATTAATAACCTCCCTATGATATCTCAGAATGAGGCCCAAATCCACTCTAAACTAAGAACTCTGGTGACTCCATCTATTGGTGGTGCAAAGATCTGATGAGGTTCTTTGATTCTCTAGATCGCAGCATAGGAAGTTTACCATTTAGATAAGCAGTCAGAATCACTTTGTAGAGACATTATTGTCTGTTAATTTCTATCCTTCTCTGGCAGAATTATGTTTGGTTTTAAATAATATCTACTCTCATAATGGTGCATTTCAGTGTTTAATCTCATCCGACTGTCTTTTTTTAAAAAAAATTCTTTTATACTGGTTTACCTACAAAGTTCGTATACATTGTTCTCCCACACTATCTTCATTCACATTGTGTTTCATACAGTCAATCCCATTTATAATTTTATAAAATTAATCAACACCAAAATATGGCCATCTTTGCCCTGTCTTTCCAAATCCCTGCCTGAGTTTTCCCATTTCCTTTACCCACTCCTCCGTTTACCCATCAAATTGTGTGACCCTATGATTAACCCCCCTGCCTGTCCTTATCCCTTTGCTCCCATCCTCCTCCCCCTTGGATGCTAATACATGTTTTACTAGTTATCTTTCTATTTCGACAGTAATGGTCTTATACAAACTTTGTCCTTATGGGATTGAGCTAACTCACTTAGTATAATGCTCTCCAGTCCCTCTCTAGTTACATACTAATTTTCAAAATCATTGCTTCTGCATGCTGCATGGAATCCCATTGTTCCACTGTGTCTTAAGGCTATATAGAATCGAGACAGAATTATTCCCTCATGGAAGCTGTGTATGAATGGAAAGGCTTGACACATGAGCAATGGCTCTTTCCTCAATGATGCATATTTTAAATCGTCTTATTTTTCTGAGCCTTAATTTTCCTGTAAGTATAATGAAAGACTGAATTACAAATTACATTAAGAGCTCTAGTGCCATCAAGGTCAGCAGTTCAAACACACTAGCCAGTCAATGGCAGAAAGATGTGGTCATCTGCTCTTTTAAAGATGACAGACCAGGAAACTTTGTTTCAGGAAGTTCTGTCCTGTCGTGGGGGTTGCTATGAATCAGAATCAACTTGATGGTAGTGTAAGATTACTGCCTAGGAAACTATATAGGGCAACTTGTCATAAAGGGTCATTGTGAGTCAGAATCAACTTGAGAGCATGCCATAAGGTCCAACCTTAACATGATACTTTTTTTTGACACAATAATTACTGTATTTTGATGAAAATTCTACGTCACAGTAGTAATATCAATCACCATAATTTCTGTCATTGAGCTTTTACATTTTGTCCCTCAGAATGACGGAATAGTTCCTCAACTAAAGCTTTATGTCCTTGATTATTACTTAGACATGCATTTATTGAGTGAGTACTACACTATGGACTGAGAACTAGACACCTGAGAATTAAACCAGTAAGACCTTTGCCTGCTCTCTGGCTTGACTGCATAAGCTGAGTCCTTTTAGCTCCCCTCCTCAAATTTCAATTTAAACACCTCTTGGTCAGCTCGACATATTGCATTTGTAGCACATTCTTCTTGATCTTCATGAGGTGAAATGGTATTTTTCTTTCCAAGAGCTTATTCTTCAGGTGTTATATAAACTGTGAGTTTGGAATTTGAAACCTATTCTTCTACATTCCTTCTGGAGCTGGCGTTTTACTTCTCAGTTGCTTGTTAAGCTGCAGGTTTCAGCTGGAAGGAGCAGTGGGAAGCATCCGCTGTGGCCCTGGCCCTCCAGCCCCTCACTGGGAGTTTCACTTTCTGGAGTTAAGTAGTTTGATGATTTTGGCATTTAGTCAGCCTATAATTTAGTCCTATCATCATCTACTTGTACCAATGACATGCCCTAGGTAGAGGCCTTTTAAAAGTTGCCTCATTCATGAGGAAATTCTTCTGGAGCTTATTTTTTATTTTTTATTTTATTCTTTTTTGTGTGTGCTGTCAAATCAGATCTGACTGGTACAGGAGGAGATTGCCAGTCCTTCTCCAGCAGAACATCTGGTGAATTTCAACAGCTCATCTCTGGGATTGCAGCACAGCTTCTTGCCCCTAGACCGTCAGAGCTCCCTTGGAGCTTAATTTTAGTACACAACATGCCACTAGCAGTTCTAGGGATAGTTTCTTCATTTATTTGTTCTACATGTTTGCTGAGCACCTTAGATGTGCAGTTATTGTTCCAGGTCCCAGAGATGGAGCAGTGGGAAGAGGAATGAAGTATCTGCATTATTTGATACTGTTACTGTAACAAGCTACCATGAACTAGTGGGTTCAAAAAACACAGGCTCGTTCTACTACAGTCCTGGAGGTCAGAAGTTCTAAAATCCAACTACAGATAAGTTTGTATTCCTTCTGGAGTTCTAGGAGAGACTTAGTTTCTCTACCATTTCCAGTTTCCAGAGGCCACATCATTTCAGTTTCTGCTTTGCTGCCATATCTCTAGATCCTTCTCGTTTTCTGGCTCTTCTGCCTCATAGAGACACCTGTGAGAACACTGGTCCTGCCCAGATAATCAGGGACCTCTGGTGGCTTGTTGTGTGTTACTGAGCACCAACTCATAGTTCCTTTTTTTTAAAAAACTAAATTTTATTCTATTGTGATTTTTATTCATTCATTGTTGCACATTTTCCTCCCCACCCCACTTCACTATTTTCCCCACATACTCATTTATTGTTATAACATTTCATCTCTTCCCCTCCCTCTCTTCCAGTCCACTTTGCAATGCACCCCTTATTCTGGATTGTTGTCATATCTAATCATATATTCTGTTTAAACAGTTTTTTCCCTCATCTGTTCTGATGCAATGTTCATTATATATCCACTTTCCCCCTATTCTCCTCCCAATGCCCAGGTCAGTCCTGCTTTATAACAGTGGTGTTATGTCTTCGTCCTTATGATGTTTATCCTTATTCACTGCTGGTGGAGTGTAACCACTATGAAGGGTGGTCTGGCACTTTCTCAGAAAATTGGAAATAGAAATACCATTTGATTCAGCAATTCTGCTGCTTGGAATATACTCTAAAGAAACCAGTCACCATTCAAATAGATGTATGTACACCCCTGTTTATTGCTGTGTTATTCACACTAGTAAAGAGATGGAAGCAATCCAAGCGCTCATCGACAAGCAAATGGATAGGAAAATTATGGTAACTTCACACAATGAAATACTAAGCAGCACTGAAAAACAATGAATTTATAAAACATTGCACGACATGGGAAAGCCTGGAGGACATTATGCTAACTGAAATATCCCAGTCACAAAAGGACAAATATTGCATAGCTCCTTACTGGTGGTTTACTGGTAAGGAACTGCACTGCCAACCCAAAGGTACATGGTTTGAATCCACCAGCTGTTCCCCAGAAGAAATGTGGGTCTTTTTTTTTTTTGCCTCTAAAAAAAACCTATGGAAGGGTCAGCTATCAATCAGTTCCAACTAGATGGTATATAACAACAACCTTGATAATCCAGGGTAACCTCCCCATTTCAAAATATTTGATCTAACTCAATCCCAAAGTCTTTCTTTTTATAAATTTTATTTTTTGATTTAAGAAAAGAGAACATTTGCTTACATAAATAAGTAAATGTAAGTGAAAGGAGTTTTGTTGCCAGTCATGGAACTTACTTTTAAATTATTTTTTAATTTCTATTTAGGTTTACAAATCATATTAGTTTTATATACTATCATTCATATGCATTTCATTTTACAAACATAATTACCACTGATTATTATAATTAATCAATTACAATGTCTCATCAACTTTTTATTGTGTATTGCCTTTACCTTCATTTAATTTAACATTTATTAATTTTTACTCCATTTTCCTTTTGTTTTCATCTCTATTAACTTTTCAGGATTGATTCTATCTGTAAACTATTACTTAGCTTTTTTAGGATAGTAATCATAAGCTATAATCGTCGTTTTGTGACAGACTTATGTCACTCAGCATAAATTGTTCTGGATTCATCCATACTGTGTAGGATTTAATGAATTCTTGATCCTTTTTAGTGATGCATAAGATTGGTGTATGAATGTACCACAGTTTCTTTAGCTACTTGCTTGTTGATGGACACTTGGTTGTTTCCAACTATTTGCTATTGTAAACTAATGCTGCAATAAACATGGATATATGTCTATCAGTTTGTGCTGCAGTTCTTATTTCTTTGGGAAATATACCTAGCAGTGGGATTGCTGGATCAAATGGTGTTTCTAGTCTCAACTTTCTAAGGAAGCAACAAACTGTTTTTCATAGTGGTTGCCCCATTTCACATTCCTGTCAATAATGTCTTAGAGTTCCAGTCTCCCCATACCTTTGCCAGCATTTATTGTATCTGCTGTCTTGTTGAGCATTGCTATTTTTGTTGAGGTGAGGTGATACTTCATTGCTGTTTAAATTTTCATCTCTGTAACCACTAATGATATTTAATCTAACTCAAACCCAAATTCCTTCTTACCATAAGGTAACAATCACAAGCTCTAGGGATTAAAATGTGAATGTATTTGTGACCAAACCTGTTATTTTTCCCACTGTAGTCCTCATCCTCTTTATTATATTCAAGTGAAGTAGGGTCTTTGTTAATTGCTCTTGAGTCAGCTTCTACTCATAATGACCCCATGTACAATGGGATGAAATATTGTTCAGTCCTGTACAATGTTTATAATTATTTGTATGTTCAAGTCCATCATTATGGCCACTGTGTGGCTAATTTTTAGACATTCAAACCTGTCTTCTTAGTCTTCATTCAAAGGCCTTTCATCATCACCTTTCTTAGGTCAGAAGCTCTTATGAAACTGTCCACCATGTGTGATCTTATTGTTGCTTTGTGCCATCGAATTGCTTACAACTTATGGCAACAAAAGTACAGCTCTGAACTCTGCTCTATCCTGAGCCAACCTTATCGTTTCTGACACACCTAGTCCCATTACTCCAGTCACTGAGTCAATCCATTTCATCAAGGATCTTCGCCTCCTGCACTGTCCTTTTGCCCTCCAAAAAACAATGCCCCTTTCCAAGGACTGGTTCCTCCTTGCAACATGCCCAAGTATGCCAGATGGAACTTCAGAATCTTTGCCCCCAAAGAGCAGCCTCTCTAGGATGAACTTGTTTGTTCCCTTAGCAGTCCATGATATATTTAATACTCTTCTCCTGCACCACAGTTCAAAGGCATCAGTGCTCCTTCTATCATTCATATTCAGTCATAGTGATTGTCCAGCTTTCTGATGCATAGCACATAATTGCAAAGACCATGGCCTGGACCAGGTGCACCTTAGTCTCCAGACTGATATTGTTGCTTTTCAGAAGATGTCCCTCACAGAAGACTTTCCCAGTGCAATTTGTCTTTTAATTTCCTGGCTGCTGGTACCAAGAGTGCTGACTGTGGAGCCAAGCAAACTAAAGCTGTCAACAATCTCAGTCTCTTCATTGCATTCATGATGCTGCCAATTGTCACAGTGGTGAGAATATTTGTTTTCTTGATGTTGAATTTCAATTCAAATTGAAGGCTGAAGTCCTTGACACTCTGAAACAAGTGCTTTAGGTATTCCTCAATTTCAGCATGCAGGGTTGTGTCATCTGCATAGCACAAGTTATTGATAAGTCTTCCTCCAATCCTCATTCCAATTCTTCCTCAGAGCCCAGACTCCTGGATAATTTGTTCCTCATATATGTTGTAAAGGTATGGAGTAGGACACATCTCTGGCATCCTCCATTACTGATTTTAAACCATGCAATGTTTCCTTACTCTGTTCTGACAACTGCCTTTTGGTCCAAGGATAGGTTTCACATAAACACAATCAAGTGTTCTGGGATTCCCATTCTTCTCAGAGTTAGACAGAGTTTATTGTGACCCAAACAGACAAATGCCTTTGCATAGTCAATGAAATGCAGATAGACATTTCTCTGGTACTCTCTGCTTTCAGCCAAGATCCGTCTAACACTGGCTATAATATCCCTGGTACCACAGCCTCTTCTAAGCCCAGCTTGCACTGCAGGCAGTTATATGTTGGTGTGCTGTTCAAGTAATTTTTGGATAATTTTCAGCAAATCTTGCTTGCATGTGTTAATTTCTATACTCTGTTGGGTCACTTTCATTTGGAATGTGAACAAATATAGATTTCTTTCAGTCAGTTGGCCAGGTGGTTGTCCTCCAGATTTCTTGGTGCAACTTGGTAAGCACATCTAGGGCAGCATCTGTTTGTTGAAATATTGACAACTGGCATGCTGTCAATTCCTGGGGCCTTGTTTTTTGCCAATTCCTTCAGAGCAGCTTGAACTTCTTCATCACCACAAGCTCTTGCTCATTCATTGTTTCATGAAATTCTTCTGTGTCCACCTATTAGTATTTGAAATACTGGTGGTAATACTCCAGCATAATTACAGCACCAGGACACCACAGACAGACAGTCAGGTGTTGGGCAGTAGTGGTAGTAGGAAGTAATCTAGACCTATCAGATTTACTCTTTCTTACAACCTAGCTACATCTCTCATATATTTATCTATCTTGCAACTTAAAATATGCTATGCAGGTGTTTACAATATGGACAATATTATCAGGGATATGTGATTAAAAAAAACTAAAGACTAGACAAGTTAATTAATGTAAGTAGTAGAAAATCTATAGAAAGCTCATTCCTATAAAAGAAATTTGAGGTTGGCTCAGGATAGAGCAGCGTTTAGGGCTCTTGTACATAAGGTTGCTATGAGTCACAAGTGACTTGACGGCACATAACAACAACAATCTAAAAAAAGGGTGCAGTAGGGTGGAATGTTGATTCGCTAAGGCAAGTGAGGCAATGTGATAAGGTCTCCTATTTAAAAATGACCAAAGTTAAACAAGTGTTCAGGTCTTTCATTCATAGCATCGCTATGAATTGTCTATAACTCGATGGCACTTAACAACAATAACAATGACAACATAGAGAGAGCTATGTTGGCGTAGTGGACAGAAAGTTATGCTACCAAGCCCAAGGTGGGTGATTTTAATCTGCGGCCCTCAGGTCTAGTTTAAATTGTTTTTTGTCAAACATTCTTCTAAGTGGTATATCACTGGTCTGTGCCTTGTTTTACAGAGGTAAATTGTGGTTGCTATGATGCTAAACACTGTGACACTGATGTACCAAATGCTATAATGGTTACCCATAGTGGACAGTGTTTGGTAGAACTTCCCGATTATAACAAGCTTGGAAGCAGAAGTGGCATCCACTTCCGAAATGGCTTGCCTCCGG
>NW_006399804.1:13736883-13738052 GCF_000299155.1 Elephantulus edwardii | reverse complement strand
AGTGCAACTGGCACAGCATAGAGCAGGGTTTAGGGCTGTTGTACATAGGGTCGCTACGAGTCGCAGGCGACTCGATGGCACATAACAGCAACAACAACAACAACAACAACACAGAGTGCTGTGTATCTAATTTGATTTAGTGTTTGCCTCTTGGAGTGTTTTGTCTTCTTTACAGGGCTTTAGGTACAACCTTCAGTTGTAGGTCCAAATTTCATGCTGTGTAATAATTTTGTAGTCAAGTTTCTTTCTTTCCTCAGAATTTACCTACTGTGTTCTTTTGTATACCTTTATGATATGAAAGCTATTGGCAGATAAGTTGAATGCTGAAAAAAATACATTTTACTTTTCTCCTTTTTACCTTATCTCACCCCATTATTAAACCGTAAGCTTTTCATAACTGTTTTCTGGAGGTACCACACATTTCATGCTAAAGAGTTAATGTTATTGTCATACTTCTCATTTAAATTGAAGCAAGTTTTCTGGATTTCTCTAAAGATATTTCTCTTCCCTGTCCTCATGCAAATATATTTTTTAGTCTGCTTGAATTTCTCCTTTCTAAGAAGAGTTTTGCTTCTTTATCCCTCTTTCAGCCACATCTGTCTGCCACAGTGCTTTATGACCTTTAGGAACAACTTTCACAACTATGTTAACTATGATCATAAATTTGTATTTGGGCTTCTTACTATAATGTTGGAATGTAGGAGAATACTCTTTCATACTAGTTGGAAAAGACTAGCAATAAAGCTGTAGATTGAGAATAGACCATTTTAGCAAGAATGGATTTATGAATACCAGGTACCAGTCATACATATGTAGAAGCACACACATATACACAGTTCTAGTGATGATTTTTCTAAGGAAGCCAGTGTTTATCCTGAGATCAATTCCTATTATATTTTTTGAGTCCTTACTCTGAACATGTGCCCCCTACATAAATTAAAAAAAAATTTAAGTCTGGTCCTTTATCTTAGGCTCTGATGGCCTAGTCAGTAGAGACATAGAAAACTGAAATCTACGAGCTGCTCTGTGAGAGAAAACTTGGCAATCTCCTCCCATGTAATTTAGTCTCAAACTGAAACAGATGAGGGAGAGAATAATTTAAAAGCCATGTATGATAGGGTATTATGTTTATCACAAGAGTCCACAATTAAGGTTGCATAGTGGAATGT
>NW_006399804.1:13730642-13736783 GCF_000299155.1 Elephantulus edwardii | reverse complement strand
GCATCCACTTCCGAAATGGCTTGCCTCCGGACACCCTATGAACTTGGAGAAACGGCCGAAGTTATACAAGTGTTCAGGTCTTTCATTCACAGGGTTGTTGCTATGAGTCATCTATGACTTGATGGCACTTAACAACAACCACCACCTAAAAAAAAAAAAAAAAAAAAGAAGGGAGCTCTGGTGGCCTAATGATAAAGAGCAAAAAAGGAGCTCTGGTAGCCTAATGGTAAGAAGCTATGCTGCTAACTTAAAGGAACATGGTTTGAAATCACCAGCTGCTGTGTTAGAGAAAGGCAGGCAATCTGTTTCTAGGTACTTTACTGCCTCTGAAAACCTGCATGAGGGTCTGCTATGGGTCGATTCTGACTTGATGGTACTTAATAATAACAACAATTATCTTAAAAAAAAAACCCAACCAACCCAACCCATTAAATTATAGAAACTAAAATCTAGAACATTCAATAATTTGATTTTTCAAAAAATTTTATACTGGCTTACTTACAAAATTCATACAATTGTTTTTTACACCAGAAATTTCCCCTTTTCTTTACCCAACCCCTCCTCCACCCATCAAATTGTATTACTGTTTTTGAAGTACATAAAACTTTTAAGTTAGTGTAACAATTGCTGTAATTAATCAGCCTAATTTGAGGATTGGTTTATATACCTAATTAAGGATTGGGTTATACTCATAATTAACTCAAGTTTTAGAAACTGAAATATTTCCTCCATTAACTCTAATCACATAAAGAATTGATGTTAATTATAGAACAAAGTTCAGGTCTTTTGTTCATAAGGTTGCTATGAGTTATATTCAATCTGATGACACTTAACCACAGCCAAGTGAGACTAGTGTTGTTATATTTTGGAGGAAACATTCTTTGTACATCACTCTTTGCCAATTTGCTGTACTGAGGTAATCTGGGTTTTCTGTAATGCTGAACCTTGTGCCACTAGGGTGTGAAATGTCATAGTGGTTTCCCAATATGGACAGTGTTTGGTCAAGCTCCCAATTGTAAAACAGGTTTGGAAGCAGGAATGGCATCCGCTTCCTAAACCACATGCCTATGGAAACTCTATGAACTTGGAGAAATGACGATAGTTATAGAAAGGCATTAGGTCTTTTGTTCATGGAGTCTTTATGAGTCATGCTCGACTTGACAGCAATCAACAACCACCACAACCACAACCCCCTCACCCAGAACACTCAATAATTTCTGATCAACAGAAGCTCTTTTAGAAATATGCTTATTATACTAAAATAATCCAGTAAAGGGTTATGAGGTGGAAAAATAATCCACAGAGAGAATCTGGCTTGACTTCCCCCACGCCCCCATAACTTTTTTGGTCATAAACACCGAGAAGCCTGGAAAATTCTTTAACAACTAATTACTCTGGTGAAAAATTTGTATAAATAAAGAAACATTAGAAATCTTAAGCCTGAACAGTTCTGTAGGACTGGTGATTTTTCCCTCCTTTTAGATATTTCAGAAACTAATACATTGTTAGAAAGTAAAAAACTGATTATTCAAGTTTCTGTAGTCATTCAAGGGAACTGTTTAAAACACTTGTTCTTGATATTTTGTTCACTATGGTTGTAAATCTGGCAGTCTAAGAGTCTGAAGATGGATTAAAGTAGGGACGTAGGTGAGCATTTCACCTGAGGGATTTTTATTTTTCCGTGTTTTATAATGACATGTGAATAAGTTGTCTGTATCTTACATGCTACTTTATGGACCTTTATGTAATATTAAACTCTCCCCCTCTCATTCTAGTGAAAATACAGTCCAGTCAGAAGAAGTGGACAAACATGGAGAACCTTTACTATTCCTCTCTAAATCAAAAATTAAGGTTAGAAGCTTTGGGCAGCTGTCACGCTTGCTACTTACTGCCAAAGGTACCAAGCTGAAAGAAGCACAAGCCTGCCTTGAAGGTGATATTTATACTTCAGTTTGTGATTTAAACCTTCAGAAATGTAATTTTGGGAGAATCATTGGTTGTAGTTTCTTGAAAAAAAATCTACAATGTAAAAATTAAAAAGTCATATGTAAGATGTAATAAAAATTTCAATTTTTCATGGGTTGCAAGGAGGGACCAGCCTTGGAGAGGGACATCATGCTTGAAATAGATGGAATGACTCAGTGACTGGGGTCAAGGGGTGGATGTGTCAAAGATTATGAGGTTGGCACAGGATAGAACAGGGTTCAGAGCTGTTGTACGTAGGGTTGCTATGAGTTGCAAGTGACTCGAGGGCACTCAACAACAAACATATCAAATGCCTACTTTAAAATCAAAGACCTAATACTTTACTATTGTAAGTTTCTAATTTTATGTTAATTTTAGCATGTGGTTTAAAGAGAACCACTTTATATTACTTGAGTAGTGCAAGCAGTTGACACACTATGCTATTAACCAAAAGGCTGAAGGTTCAAGTGCGCCTAGAGACACCTCACAAGAAAGGTTTGGGGATCTACTTCCCCCCAAAACAGCCATTGAAAACTATGGAGCACAGCTCTATTGTGACACAAATGGGATTGCCATCAGTCTGCACGAACTTGGGGGCAACTGGTTGCTGGTTCTTAGCTTTTGGAGGGACTCACTCATTGCTGTTGAATCCGTTCCCACTTAGAGACACTCCATTAGGCTTCCAAAGCTATACCTTGGAAGGAGAGGAGACCACCCACTTTTCTCTTGAGGACCTTATGGTGGATTTGAACCTCCAAGATCTGCAGCTTTGGCATTAGCAGTGCAGCTTGCAACAGACTATGCCACTGAACAGCAACTCCTTTAAAATTCTCTTAAGTAGAGAAGACACATTCCTGGGGAAACATCTGAATTGACCTTTCCCCTGCCATACTGTATGATGGCCAATAGTCAGCGGCCTTTAGCAGGATAGTAAAGACTTCTGTTAGCAGAGTTAGCTTATAATGATTTCACTTTATCTCTCTCTGCCATATTCCATCATGGAATTTTCAATCGCCTGTGAATTATTAAATTTATTCACATTCTTTGGGAGATATTTTCCCCTTCACTAAAAATATATAATGTCATTATTGTCTAATTGTCTGATATGGATGAAAGAACTGGATTGCCTGCTATAATCGTGTTCTGCACATGTATAACTAGAACCACTTAGTGGTTGCTGATGCTTTGTGTTTTTCTTCGTTGGAATCATGCAATCGGTAATTCCTAGATATAAGATACCTGAGTTCTACCATTAATCATTTATTATTACACCATTTATTTAAGAGAATCTTTTTTCCAATTTATTGAGTGGATCTGGCACCCTTATTGAAAATCTGCTGACCATAGATGTACAGGTTTATTTTTAGACACTAAATTCTATTCCACCACTCTGTGAGTCTGTCCTTTTATCAACAGTACTTTGTTGTTCTGTCCCACGATAACTTTTTTAGCTATTTGTACTCCTTGAAATTATTTGTGTATGAGGATAAATTGTTCCAAATTTGCCGAAAAAGGTTTTTGGGATTTTTTTGTATGTTACATTAAATATACTAGTATGTATATTGAGTTGTTTTGGCATCCTAAAAACAGAAAGCTTCCAAACTCTGCCCATGGATGTATTTCTGTTTATTCTGAGCTTTCTTTGTTTTAAGCTTTTCTGTGAAGTAATTTTTTACCTCTCTGGCTAAAATAATTCTGAAGTATTTTATTCTTTCAAATGCTATTGTAAGTGTAATTATTTTCTTAATTTTTTCCCCCTTAAGACTCCATTGTGTAGTACTCACCTTATTTTTGAGTGATGACCTTGTACTCTGTAACTTTCCTGAATTCACATACTGGCTCTAGTATCCTTCTTGTCTATCATTCAGGATTGTCTGTAGATAGTTTCATGTCATCTGTGTACAGACAGACTTTTACTTCTATTTCTGAAAGTAGGCATCCTCTCGTTTCTTATCTTGGGTAGCAAACTTTTAGTTTTTCACCATAGAATAGCTTGTTAGGTTTGAGGTTTTAAAGAAATGTCATTTATCCTATTGAGGAATTTGCTTTTTACTCCTCATTTGATAAGTGTTTTAAAGTCTGGCAGTTTGCCAAGTGCTTATTTTTGCCTGCAGAGATCGTTTGCTTCTTTTCCTTTTTTCTAGGAATGTGAGATTATTTCATTAATTTTTCTTTATTGCTGAACCACCTTTACATTTCTTAAATAAATCCTACTCTGTCATGGTGCATAATTCTTTTACTGTGCTATTGAATTTGGTATGCCAGTGCTTTTGTTAATACTGTTGTATCTATATTCATAAGGGCTGTTGAGTCTATATTTCCTCTTTTTGTTTTTGGCCACGTGTTTCTCTGTCTATGATATCAGGGTTAATATTGGCATTGTATAATGAGTTAAGTAGTGTTCCCTCCTCTTCCACTTTTTCAAAATTTAGAAAAATATTAATGTTAATTCTTATTTAAATATTTGTGAAATTCCTGAGTGAAGCCATTAAGCCCAGAATTTTTCTTTGTTGGGAAGTTATTTATTACTAATTCAGTTTCTTTACTTGTTATGAGTCTGTCAAGATTTCAGAGAATGAATTTAGGTAGTTCTTGTGTTGCAGAAAGTGTATGTTTCTTCTAGTTTACTGGTGTGTTGGCATTCTACACACTATACCCTTATCATTATAATCCTTTTTATTCCTGTATGGTTGGTGGTGATGCCCACATTTTCACTTGGAATTTTAGTGCTTTGCATCTTTTCTTCTTATTCTTAATTTTCAATAAAGCTTCGTTGATTTTACTGATCTAGTTAATTGATCTTCTCTCTGCATTCCCCCCCTCCCCCCTTATCTACTTCTGCTCTGGTCTTTTTCATTCCTTTCTTACTGATAACTTTTAGTTTTCTTTTTCTAGTTCCTCAATTTGTGAAGTCAAATTGTTAACTTGAACTCCTTATTTTTGTTGTGTAAACATTTACTGCTTTAATTTTCCCTCCAAACATTGTTTTAATTATGCGCTTTAAGTTTGGATATGCTGTACTTGCACATTCATTCATTTCTAAGTATTTTCGTTTTTCTCTGTTACTGATTTCATTCCACTGTGGCCAGAGAAATTTTTGTATGATTTTAGGCTTTTAAATTTAGCGAGACTTATTATTGTCGTTAAGTGCTTTTGAGTCAGCAGTTCTAATTTACAGAGACTCCACTCACGTACAAAAGGGCCCTGGTGGTAAGAAACTGCACACCAAACCCAAGTGCAGGTGGTTCAAATCCACCAGCTGCTCCAGGGGAGAAAAATGGGAAATCTCTTCCTGCAAAACATATTGTCTCTGAAAACCCACTAGAGGATTAGCTATGAGTTAGTTCTGATTCTACAACACACAACCACAACCATGTATGACTAGGGAGTTCTGGTGTCTAATGGTAAGAAACTGCACTGCAGTCCCAAAGGCATGCAGTTAGAATCCACCAGCTGCTCCTTTGGAGATGGAGGAGCGATCACTTCCTGTCCACTCTACCGCCTTTGAAAACCCACTGCAGGGTCAGCTGCTCTGCAGTGCTTATGCAGAGACTTAGCATAAATAACATCCTAAAAAATGATCCATGTGCACTGGAGAAGAATGCTCCTTGTTCTGTTGTCAGGTATATATGTCCGTTACACCTACTTGGTTTATAGTATTGTTCAAGTTGTCTTTGCTATTATTGTTCTATTATTATTGTTGTTGTTCTTTGCTATTACTGTTCTTTCTAGATGTTCCAGGAACCTTTATTTTAAAAAAAATACAACACCTCTGTCCTAGTCTTTTAATATTTTAGGATATGTACATAAAAGTTTCTTTATTGAGGAGGGATGGAATTGAGTAAAATATTTAATAGATGCATTAATTTGAGCTTAATATATAGACTTGGAAACTCTGAAGATTGCACTGGAGCACAGAGAAGCCAAAGCACAAAGAAGAATTCAAGATAATAAAGAGCTGAACAGAAGACTCCAAAAGGCAGCACGGGATGACAAGGCAAAATATTACAATGAAATGTGCTAGGAGCTGGAGTCAGAAAATCAAAAGGACCGAACTCGCTCAGCATATCTTAAGCTCAAGGGACTGAAGAACAAATTCAAACCTCGAGTTGCTATAATCAAGGATGCTTTCGGCAGAATGTTAAATGATCCAGGAAGTATTAAAAGAAGATGGAA
>NW_006399804.1:13718355-13727456 GCF_000299155.1 Elephantulus edwardii | reverse complement strand
TAAATTTTTTTAAAAAAAAGAGTTCTTTAGAAAAATCTCATGAATGGAGGAGATGAACCCTAGTTGGGTTACTCAGAGAAATCATAATGAAAGTACCATATCTGAGTGTACTTTGGAGGCTTCATTAATCTTTATTTTAGCTTAATATTATTTTGGCTTAAAAGAAGGCAAGAGAATGATTTTTTTAACCTATTTTCTTACTTTTCTCAGCTAACAGAGACCCTGTAGCAAAAATTCTGGGCTTGGATTATGGTACAGCAAAAGGAGAGAGCTTTAATCAATTAACAATTCTGGAGAAAATGACCATGGGTGTTGGTCCTGAGCATGAAATAAAGATGAATGTCGCTATGCTGATTCAGCAACTGGACACATACCTACTCAATCACTCATTGAAACACATTGCATTGTAAGTAATTTTTTAAAAGCTTCCAAAATGTAGTTATAAAATTTCCTGTCAGTGTTTGAGATAAAAAGCACATTAAAAATAATGTAGATGTTTTGTTGTTGATTTAACACTAAATTTTGCTGGAGCAAATGTGTAGGCAAATTTGTGGGGGTTTTTGATAGTTATCGTTTTAAAGATTAAGAGTTATAGTAACCATCATGTCAAAACATTTTAGTGGAGTTTCATCTAATTCTAAAGACATTAAGTGCCCTTGTTCTTTAAGAATACTATATAGATTATTAAATTTTCATGCAAATATGTTGCTATTATGTGCCATCAAATCAGCTGCAACTCACAGCAACTCAATGATGACAGATTGGAACCCTGCCTAAACTTGTGCCATTCTCATCATCCCTGCGATGTTCAAGCCCATTCACTGTGACCATCCATCTAGTCAAAACATGACCTTAAGTCTATCCCAAATGAATTTAAAAACCAACTCAAGAATAGATTTGAGAGTTTCCCACCAGGGCTCCCCAGCCACAGCAAACTTTGCTAGGGAACCAGATAGAAGGAACAGAAACAAGGTGAATTCTCCTTCAATCCCCAGACAGAGGCAGAGGGGCTTCCTTTCCTGGTAGGCTCCTCAGTCACAGAGAACTTTGCCATGGGATTAGAGAGAAAGGGATAGATGCAGGGAGGGCAGAAAGGAAGGAAAAGAAGCAGGGTTCTCCTTCAGGTGAACTAGCACTCAGAAAAGGCCAGAAAGGTTCCTTTCCCAGGAGCCTCTGCAACCAGAGCAAACGTTCTCACCAGTCCTGGGATATGGGCAGAGAGGTTTTATCCCCTGTGGGTTCTCCAGCCCATGAACATTCCTACAAGCAGGGGGACCAGAGAGAAAAGACCAGAAGCAGGGTAAGTTCTCTTCCTGATAGGCTCCCTAGCCCCAGCAACCTTTGCTACAGAACCAGAAAGGAAGGACCTGAAGCAGGGTGAGTTGCCTTCCCCTTACCTAGAGTGTTGAGTTCCCCAGTTGAGGCAAGTCTTGCACTGAGCCCAGGGACCAAAGAAGCCTTCAGGCAGAGTTGCCCTCCCCTCTTCTGGGGCACTAGGTCCCCAGCCAAGGTCACCAGACACAGGACCTGCTAGGATATCAGGCAAATGACATTAAAGAAAACAATCTCATCCCTCACATGAAACCAAAGCAAGATATTGCCCCCCCCCAAAAAAAAAGTGATCAAAACAGAATCAATGGATTTACTGAAGGTGGAAAGTCTGATTGAACTTTCTGCCACAGAATTCAAAGAACATTGGTCAAGTTATTTTCAATGGGTAAAAGAACAACTCAAAGAATTTTTGGATTCTATAAGAAAAAACCAACAGGAACTTTAAAATGTAATTCAAGACAATGTAGATAAAACCAATGAGGCAATAGAAAGCCAAGAAACCACAATCCAAAACATTAGGACCAGTGCCACTAACTCTGTCAACATGTATGTTGGAGGGACAGATGAGCAGAAATGAAGAGAAACTGCATAGAATCTGTGAAACAGAAGATAGTGTTCTCAGTTTATCTTACCTGTTAGTAGTTGTTGCTATGTGCCCTCCAGTCAGAACCAAAAGCTGACCCTCTAGTAGGTTTTTCAGAGGCAGTAAATCACATAGGAGGAGACTGCTCATTTTTCTCCAGAAGAGCATCTGGTGGATTCAAACTGTGTGCCTTCAGGATTGCAGCACAGCTTCTTATCACTAGGCCACCAGAGCTCCTACAAAAAGCAAAATAAAAAAGGAAGAAAAATGAAGAAACCCTAAGAATAATGTGATACACCACCAAGAGGAATAACATGTGCATACCTGGAATTCCAGAACAGGAAGAAAAAATATTGGAGGAGTTACTAGAAGAAAACTTTCCAGGTATCATAAAGAGTGAGAGAATATACATACAAGAAGCTGAGCAAACACAATATAGAGTAGAACCCAAAAGAAAAAAGCCAAGGCATATCACAGCCAAATTTGACAGAATCAAAGACAAGGAGAGAATTCTGAAAGCCCCTAGGGGAAAACAAATAGTTACCTATTAAGGAGAGCAAATAAGATTAAGTGCCAGTTTCTCAGCAGAAACCATGCAAGCCAGAAGATAGTGGAATGACATATATAAAACACTCAAAGAACACAACTGTCAACCAAGAATAGTGTACCCATAAAACAGCCTGTGACATGTTAGAGAAATCAAGATATTGTTAGAAAAGCAGAAACTAAGGAAGTTTGTGAAAACAAGATCAATATTGGGGGGGAAATGGTAAAGGAAGTCTTTCCCATAGAGACAGCACAGAAAAATGTATGGATCAAAGTAACTATCACCAAAAACAAAAAGAACCCAACAAAAGGATAGCAAGAAAACTTTGCCTGTCAATAATTACACTCAATGGTTTAAATCTACTAGTGAAGAGAAAAAGAGTGGTAGATTGGATAAAAAAACCAAAACAAACCCAAACCCATCAATATGCTATCTGTAAGAGGCACACTTAGAAAGTAAAGATAAAGACAGAATAAAAAGGGTGAAGAAAAAAAACAACATACCAATCAAATAGAAACCAGAAAAATCCAAAGTAGAAATATTAATATTCAAGAAACTAGATTTCAGGGTAAAAACCATCCCAAAGGATAAGAAAGGACATTATATACTGCTTAAAGGGTCAATAAATAAAAAGGATATAACCATAATAAATATCTAAACATCTAATGATAGTGCTGCAAAATATACAAAGCAAACATTAATATTACTGAAAAAAGAAATAAGCACCACCATGATAGTAGTAAGAGACTTCAATACAATATTCTCAAGGAAAGATAGGATGACCAGAAAGAAACTCACAAAGATCCTGAGGAGTGAAAATATACAATTAACCAACTCAATCTCATGATATATGCAGGCCAATGCATCCTAAAAAGGCTCAGCAGTTATTCTTCTCCAGTGAACATAGAACATTCTCCAGAAGAGATCATATTTAGGTCACAAAAAAGAGTCAATAAATTAAAAAAAATGTCAAAATAATACAAAGTATTTTCTCAGACCACAATGCTACAAAATTAGAAATCAACAAGAAGAGAATAATGGAGAAAAACCCCATGCACCTGGAAGCTGAACATCATCCTGCTTGAACATGAGTGGGTAATAGAAGAAATAAAAAAGTTTCTTGAAACAAATGAGAATGAAAATACAGCTTACCAAAACCTCTGGCCAAAACAATACTTAAGAGATCAACTCATAGCAATAAGCAAAAACATCAAAAAGTAAGAAGAAATGAAAATTGCCTACTTAACCTAAGATCTCAAAAAAATAGAACAAGAACAGTCAGAAAAATCAACAAGCTCCTAAACAAAGGATAGAAATAAATATTAGGAAATAAATTAACAAAATAGAAAATAGAAAAACAATTGAAACTATCAACAAGACTAGGAGTTGATTCTTTGAAAAGGTCAATTAAATAGACAAACGAATAGCAAAGCTAATAAAAGAAAAGAAAGATAAACCACAAATAAACAAAATAAGAGATGAAAGGGGTTATTCTACAACAGAACTAACTAAAATGAAAAATATTAATAATGGAATTTTATTACAACTCTTCAAAGAAAAAGATGCTAAACATGGTGACCCTGATGTGTCAAATATGATAATGATTATCTATGGTTGACAGTGTTTGATGGAGCTTCCCGATTAAAACAAGCTTGCAAACAGGACTGGTAACCACTTATGAAATAGCTTGTCTCCAGAAACTCTATGAACTTGGAGAAACAATGAAAGTTATACAAGTGTTCAGGTCTTTTGTTCATAGAGTCGTTATGAGTCATCTATGACTTGATGGCACTTAACAACAACAACAATTACATAGAGAGAGATCTGTTGGTTTAGTGGACAGAAAGTGATGCTACCAAGTCAAAGGTGGGTGATTTTAATCTATAGCTCTCAGGCCTGGTTTTAATTGTTTTTGGTCAAGCAGTCTTCCAAGTGGTATAGCAGAGGTAACTCGTGGTTGTTGTGATGCTAAATACTGTGACACTGATGTGTCAAATGCAATAATGGTTACCCATGGTGGACAGAGTTTGGAGGAGAAGCAGGAGTATCATCCACTTCCAAAATAGCTTGCCTCTGGAAACTCTATGAACTTGGAGAAATGATGAAAGTAATACAAGTGTTTAGGTCTTTCTTTTATAGGGTTGCTATGAGTTGTCTATGACTTGATGGCACTTAACAAAAACTACAACAACATTACCACTCTTTTCAAGCAAACATGAAAACCTAGAGGAAATGTAAACAAATAGAAACACATAACCCACCCAAACTGACATGGACTGAAGTAGAACACCTGAAAAGGCCTATCACAAAAGAATGGAATAGGTCATAAAATAACTTCTAATAAAGAAACCTTTGTGGAACAGATGGTTTTACTAGCAAATTTTACCAAACATTTAGTTAGAGAAGAGCTGTCACCAATTCTACATAAAGTATTTAAGAAAATAGAAAAAGTTGCAATACTCTCGGAGTCACTCTATGAAGCAATCGTAACACTAATAACAAAGTCAGGTAAAAGCACTATCAAAATAGAAAACTATAGACCAATATCTCTCATGAACATAGACACAAAAATTAACAAAATCCTGGCCAATAATATTCAATAGTACATAAAAAAACCCAATTCATCATGACCAAGTGGGATTCATAACAGGTATGCAAGGATGGTTC
This sequence comes from Elephantulus edwardii, assembly GCF_000299155.1. Taxonomy (NCBI): domain Eukaryota; kingdom Metazoa; phylum Chordata; class Mammalia; order Macroscelidea; family Macroscelididae; genus Elephantulus; species Elephantulus edwardii. The sequence goes on along the minus strand of NW_006399804.1, from coordinate 13,722,327 downwards.
AACATAAGAAAAGCAATTAATGTAACTCACCACATTAACAAAGAAAGCAAAGAACCACATGATCCTATCAATTGATGCAAAAAAGGTCTTTGACAAAATCCAATATCCTTTCATTATTAAAAAAAAAAAACAAAAACACAACACTCAACAAAATAGGAATAGAGGGGAATTTCTTCAACATAGTGAAAAAGTACATATACAAAACCAAGAGCCAACATCATTATCAGTGAAAAGGAATTAAAGGCATTCCTCTTGAGAACAGGAACTAAGCAAGGATGTTCACAATTACCACTCTATTCAATATTGCATTGTGAATCTTAGACCAATAAGGCAAGAGAAGGAAAATAGAGGAATCCAAATTGGCAAAGAGGAGGTAAGACTATCTCGGTAAGCAGATAATATTACATTATACTCAGAAAACAATAAAGATTCAGCAAGAAAACTATTGGACATAGTTGACCAATTTAGCAAAGTAATAAGATCAACATACAGAAATCAGTTAGATTTCTCTACAATAACAAAAAGGTATAGAAAAGGAGCTAAGAAAAACAATACCAATTACAACAGCTAATCACAAGATTAAATGCTTAAAATAAAACCTAACTAAAGACTCAAAGACTCAAAGAAAATTACAAAACATGACAGCAAGAATAAAGAGGCCTGAAGAAATGGAAGAATATACAATGGTCTTTGATAGACTCAATATTATGTAAATGACATTCTACTAAAAGCAAACTACAAGTTCAATGCAATCCCAATACATATACCAATTCTGTTCTTCATTGAGATGGAAAAGGTGGTTTCTAATTTTGTCTGGAATAGAAAGAGCATCCAAATAAGCAAAGCACCAATTAAAAAAAGAAACAAGGTAGGAGACATCATATTCTTTGATCACAAATCCTACTATGCAGCTGTGGTATGGTGGTCAAGACAGCATGGTACTGCTACAGTGACAGACACATAGATAAAGGGAATAGAATAGAATAGAATAGAATAGAATAGAATAGAATAGAATAGAATAGAATAGAATAGAATAGAATAACCCAGAAATCAACTCATCTACCAATGGTCAACTGATTTTTGACAAGGAGATGAAAATAACCTAATAAAAAAGACAATGAAAGAACAAATCTGTATACATTAGATTTGGCAAAACAAACATTCAAAATAAAAATATACACTTAAGGTTTTAAAATATATACAATGACTAGGAATGGTAGAAGAAGAATTTTATGCCTTGAGCTGTGGTGTTGGAGAAGAGTATTGAATATACCGTAGACTGCTAGAAGAACAAACAGCTTTGTCCTGGAGAGGGTGAAACCAGATTGTTCCTTGGAGGCAAAGATTCTGAATCCCCATCTGACATTCTTTATGTATGTTGCAAGAACCAGTACTTAGAAAGGGACATTATGCTTGGGAGGGTGGAAGGATAGCACAGGAGGGAAAGACCTTGATGAGATGAATTGACTCAGTAACTGGGGTAATGGAGTTAGTAGAGATAATAAGGTTGGCTCAGGATAGAGCAGGGTTCATAGCTGTGGTACATAGGGTCGCTATGAGATGCAGGCAAGTTAATGGCACATAACAATAATAATATTTGGAAGATAAATGTGAGGATTTGCTTTTTTCCCTAGAAATCAGTTAAGTGGGGAAACGATAGCCTCTTTAACAAATGGTGCTGGCAAAGTTGGAAAGCCGTCTGCAGAAAAACTAAAACATGACTTACATCTCACACCATACACAAAAACCAACTCAAGGTGGATCAAGGACCTAGGAATAAAACCTAAGACTATGAAATTGATCAAAGAAAAAAGTAGGAACAACTCCAGAAGCACTAATCTATAGCATGAACAGACTTTCAAGCACAATGAAAAAGCTTATAGGAGAGGATAAAATAGATGAACTAGACCTTCTAAAAATCTTCTCCAACAAGATAAATGTATACCAGCAGACTGGGAAAATATATTTGGCAATGACATATCTCCTAAGGAACTCATATTTAAAATTTATAGAAACTCCAGGATCTCAACAAAAAAAAGGCAAACAATTCAGTCACAAAATTGGCACAAGATCTGAATAGATAGTTCACTCAAGAAAAAAATTCAGATGGTCAACAAACGCATGAAGAAATGTTAAAATTATCTAGCTACCAGAGAGATGTAAGTCAAAACAATAATGCAATATCATCTCACCCCGACAACAATAGCAACATTTAATAGGGCAACAAATAACAAATGCTGGCGAGGAGGTGGAAAGACTGGAATTCTTATTTACAGCTGATGGGAATGTAAAATGGGAAAACCACTATGAGAGGCTGTTTAGCCCTTTCTCAAAATGTTGGAATAGAAAGCTGTGGTATATTCACATAATGGAATACTATACAGCACTAAAAAACAAAGAACTCATGAAATAATATACAAAATGGGTAGCCATGAAGGACATTATGCTGAGTGAAATATCTCCATCACAAAAAGACAAATACTGCACAATGCCACTGTTATAAAACAGGACTGACATGGGGGTTGGAGGAAATTAAGAAAAGAGGGGATAAATAATGTACACTGCATTGAAACAGATGAGGGAGAGAATTGTACAAAAAATACTAGGTATTATTGGCATGGCAAGAGTCCAGAATAAGAGCTACATAGTAAAGTGGTCTGGGGTGGGGGTGGGGGTGAGGGAACAGGACTGTATAACAATGAAATAACTTTTGTCCAAAGAAAAAAGTGAACTGGGGGAGGGGGACAGGAGGAAAATTTGCAACAATGAATGAATGGAAACCCAAGCTCTTTATAAAGTTTCTTTAAAATCTCAATTTTAAAAGGGGAAAAAAGTTGGAAACACCTACCATTTGACCCAGCTATACCACAACTGGAAACATACCCTAAAAAAATAAGATCATGACACGGATGTATCCACACCCATGTAAATTCTCCATCAGTCACAATAGCAAAGAGATGGAAGCAGCCCAAATGTCTCTCAACTGTGGTATGTTCACGCAATGGCATATTATACAGCAGTGAAAAACAATGGACTTGTACAACTTTACACAACATGCTATACTAAATGAAATATCTCAATCCCTAAAGGACAAACACTGCATAATACCCCTTTTATAAAATAAAATTGACCCCGTGGGGTGGGGAAAGTGTGGAACAGAAAAAAGAATAGATGGATAATTAACATTGCAATGGAACAGATGAAGGAAAGAATTGTCTGAAAGGAATGCATGATTGGGCATTATATGTATTACAATTTACAATCTGGAACAAGAAGTGTTTTATAAAGTGAATTGAGGACATTTGGGCTGTTTCTATTTTCTTTAAATTATGAATAATGCTGCTGTGAACATAGGTGTACAAATCTCCAATTGTGTCTCAGTGCTATTTTCCTTGGGGTATATTACCAGCAGAAACACCATGAAGGGTCTAATTCCCTGGAAATGAGTTTTGCATAAACTTAATTTTTAAACATTTATTTCAGAGAAATACATTTAAATCCATCCACTGTTAGGAATGATATAGAGCTACTCAAAAGTTGCTCGGGAAAAGGAAAAGAAACAGTCTTGGAATCTATCGAATATACCTCAGGTTTGTATTTTTACAGATTTGCTGTTATTATTTTACTTTTATTACTTTTAAAATTTATGTTACCAATTGTAGAGAGAGATCAGTTGGTCTTGTGGACAGAAATTGATGCTACCAAACCAAAAGTGGGTGACTTTAATCTGCGGCCCCCAGGCCTGTTTTTAATTGTTTTTGTTCAAACATTCTTCTAGGCCATATAGCCCTGGTCTGTCCACTTGCTGTACAGAGGCAACTCGTGGTTGCTGTGAAGCTGAACACTGTGACACTGATGTGTCAAATGTGATAATGGTTACCCAGTGTGGACAGTGTTTGGTGGAACTCCCTGATTAGAACAAGCTTGGAAGCAGTTGTTGTTGTTATTGTTATGTGCCATCGAGTCATTTGC
>NW_006399804.1:13695865-13716455 GCF_000299155.1 Elephantulus edwardii | reverse complement strand
TTTTCACAGCTGATATTGAGCTTCTCCAGCGGTTCCTTCCACAGATGTAGTCGATCTGATTCCTATGCATACCATCAGGTGAAGTCCATGTGTATAATCTGCTTTTGTGTCTCTTATAAAATGTATTTGCAATGACTAAGTCATTGATTTTACAAAATTCAATCATTCTATCTCCAGCTTCATTCCTGTCACATCATTTTCTAAATAGCTTGCCCCTGAAACCCAGTGAATCTGGAGAAAGGATGAAAGTTATACAAGTGTTCAGATCTTTCATTCGTAGGGTCACTATGAGTCGCCTATTACTCTATGGCCCTTAACAACATTGTATATAGTCATTTGCAGTCTAGTAGATTTCAACTTATGGCAACCCCATGTATGTACAGTGTCATCAAGGCTGTGTCTTCCCAGAAGCAGACTGCCATACCAGTCTTCCAAGATGTATGTATGAATGGATTTGAACCATCACACTTTTGCCTTGTGGTTGACTGCTTAAGCATTTGTTTCTCCCATCAACTCCTATGCTACCTACATATGTATTTTTTTTCTTTGTCACATTTTTTATATTTTTCTTTTCTTATTTTTATTATACTAGTTTATTTACAAAATTCAAATACATTGTTTTCCAGACCTACTTACATTTTTATACTTTCAAAATGCTTCAGTGGCAACATTAGAACTGAAAACTTAAGTAAATTAAAACTTATAATTTTAATGATTATCATTTTAAAAAATTAAAATTTTTTTACATATTTTTTACAAGATGCTAGACTTATGAGGGACCAGTCCTTGGAGAAGGATATCATGCTTGGAAGGGTGGAGGGACCATGTAGGAGTCAAAGACCCTGGAGCAGAGAGATTGACACAGTAACTGGGATAATGGGATTAGGTGTGTTGGAGTGAGTGAGACTAGCTCAGGATAGGGCAGGTTTCAGAGTTACTGTACATAGTGTTGCTATGAGTTGTGGGCAACTCAATGGCACATAAACAACAGCAACAGACTTAGGAACTCATATTAATTGACTGTTAATTGGTTTCAGAGTATGAATTTTCAAATGGCTGCCGAGCCCCACCTTGGAGACAGATGCTTGGGGAGATGTGTTATGTGCTGGTGAAGCCACATGATGCTGAGACTTTGTGTATCACTTGTTGTACAGAAGGAGTCTTTTTAAATGGTGTAAGTATCTTTTTTAAAAACAAGTGTCAGTTGAATTTGGACTTTACATGGTAACTAAACCAAACAAAAGATGGGGGGGGGGGAAATCCTCCAACAAAACCCCATTCTGGTTGTCACTGAGTCTTTTCAACTCATAATGACCCCATTGGATACTGAGGCACTAACTCACGGGGCTTCCTAGGCTGAAACGTTTGTGTTAGATTGACTCACTTTTTCTCATGGGGTGGCTAAGGAGTTTGAATCCCTGACCTTTTCAGTTGTCACTTATCCCTGCTCCATTAGGGCTTCTTTTAGACAGACCTTAACTGATTCTCTAGAACTATCCCTAGAATGTCTCAAAGATTATATCCATGTGCGCTTGGAGTATGAAATCCAGTCCTGTGAGGTTGGAAAAGATTTCTTTTTGTTTTTAGCATTAGCCTGCTTTATTTTGCAAAATAAAAGCTATCATTATGTTAATTTATTAATGACTGCATTTTCCCAAAAGACAACTTGGATAGTTCAAGTGTAAACACAGACCAAGAGGGGAAAGCTCTTTAAGGGAATGTGTTTCTTCCCAAATGGATCTCCAATGGAATTCATATGTAGTAAATTCTGTTTTCAAAATCAAGCTGTCAAACAAGGAAAATCTGTCACTTTCTTCCAACAGGTCCTAATTTAGACTTGATCCTTAAAAAGAATATAAGCATCAAAACAGAGCAAACTCTCAAAAGCCAATAGCCAACTCTTAAAGATAAAGAATAAATTACATATGGGGCCAGCAGACAATGGGAGCTCTGGTGGCCTAGGGGTAAGGAATTGCACTGGCAACTAAACGGTAGGTTGTTCACGTCTACCAGCTGCTCATTTGAAGAAAGGTGGACAATCAGCTCCCTTGTGATTAACTGCCTCTGAAAACCCACCGGGAGTGTCAGCTATGGGTCATTTCGAACTCAATAGTACACAACAACCAGACAGTACTGATTTGTCAATAACCTAGTAAGAGCAAAAGCTTAAAGGGCAGTACATTTGTGTCTGGCTTACCATTTTGAAACCTACCACTGTTCTAGTATAAGATAGTCATGCAATATATGTGTGTGAATACATAACAGTTCTTTATGAGTAGGTAAAACTGTATTTTTGTCAAGGTATATTTTATACATATCAATGTTGAACTCTGCAGAGAGGAAGTGGGGTCTCCATGAGATTAGACAATTTGTTAACAAGGCTAAACATGTTTGAAAGAGTGTGCTTTATACGTTTTCTTTCCACCTTCCAAGATACCTTACACTCTATTGCTCACTTCCCATCAGAGTGAAGACCCCAAACGTCTACACTATAAAATTATATTCCTTCAGAACAGGAAACCTTTCAATCTAATGTAGTACTGGAACAAAGGAAGCCCAGTGGTGCGGTGATTAAGCTCTCAGCTGTCAATCAAAAGGTCGGTGGTTTGAATCCTAACAGCTGCTCCACTGGAGAAAGCCGTGGCTTTCTGCTTCTGTGAAGTTAATTGGCCCTATGGCGCAGTTCTGATGTCTTACAGAGTTATTCTGAGTCCAATTCAATTCAGTGGCAGTGGATTTGGTTTTGGTTCTATGGAATATTGGGGGAAAGTGAAATACCACTTCTTTAAACCTAAATATGATTGGATTTATTTTAGTGTTTTAATTCTTAAAGCTATAATGTTTTGAGTAAATTAATTAAAAAAAACAGCAACTTGAAAGCGCTAAATAAATCTAGAGTATTTAAAAGTGCAAGCAACAAAATGCGTCCATCTTCTGGTATAAAGTCACATACGTTTTAGGGTGAACTTTGTGTGACGCCAGAAGTGGTGAGCTTCTTTCTGGCGCCAGTTAACCCATTAGTGGCAGGTGAATAGGACTTTCTGCTACCATGTAGTCTCCTGGGTAGCTGGGTGGAATTGGTGGAATCTTGTACCCCAACTCTGATGATGTAGGCCTTGGGGTGTTACGCTGTTAACTGAAAAGCCATACTTTTCTGGTGATTCGAATCCCCTATTTGGCTCCTGAGAAGGTTCTCTTTTTTAATTATTATTGTGATTTTAACGAAAGTTTACAGAAAAGTTGACTTTTCATTCATTCATTGTTGTATATCAGAAGATTCTCCCTTCCTTCCCACTCAGGGCTGTGCCCTTTCTCAAATCCAGACTTGCTGGGTCCTGTGGGTGGCAGCGGTGGCGGTTGCCCGGCGGTTACCCGCAGTGTTAGGGGACCCGGGTGCCTGCTCACTCTCCCCTACTTTCTGCCCTACGCAGGCGCAGCATCCTCTTTCCCCCAGGCCTCATGCTCTGTCTCTGGATGCTGCAGCATGCCCCTTTCTGTGGGCCATGGCCGCCTTGGCCCTCGCCTCTCCTATCCCTTGGTCAAGCCCCAGAGCCCTGGAGGAAGGCGTTCAGGCAGGTGGCCGGCTGCAGGGAGGCGCGTGCTCCTTTGGGGCTCCAGCCTCAACCCCCCGCTCCCCACGCTGCGGGTAACCGGCCGGGCAACCATCACATAGTTTTCTAAATTCTCCTTTTATCTTCTTTTTAGTTTCATACCTATTCATTTACTGGACCCTTTTAGAAGGGGCCACATTCAGCTTTTTCCTCTGCACTCTCCTGCCTTCAGTGTCTTCAAGGAAAACTTGGGATTCCCCAGCTAATTTTACAGGTAGAACTCAAATCCTTAATGGGGACCCAGTGATCAGGAGAATCAGCTTGTAGAGTTGTGACACCTTGGCTTGGGGTGGTATCTAAAAATGCAGGTGCCTTTGCTAGTTCCCCTGAGACATCCCTTTAATATACTTTTTTTGGTGCCTTTCTTCCTTGCGTTACACATAGGTTATTTATACAGAGTTAAGCAAATGACCTAAATGTTATTTATTTGTTTTGATATGTTATAAAAATGAACTTTTTAATTGGGATAAAGGAAAATAAAAGAAGGAATAGGTTTATTTCATCTTCTAGAGGGGAGGCAAAGAAAGCATCTGCTTCTATTAAACAAATGGTGTTTGTGTGCTATGTTTATGTATGTATTTATATGGTTTTATTTAATCTGGAAATATCGAGATATGCCAATCAGTTTTAAAAATAAAAGGCAAGAAATATAAAACTATTCAATAATTAACAACACGCCTTTTAGACATTATATATATTTGTTTTGTGTACCAGGGAGTTAGAACCAACCCATACCTGACCCTCAGGTGGATTTTCAGAGACAGTTAACTGCACTGGAGGAAACTGCCCATTCTTCTCCCTCAGAGAAGCTGGTGGATTCAAACCAGCTGCCTTTGGGATTACAGCACATCTTCTTGCCACTAGGCCTCCAGTGCTCCCTAATAATATAGACATACAACTATTATTAAAGGAGAATGACAGGGGTAGAAAGAAGAGGGGAAATGAAGACAAGACAGAAGGAAGAGGGGCAGAGGCTGAGGGGTGGTGGAGATTGTAACTCTAGAAAATAAACCCATTACAACCATGCTACATACAGAACAAGAGCACAATGTGGCAAACAGGAAGATAGGCTATTCCTGAGTGGTGTTCTAATTCTGATGCCTTTTATGACCACGTTGTTAAGACGTCTGATGTCATAAAGCATTTTCACAGTGGAGGAGTGCAGAGTCCTGTGTGCACCCAGCAGGTACCCTGTGAACCCGAAGAGAATGAATGGATGGATGGAGAGAGAACATTTGCTTAAAGAGAAACGTGTGTTTTGCTTATACATTTCATGTATGGATCACTATCTGTGGTGGTTGACACTCTTTTTTTAGTATTTGTGCTTTGGCTGTGCTATAATAATCAGTTTCTTACATTATTGCTACATTAATAACAGCATTAAACATTTTCTACCCCCCAAGGGCAAAACAGATGATGAAAGGGAACTAGATTATGAGAGAAAAAGCAATATTTATAAAGACCTTGTCACATTTTTAAGTGAAAAGTCAGCAACGTTTTCAGAAAATATGGCCAAAAAGGTAAGTTTTGTGGTTTCTCTTGTGCTTGCAAAAAATTGTACAGTTTTACGAAACCATTCTAAAATATATAGAATATAATTTAATATAAAAAAATGGAGAGTAGTTTTGCATAATTTTGGATGCTGCTTGTAAATATTATAATGTTTTTTATAATTTGAGAGCTATTGTAAATGGAGTAGTTTAAGAATTTTTCTGATTTTCTATAGGTGACATTTTAGGTAATGTTCTATAATCTTTGTTTTGGAATTGAGAGACTGAGAACAAAAAATAATCTGAGAAAAATGTTTTCATTATTTTCTATTTTTATGTTTTAACTATTTTTTCTTTTATTAAAGACAATTACTAATTAGTTCAATTGTCAACTAATGAAAGTGTTCTCCTGCATGTGAAGAACCATTTCTGAAATAATGATAGATATATAAATCAATCAGTAAAATATTTTGTGACATAAAAATGTCAGTGAAAGCTGATGATAGGACAGAAAGCAGATGCAATACTACAGTGAAATGTATAAGCTTTAATTGTGAGAGAATCGTGTTCTGGTAGCATGTTCCTTAGTGAGCTGCCTTGCTAACCTAAAGACTGCCTGCCTCTGGTGCTTCAAATGCATCATTGTCTTTAAAGGAGAAAGATAGGCAACCTCCTCCCATTTATAGCCTCTAAACCTGACAGAGGGTCCCTGTGAGTTTGTACTGATTTGAGGGTAGTAAATTTGGTTTATGACTCCTTCACAAGGTCCCACATCCAATGACTTACACTTCTTTCCTAGTGATTGTTTCTGAAATGATAGTTTGGAAATAAATTTGACTTATAAATTTGACTTCTAAAGGCTTACCCCCCCGCCCCCCCAAGACTTGTTTGTTGGGATTGTCCTCTCTTTAAGCAGCTTTCAAGACCTCCTCATATTGCTGGTACTTAAAGATTTTAATAAAAATATGGGTTTGTGAAAGCAGCCAAGGTGGCACAATGATTAAAATATTTGACTGATGTTGATTTAAAGGTTCATGGTTTGAACCTTCCCAGCCACTCGTAGGGAGAAGAATAGTGTGGTAGTTTGCTTCTGTAGCAATGTACAGCTGTGGATTCCTCACTGGGGCAGTTTTACCCTGTCTTGTAATGTTATGAGCTGAAATCATCTCCATGGCAAAGTGTATGACTTTCTGTGAAGGTTTTCGTTTGCTTGCTTTCATTAATAGTGACATCTTTTACACCTGGGGGAAAAAATCGCATTACATCTTTAATCATTTCTTGCTCTCTCTTCTTTTGAATCTCATATTAATTGGAGTTTGGATCTCTGAGACTAGTCTTCTCAATTTCTTTTTATTCATTTTATGTCTCAGTCCCTTGACTTCCTGGAGAAAAAAAATCCTCAACTTTATCTTCCAAATATTGTACATATTTTAAAAACTTAAGCGTGTAGGTTTTGGTTTTGAATGTTTACTTTTGCCAAATTTAAATGTGTACAGATTTGTTCTTACACTGTCTTTTGTCATTGTTGCTAGATTAGTAGGTGCTATCTGAGAATATCTCTATTTTCTCTTTATATCGAAAGGATTATTTTTTTAAATAGGGCTGTAGTATTTCAATTAACAATTATTAACCTTTAGCATTTTATCTATATCTATATATCTCTATCTCTATATATTTATCAAATATTAACATCACTATTATTTTAACTGTATTGTAAGAAAAATATTTGTACATTTGTCTATTTTTCCTCTTGTCAGGTTTTGTTTCATGTATTTTGAAGTGTTGTTTGTGTCATACACATTTAAAATTCTGTACTAAATGACTTTGTCATTATGTATGCTCCTGTTTATCCCTAATAATATTCTTTGTTTTGAATTTTATCTCATCTGATTTTAATATAAACTTAAAGCTGTCAAGTTGATAATGACTTTTAGAGACCCTCTGCTGGGTTTCCAAACTATAAATCTTTATTGTTGTTGTGTACTGTCGAGTCAGAATCCACCCATAGCTGACACTCCTGTAGGTTTTGAGAGGCAGTTAATCACATGGGAGGAGATTGCCCATCTTTCTTCCCCAGAATGGTTTGTGGGATTCGAACCCCATGCCTTCAGGATTGCAGCACAGCTTCTTGCTGCTAGGCCACCAGAACTCCCATAAATCTTTATAAGGAGACTATTTTTCTTTCTCCAGAGGAGCACTGGTGCACATGGTGTTTCCTGGTTAATATAGAGCCTAATTTTTTTTAGTGTGTCAGGTGTGAGTTGTTATGCAGCCTCCACTCAACTATCACTTACAGCTACTGTAAGAACAATAGATCTGAACCTTTCCTTAGCCTGCACCATCCTTTCGTTCTATGTCAGGTTCCAGCCCATTATTATGATGACATTATTGCTCAGGCAGTCAAGCTTGTTGAGGGTCTTCCTCTCTTTCTCTGACCCTCCACCTTTCCCAGCATGCTGTCTTTTCCAAGGATTAGACCCATTTTGGTAATATGCCCATGCTACGTGAGATGAAGTAGTGCATCAAGTTTCTGTTCACCTCAGCTGAACTCATTGCCTTTGAGTTGGAATAGACTCATCACTGACCCTCCAGTGGGTTTTTAGAGGCTGTAAATCACACAGGAGGAGATTGTCCCTCTTTCTCTAGCAAAGTCTACCTCAAATAGAGACCTTGGTTATTAAGTTAGCCTTCTTTAACTTAGGTGTCACTAAATGGCACATTTTTAACTTGCTTCTGAGACTTCTCCAAATTTATCATCAGCATTAATTTCTGAACTCATCAGATAATTTGAAAGTGATACAATTTCATATCTAAGAAGTTTTAAAATGATTTAAAATTTTTTTATAAAGGAAAATAAATTTGATGAACAACAGAAAAAACATCTTCAGCAAGATGAAGCACCTAAGAAAGAACAAACCGTCTCTAAGTTTGACTCCGCAAAGAGTGCACTTGATCAAATTAATTTTGTGAGGAGCCCAATCAGGAAGAGATTACAGCCAAGTTTAAATTGGAGGAGTACTGTTGATTCAAAAGAGTATGTAACCATTTGCTTAATGAGTTTTCTCATATGTCTTTAAATCTCTTATAAGCATATACTTGCCTAATTATTGACATAATTTATTCTATGGTAGAAAAATATTGAATAGATATTCATAACTCTCTGTACAGTACAAGTTGACTCTTTATGTATATCTTTGTATTCCAAATGGAAAGATATGACATCAACATCAAAGTTATGTTTGGGGCACTGTGAAGTGACAGTAAGAATAGAACTCATTTCCATGTATTGGTCAGCACTACCATATGGAAAACTGCCAACTCAAAGGCTGGAAAGCTGCCAACTTAAAGGCATGCAGTGTCTGAGAGCTCTGGTGACCTAATGATATGAAGCTTCAATGCAAGCTCAAAGGCATGTGGTTTGAAACTACTAGCTGCTCCATGGGAGAAAGCTAGGTTGTTGGGCTATTTACTCTCTCTGAAAACCCACTAGAGGAACAGCTATGGGTAAATTCTGTCTCAGTGGCAAACAACAGCATGTGGAAAAGATGATAAAATGTGTGAGGAATCACACGTGATACAAGATGAATGGTAGGACCCTGGTTAAAGAAGTGCTGGGGAATTTGACACTTTAAAAGTTATGTGAAGTTAATAAAAAAAAATTCTTCATAAAGTTGGTATTATTTCCATTAAGTAAATTATACATAAGTCCTATCTATAGAAAACTTTACATAAGCAATTTTATTTGTTATGTATTGTTGAGTTGGAACCAACTCATAGCTGATCCATCAGCAAGTTTCCTGAGGCAGTAAATCACATGGAAGGAGACTGCCCATCTTTGTTCCACAGAGCAGCTGGTGGAATCAAACTGTGTGTCTTTGAGTTGGCAACACAACTCCTTACCACTAAGCCACCAGAACTCCCTGTGACAGGGATGCTCAAAAACATTAACAAACTCAAGAAGACATTGGTTTGATAAATGTTCTAAATAAGGAAAATTAATAAGTGTCAAAGCAAAGAGTAAGGACCAATGATTTAAGTAATGCTTAAATGCTTAGATCTAAATACTTAAATATATGTATCAAACAGTGGATTTAAGAAATTTAGTACACAGCTTACAAGTTTCAGTCTATTTTTTTGTTCCATGCTCAACAGCAATTTTTAGAGTATCTAGTAACGTCGTTTTTGGTCTTTTGTCTTTTTACATAACCGTTAGCTTTCTTCATGTATGACAACATGATGTTATCCCATAGTTTGTCTGGCCTTCTAGTCAGTAGGGTATAGTGGGACAAACCTATTCTTGAGAAAGTCATTAAATTCAGGTAGGACTTGCTTAAGGTAATGCCTGACTGTCATGGACTTATTTTAACTTTCTTCAGTTTCAACTTAAACTTTCCTGTGATCAATTAATAGCCTGTTCTGTAGTCATCCTTTAGTCTTGTTCTCAACAATTTTATTGATTGCATCTTTCCACAGATGTAATATATACTATTTTTGTCTAGTTTACTGGGTAAACTCCATGTGTACAGTCATCATTTATGTTAATGAAAAAATTATTTACCATGAACAGTCTTGAAAAATTCCATTATTCAGTTTTTAGAATTGTTTTATCATCAAGGTCATATTTTCCAACTCCTGATCCTTCTTTGTTTCCAACTTTGCATTCCAATCACCAGTAATTATCAGTGATAATGATTTTGATCACTGATCAATTTAAAACTGTAAACATTGGTCAAAATCTTCACCTTATTCACCTTTGGCACTGGGAGTTGAATATAAATTTGAATAATAGTCATTTATTAAATAGTCTTCTTTGTAGATATTATAATTTTGCTGACAGTGTTACATTTCAAGATTTTAGAATGTTTTTCAGGAATAAATGGGATAACATTCTTCAATTTGTCATTTTTCAAAATATTGATTGTCAAATTTATAAAGGCCAATATCAGTTTATTTTTCCTCAGTAAAGCCTAGGATATTGATCTTCAAGCATTACATTGTTGTTGGTATTTTTTGACAACTTATTTTTTAGATTGATATTTTGTACATTCTACATTTTGATCATTATTGGATGTTTGCAGTTGTTTCTTTTTATTTTAATTCATGCCACATCAGCACATCAAGGCCTATCTATTTACTCTATTAAAATAGAGTTACTGGTCTATTTATTAAGACCAATTCTACTTTAAGGAGACAGCTTCTCCGCAGTGGTTTTTAAATCACCTTCCATCCTAAGAAGCTCATTTTCTGGCATTGATTATTAGATAATATTCTTCTTCCATTAATAAAGTTTATATTGGAAAAAAATTAAAAAGGCAGACCATTCTTCCTGGTCTATCTTAGTCTGAAAATGAAAAGATTTGAGGAGACTTCAAAAAGAGACTTAAGACAATCAAATGAGCTATTATAATGAAGATGTAGAGTTAGAAAACCAAATTAGAAGATCCCATGTGCTATTTCTTAAGCTGAAATAACGGAAGGGGGGAAATCAACTTACAACTTCCAATATTGAATTATTCTAAGATATTGAACAATGCATGAATCATCAAAAGAAGATGGAAGGAATATCCAATCACTGAACAACAACAAAAATTAGTTGACGTTCAACTGTTTTAGGAGGTACAGCATGATCAAGAATCAATGATTTTGAAAAATATCCGAGTAGTGTTGATTTAAAAAGCCCCAAGATTTCAGAAATACCAGTTAAAATCTTTCAACCAATATATAAAATATTGAAAGTGCTCACTTGGTGTGACTAAATATAGAATATAATTTACTTGGCCGACTGATTGGAAGAGATCGATATATGTGCCCGTTTCAAGGGCAAATGATTCAAAAGGATAAATTATAGAATAATATCAAGTGCAAGTAAAAAGATAATTTGGAAATAGTTAAAATATACATTGACTTAGAACTGCCAGAAATTCAAGCTGAATCCAGAAGAGGATGTGGAGTAAGGGTTGATTAACTGCTGTGAGGCATTGCTGAGAATCTGTTGATTCAGACGGTTCTCAGGTGGAAATAGAGAATGTCCATCAGAGTTGTATTTAAAGTCATACTGGCTTTGATCGATAAAGGAGTTGTGGCGATGCTGTCTAGAGTCGCACTGCTAACCGAAAGGCAGCACCTCTCTGGCAGTTCAAATGTACCAGCAGCTCCAAGGGAGAAAGAGAAACAATCTCCTCCCATGAATTTACAGTGTTCTGAAAAGACCTTGGGAGGTCAGCTATCTATTCTGACTCAATAGAAATGTGGGGAGGTTTTCTGACATTCAATCTGCATCTTAAGAAAATCACCTGAGAAACTGAACTCTATGAAGAATATGATGTTAAGATTAGAGGAGGACTTGTTACCTGCAGATGATACAACCTTCCTTCCTGAAAGTAAAGAGAATCTGAAACACTGGTTAAAAAAAAATCAAAGATTATAGTTATTACATAAATAAACCTATATATGTGTGTATATATACATATACACACATATATACATATATACACATGTACATACACACACACACACATATATATATATAATATATATATATACAACATGGTTGACTGTACGAGGAATGTGGCATCAGGATTGGTGGAAGTTTCATCAATAACCTACATTATGCAGATGACACAGTCCTACTTGCTGAAACTGAGGAAGACCTGAAACGCTTGCTGCAGAAGGTCAAGGATTACAGCCTTCAATACAGATTGAAGCTCAACATCAAGAAAACAAAGATTCTCATCACTGGGCCAAATGGCAGCATCATTATGAATGGTGAAGAGATTGAGATAGTTAACAGTTTTAGTTTGCTTGGCTCTACAGTTAACACTCTCGGTAACAGCAGCCAGGAAATCAAGAGACTAATTACATTGAGAAAATCAGCTGTGAGGGACCTCTCCACAGTACTGAAGAGCAACGACGTCAGGCTGGAGACTAAGGTGTGCCTGATCTGGGCCACAGTCTTTGCATTTGCGTGCTATGCATTGGAGAGCTGGATGATAGAAAGATAATTGATGCCTTCAAACTGTGTTGCTGGAGAAGAATGTTGAATATACCATGGACTCCTAGGAGAACAAACAGGTTTGTCCTGGAGAGGGTGAAATCAGGATGCTTCTTGGAGGCAAGGATTCTGAAGCTTCGTCTGATATACTTTGGACATGCTGCAAGGAGGGATCAGTCCTTGGAGAGAGACATATCATGTTTGGGAGAGTGGAGGGACAGAGCAGGAGAGGAAGACTCTCAATGAGATGGTTTGGTTTGGTGATTGGGGCAATGGGAGTAGGTGTGTTGGCACAGCCTAGAGCAGGGTTTAGGGCTCTTGCACATAGGGTCACTATAAGTCACAAGCACTTCAACGGCACATAACAGCAGCAATATACAATATAAATAAAAATTCTTTATGACTGGATTAATAATGAACATCATGAGAAAGGGATCAAAGATTGAAGGATTTAATTTTACTTGCATTAACAATCAACACCCATGAAAGATGTCATACAATAGCCTCAAACATTGTTAGGTGCCCTGAGTTAATACAGTTAATAGTCCCAATAGTAACCCAAAGAACACAGAGCTGAGCCTTGCCCTATCTGTGTCATCATCATGATCTCCACTTTGTCCAAGCCCATTGCTGCAGTCACTGGGCCAATGTAGCAGCCAAGAAATCAAAGGGCATATAGCATTGACACAGAGACTGCAAAGTGTTGAACGCCTGTGTAGGTGCTTAGAGAATTGTTGTTGTTGTCAAGCGCCATCAAGTCTTAGATGACTCATAGCGACCCTATGAACAAAAGACCTCAATGCTTGTATAACTTTCATCATTTCTCCAAGTTCATCGAGTTTCCAGAGGTAAGCCATTTTGGAAGTGGATACCACTCCTGCTTCCAAGCCTGTTTTAATCAGGGAGTTCCACCAAACACTGTCCACCATGGGCAACCATTATCACATTGGGCACATCAGTGTCACAGTGTTTAGCATCACAGCAACCAGAGTTACCTCTGTACAGCAAATGGACAGACCCGCAGGCCCGCCCATGCTTCAGGTTCTCATTGAAACGATACCTAAGCCAAACTATGGTATTTTCAATTTCCCCAAACACTGGGCAATGATGTTGGTGATGAGGGAGGAACTCATTATCTTAGGTGGAGGAAGTGTTGACGTCTCAGGCTCTTGCTGCTCATTAAGTGGGGAAGAACATTTTCTACCCCACAGCATATCTTTGTGTGGAAAGTCATGCACTTGGAGGAAACAATCCTCAAGCTAGTGGCTCATACCACTTCAAGATCCCAATTTCTCAATGAAGAGTTTTAATAAGTAATGTAACTCACCTCAGCAGGAACAATTAAACCCTCAAAGCACAAGAAAGCATGTTAACCACCCGACAGAGAGATCCTAGAACCACCCTAAAGACATTCTTTTATATGTTAAGAGGTTTTAAAGAATTGTTAAAGTTTTTATGTTTCCAAGCTGAACAACTAAAACCAGATGGTTTGTTTTCATTAAATTTCTAACTAGGAATACATTATTTGGGTGCATAAAAATGATAGACTATATCCATACCTATCCAACTTTCATTTCACACTCATCAACATAGAGTAATTTCTTAGTGTTCATAATAAAATACCACAAAGTGAGTAATTTGAAAAACAAAAACCAGCTTCATCACCCTGGAAGGTAAATGGTTTAGGATTAGGACATCCCCAGGGCTCCTTAGGGAAAGATCATTCCTTATCTTTTTCAAATGCCGGCTTGAAAATAGGCCCTCACATTCTGTCTTTCCCATATGTAACTCTAATTCCTTGTGATTTCTTTTTTATAAAATATCACTCAGAAGATATTATTAGGATTAGGAACCATTTTACTTCTTAACTTTAATTTAGTTGATAACAACTACAACAAAACCATTTCCATAAAAGACTTAAAAATATCTTTTTTTGGGGGGAGGGGCACTGTTCATCACAATAGTAAATCAAATGAATATGTCTTTTAGGAGTAAAAATTCAGTAAGAGACGTCCCAGGGGAAACACTTGCAGCAAGACTTGAAAAGACAAGGCCATCTCTTATACCTGGACGAGGACCAGTAATTCGGTATGTTTCTGTTAACATAACTAATTGTTTAAAGACAGCCTTTAATATACAGTGGACCAGTAAAGTCACTAATTAATGCTCTTAAATAGTCCATCAGAGCCATAGGATACTTATATTGACAAGTTATTAAGAATGTTAGAGAAAAAAAATCCACTGGATTTCTTTATATCTACTTAATGAAGTATTCTAATTGAAAGACAAGATTTTATAGTATTAATTAACAATGGACAGTCTCTTCCCATTGGGATTTATGGCCTCAGAAACCTGATGGAGGGTCATTATGAGTCTGAACAGACTCTTTGGCATTGAGTGAGTGAGTGAACTATGAGGAATCCTGATGACACAGTGGTTAAGTGCTCCACTGTTAACCAAAACGTCTGCAGTGTGAACCCACTATCAGCTCCACGGAAGAAAGGCATGGCGGTCTACTTTTGTAAAGAGCAGAGCTTTGGAAACCCTATGAGGCAGTCTGCTCTGTCCTCTCGGGTTACAATGATGTGCAGTCATCTCACTGGCAGTGAGTACAGGGAGTTAAACTATGAAAAGGGAAGTAGATTTGATGCAAAGGGCAGTGAACGAAGTCTTAGGAAACTGGGCTCATGTGGATCATTTGTCTCTGAGCATTCAGATCATGGAAAAGCTGTGTCCTCTGGATGAGCTTGACTTTCTTCATCACTGACGGCCAAGTCAATTCTAAAGAGAGCTGATTTGTAAAAAAAATTAAAATTATCAGCTGTTAGTATGAGGCCAACTGACAGGCCTGTCTGATTTTAAGCATGACAACAAAGGCAACATATTTGGAATACAGGGCCAGCCACTTTTATTTGACAGTTCCAGAGGGGTAGTGGGAGGAAATGTCAGAGATTTCACATTGTTAAAGCTTTTTGGTGGTTCGGTTAGAAGAATTAATGCCTTCTGTGTGGAAGATCTGGGTTCAATTCCTCGCCATGCTCCTCAAGTACAACCACCATCTATCAGTGGAGCCTTAGGTATTTCTAAAATACTCAACAAATTTCAGCAGAGCTTCTGTTTTTTGGAGTTTGCTGTCATATTGTTTGTGATTTTCTACACAAATCATGATGTTGTCTGCAAGAAAGGAAAGCTGTAATTCATTATTTTGATCTGTGTTTCTATTTCTTGTTCTTGCTCTGTTGTTTTCCCTAAAAAGGTCTAATAGTGAATAGCTGTGGTCAAAGTACCCAGTCTTCCTTATTCTGTACGAAAGCGAGAAAAGAATTAGAGTTGGGATTTTTTCCCCACCATTAAACATGCTGCTAAGTATAGATTTTGTACATGCTCTTAAGTTGAGAAAGCATTCTATTCTTTTCTAAGTATTCCTTTTCAAAATCATGAATAAGGGTCATCAAATGCTTTTTCCAATTATCAATTGATGTGGTTATGTAATTTTTTTCTTCAAGTTTATTCATGTGGTAGATTATGCTGATTTTCAAACACTGAACTAGCCTTTTATTCCTAGAAGAACTTCGCTTTGTGTGGTATAGAATTTTTTTCTATCTGCAGCTCAATTTGGTGTGCAAATACTTTATGAAAATATTTTTTCTATTTGTAGTTAGGAGAATTTTGTTCTTGCAATTTGTCACTTTTATATCAAGCTATATAAAATAAGTTAGAAAATATTCTCTTGTATTTTTGTAGACAAGACTGTGTAGAATTAGTGTTAGTTCTTTAAACATTTATTAAAATTCTCTAGTGAAACCATCTGAGCCTACAGGTATCTTTCTGGTAGTGTTTAAATTATGAATTACATTTAACTAATAGCTGCAGCACTAAACAAATCATGTACTTCCTATTGGGTGAGAAGTGGTAGTTTGTACTTTTGAAGAAATAGGCTTGTTTCATCTACATTGTGAAATTTGTGTAAATTGTTGTCCATAGTATTTACTTAGATGTTTTCAGGATCTGTAGAATAGCTCTTGTTTTATTCTTGACATTGATGATTTCTGTATTTTTCCTTTTTGTCAGTCTTGATGAAGGTTTTTCAGTTTTACTGATCTTTTCAGGACATGGGGATTTGTTTTACTGATTTTTCAAGTTATAGTTTGGTTTTCAATTGCTTTCTCTTTTGCTATCCCTTCTAACAGAAGCCTTTTCCTGTCGCATTCCCATACTGTAAGGCAATATGCTTTCTTACATCCTGTACACTGAGTTGCTTCTCTCCCCTTCCTTACATTTATTGAACCTCTTCCATGAGTATAATAATTCTTTTATAGTTGTTTTTCCCCCCCTTGAAGCCATACCTTACTAGCAAAACAAACTCCACTGCTACTGAGTTTATTTCAACTCGTAGCCCTCCTACAGGGCAGGGTAGAAAGGTCCCATTGAGTTTCCAAGGCTGTAATCTTCATCAAGCCAGAAGCTCATACCTTTCTCCCATGGAAGACCCGACAGGTTCAAACTGCTGGCCTGCTTAATTAGAACCTAGCACTTTAACCATTGTGCTACCAGGACTCCTGGCTTCACTCTAGGGCCATTGAAAGCTTTCTTCTGTCATATAAGATCAAGAAAAAGTGGGAAACAATAGCAAGAGAAAGGCATTGAGTTAACTATCTTCTCACATGTAAATGATGGCTGGATGGTCTTGAAATATCGTTCTGGGTGTGGTGACCTAACAAGTGGAAGACATGTATCCAGGGAACCAGCTGGTGTAATGAACGTGCCAGATGGAGATCTGCAGGGGTATTTAGGCTAATTTAGATGCTACTGGACCATGACTGTTACCATTACTAGTGATTAATCCAAGGTTTTCTGATAATGTTGTCTATGCTGCAGACTGCTGGCTGTGGAATCCATGTCTATGACACTCAGCTTTTAGTACACTCATGTCCCCAGAAGTTAAGAGTTTACTTCTTGATCCTGGTCCTGGCCGCTGATGCTCTTTGGCATCTTGTGACCTTCCCAGTATTTTAATTTGGGCATCATGAGGAGAGAGGTGCTGGTGATTGATTGATTCTTTTTGGAAAGGAGATTCTTTCATTTTTAGATCATTTGCAGTGAGCAATAAAACTTTCTGCAGTAATAAAAAGAGTCAAGATTGGTTTGGTGGCCACATGTGAGTGTTGAGCAAATGAAAGGCAACAGGATGCCGAACAAGCTGACTTCTTCATTTTATATTTAAACAAGATTAAATAGCTCAATATAAACAGGCACCCGGGGCCAGTAACTACTTTGCTCTATAGAGCATTTGCTTCATTCCTTTGTTCATATTTCAATCTCTTATTTATTATTATTAACCCTCACCTGCTCTAGAGATGTTGAGCACATGTATCACTTCACGTAGATGCTAACACAGATCTACAGTTCAGGAGGTATTGTGATCTTATCTGTTTCTATTATCATTATAAAATTGCTATAATGTTGCTTATATATATGTATGTGTGTTGTTATTGTTCTTAGTAAAGTCCTTGAACGGCCTGAGGATATTGTTAGTGAGAGTTCCTCAGAGAGTGAGGAAGATGAAGAACCACCTGACCATCTTCTGGAAGCAAATGCTGATTTGCCATCAGAATATTGGCAAATTCAGAAGCTGGTGAAATATTTAAAGGTAAGAAAGACTTTGTGTACTGTATTTTCAAGGTAAATTTTAAACAATTGCGAAATATGTATAGTCTACTTCCAAGTTTGTAGTATATTTATTTCCAATCAGGGTAGTAATCATCTCTGCTACTACAGAGAGTGTACACAGAGGGAAGTCTCATTGCCCTAAGGCTCCTGAGGTTAGTCCTCATGGAGTAGGCAGGATGCCCAGCACCAGCCCTCGGCCCTGGCTGGGGAGAGGAGAGCTAGGCAATGGCAGTCATTGCAGCTACATTGCCCTCTCCTCCACTTGGACTTGATAGTCCTGTGCAAAAGATAGTCCCACCAGTTGCAACTCATTACAGTCAATATTATTCTATAGAAAGCATGACTAAGATAATACACTCCGTGGATTAGATTCTTTCAGCTTGGTCTCTCATGCACATCAAGCCTATTTGCAGGGTGAAACTAGACTTAACAAATTTTGAAACAGATTTACTCCATTAATAGTTTTAACTCGTTTTATACTTAAAGAGATTAGAATATAAGCAAAAGAGATTTTTTATTATTAATTTTTTTATTTCTTTTTTTTATATTTTACTGATTTACCTACAAAATTTGTATTCATTGCCCCTCACACCAGATCCCCCCACCTCCCCAACCCACCCACCCATCCATCAAACCATGTGACCCTGTGAGTACCCTTTCACCTATCCCCTCCCCTTATATCCTTCTACCCCTTAGATCCTTACACACATTTTACTAGTTATCTATTTCTACAATAATGGTCTTATACAGTATTTGTCCTCATGAGACTGAGTTAGTTCACTTAGCATAATGCTCTCCAGTCCCTCCCAAGTTAGGTAGTGATTTACAAAATCATTGCTCCTGTGTGCTGCATAGTATTCCATCATGTGAATGTACCATAGTTTCTCAATCTATTCTATTGTGGTTGGACATTTGGGCTATTTCCATGTTCTTGCAATGGTGAATAATGCTGCTATGAACACTGTTGTATAAGTCTCTATATTTGCCTCAGTTCTCATTCTCTTGGGGTATATTCCAAGCACTGAAATAGCTGGGTCTTATAGAATTTCTATGTTCAGCTTTCTGAGGAAATGCCAAATGCCTTCCAGAGTGGTGGTACCATTTTACAATCCTACCATTAGTTTATAAGATTTCCTATCTTGCCACATCCTCTGCAACATATATCACTTTCTGTCCTGTTAAACTTTACCACAGCTACAGGAGTGAGATGGTATCTCCTTGTGGTTTTAATTTGCATCTCTCTTATTGCCTGTGATTTTGAGCATTTCTTCATGTGTTTGTTGGCCATCTGAGTATCTTCCTCTGTGAACTGGGATCAAGCTTAGACAGCTTAATCTATGGCATAAAGAGATTGACAAATATAGCCAGAAATGCACAGTATGGAGAGGATAAAATTGATGAATGGGATTTTCTATAGATTACATCGCTGTGAGCATCAAAAACTATTTCCAACAGAATGAAAAGAAAATTTACTAACGGTGAAAAAACATTTACAATACCATCTCAGATAAGGGTCTCATATCAAAAGTGTACAGAATCCTACAGGGCTTCCACAAGCAAAAGCAAAAAAACTGATCACACAATTACAAAATGGGCAAAAGAAATTTATTTATAGTGGAAATGTGAGACATATTTCTGTGATGGTGTATACCATAGCCAAATGTAAGCATAAAATTTTGCATATTTCTGACTTCAAAAGTTTATACATTTTCCCATAAAAGAAATTATAATATGGTGGCAAGTCACAAAAATATGGCATTGCAATTTTACTAAGGGAGTTTAAGGGTAAGGAGTTGCACTGTCAACCCAAAGACACGTAGTTCAAATCTACTAGGCACTCCAAAGGCGAAGGATGGGCAGTCTCCTTCCATGTGATTTACTGCCTCTGAAAACTCGGTGGAGAGTCAATTTTAAGTTGCAGGCTAAGTAGGCTGACAATTCCATCCATAGAAAAAATTCCCAGAATTTCTCAAATAATTTATGTGCTTTCCTAAATTCCAAATCAGAACCAAATTAGTCAACATTTTGTGAAAAGGTGTTAAAATTCTCCTTAGAGAACTGATGTTTAATAGTAAACCTAGAGACAAGATTGACTTGAAGAAATCCACTGATGCTATGGAAAGCAAGACCCAGAAACCTTAAAACATTTAGAGACAGATAGGAAAGAAGTGGTGATAATTAAGTCAATAGCCAGTCTTGCTTACAGCTTCTTGCATGTTTTACGTGTGTGTCTGTGGCTTTGTTTGCTTTTAAAAGTAAGACATCATTGCAATAATAAATATTGATAGGCTTATATGTATAGCATATTTTATACAAACTATATTGTTAGCGTCCACTGACTTGACCACGCTCTTAGCAACTTCTGAACAATGGATCTGAACCTTGTCCTATGCTGTACCATCCTCACAATCTCCACCAAGCTCAAGCCCATTGTTATGGTCACTATGTCAGTCTATCTTGTTAGGGTAAGTCCTTTCTTTTGCTGACCCTAAGCATTTTTTTCTTCTCCAAAGTTTGGTACCTTTTAATGACATATTCAAATTATGTGAGACTTATGATTTATCATCTTTGCAGTTCTTCCAAGACAAATTTGTTCTTTCAGCAGACCACGCAGCATTCTTTTCCAACACCACAATTTAAAGGCATCGAGTCTTTGGTCTTCCTTATTGTTCAACCTTCACATGCACAAATCGAAAGGGCCGAACTTGCTCAGCGTTTCTTTTTTTTTTTTCCCTTTTTTTTAAATTTAGGTTGTTTATTTTTCATTTCAATGAACATCTACAGAGATTTTGGGATTCCATTCATTCATTTTTGCACCCTTCTCCCCG
>NW_006399804.1:13678433-13693755 GCF_000299155.1 Elephantulus edwardii | reverse complement strand
AGGGTCGCTATGAGTCTCAAACGACTCGATGGCACATAACAACAACAACAACAACATATGCACATACAAATATCATGGCTGGGGACAGGAGGACCTTATTCTTTAAAGAGACATCTTTGCTCATCAGTGCTTTAAAGAGGATTTTGACAGGAGATACCCAATGCAACATGTTTTTGGATTTTGTAACACCTGCTACTATGGGTGTTGATTATTGTTCCAAGTAAATGTATCATTGACAAATTTTATTTTTTTGTAGTTAAATGCCATTGAGTAGAATATAGCTCATAGTGACCCTACGAATAACAAATCTGAAGTCTGTCCTGTCCTTTGCCAACTTTGCAATCTCTGGCACTCTCGAGCCCACTGATGCCATCACTGTTTCAATCCACCTGGTTGAAGGTCTTACCTTCCTTCCCTGGCCCCCCACCCCACCCCTTTCCAAGCATGATATTCTTCTTCAAGGATTAGACTCTCTTAGTAACATGCCTAAAGTATAAAAGATGAAGTTTCAGGCAAGCTCTGGTGGCCTAGTGGCAACAAGCTGCACCCAGAGGTGCACAGTTCAAATCCACCAGATGCTCTGCTGGAGAAGGAGGGATAATCTCCTCCTGAACCAGTAAGGTCCAATTTGACAGTACACACATACAAAAAGATGAGGTTTCACTGACCTTGCTTCCAAGGAGCACTGTGCCTGCACCTTTACCAAGACAATCTGTCTTTTGGTGGTCCATGGGATATTCAGGACTCTCTTTCAGTGTTTAAAGGTATAGATTTTCTTCTTTCATCTATGTTCATTGTCCAACTCTGGGCAGCACAGCCAGTGATTGAAAGGACCATGTTCTGAATCAGGCACACCTTAGTCCTCCAACTAACATCACTCATTGCTCCTCAGTAATTAGGCAAGGTCCCTGACTGCAGACTTTCGTGTTATGTGTCCCCTGATTTCATGACAGCTAGTATCAAATGTATTGTTTGTGGATCTGAGTAAGGTTAAATTGTTGACAGTTTCAATCTTTATGTACCACAATGCTGCCTGTTCATGCTGTGGTGAGAATTTCAGTTTTCTTGACAATCCACATTGAAGGCTGCAGCATTCAGTTGCTGTTGTTGTTGTTATATGCCATAGAGTCACCTACAACCCTATGTACAGCAGCTCTGAACCGTACCCTGTTCTGAGCCAGTCTCACTGATTCTGACTCACCAACTCCCATTGTCCTAGATACTGTATCAATCCATCTCATCCAGGGTCTTCCTCTTCTGCGCTGTCCCTCCACCCTTCCAAACATTATGTCCTTCTCCAAGGACTGGCCTCTCCAGGCCACGTGCCCAAAACATGTGAGATGGAGTTTTAAAATGCTAGCCTTTAAGGAAAAGTTTGGTTTTACCCTCTCCAAGAAAGACCTATTTGTTTTCTCGGCAGTCATAGTATGTTTAAGACTCTTCTCTAGTACCACAATTTGAAGGCATCGATGATTCTTCCGTCATCCTTAGTCATTGTCCAGCTCTCTGACTCATAGCACGTAATTGCAAAGACCATAGCTTGGATTAGGCGTACCTTAGTCTCTAGACTGACATGAATTTCAGCACTCTGGAGGAGATCCTTGACAGCAGCTTTCCCCAGTACAATTTATCTTTTGATTTCTTGACTGCCGGTGTTAAGTGTGTTGATTGTGGAGCCGAGCCAGCAGTAATTGTCAACAACATCAATCTGTACTCCATCTTTCATCGTGCTGCCAGTTGGCCCTGTGGTAAGAGTCTTTGTCTTCTTGATGTTGAGCTTCAATCCATATTGAAGACTACAGTCCTTGACTTTCTGCAGCAAGTGCTTCAGGTCCTCCTCAGTTTCTGCAAGCAAGGATGTGTCATCTGCATAACGTTCATTGTTAATGAGTCTTTCTCCAATCCTGATGCCACATTCCTCCTCATAAAACCCTGCTTCCGGAATGATCTGTTCTGCATGTAGATTGAAATGGTATGGAGACAGGATGCATCCCTGACACACACCTTTCCTGAGTTTGAACCGTGCAGGGTTTCCCTGCTCTGTTCTGAAAACTGCTTCCTGGTCCAACTATAGGTTTCACATAAACACAGTCAAGTGTTCCAGGATTCCCATTTTCCCCAAGGTTAGCCACTATTTGTTAGTGAGAGCAAAATAAACCCTTTAGTAGAAATTGTGATGCACTATCCCTCACAACTTTGTTTGGAGGTTCATATATTATGCTACTTAGATATACCCATGACATTTTCTGGCATTTTCTATTTGACTATCATTATATACCACAACTTATTCTTTGTAAGCATTTGGCAGAGGAAATACAGAGAGGAACATTTGAATGTATGTTGTTGAGCATTCCAACATGAAAACAGAAACCCATTTAAGATTTGAATTAATAAAAACAGTAACTAGTTCAGTGACTAAATAAAAATCAGGGCAAGGAAATATCATATTCTTATCAAGAAAAGGAATGAAGCAAACCCTAATCCCCAACTTTCCAATGCTTGCCCAATGTCAATGCAAAATTAAATTTTTTACTATCTGGAATATTTATCATTCCAAGACTATTGTTGTTATTGTTAGGAGCCGTTGAGTTGTAATCAACTCATAACTGACCACACAGCATGTTTTCAAAGGCAGGAAGAGTTGGTGAATTTGAACTATGAGCCTTAGGGATTATAGCACAGGTTCTTAGAGAGACCACTTGGCCACCACAGCTCCTTGTGCATTTTAAGATTTCATTTTACAAATGTTATTTTAAACACATTTTTAATGATTTTTAATGTTGATAAACTAAAGAATAATCTATTCTGTTAATAATTATATTGTCAAATGTCTACAGGAGTTAGAAATGGTTTTTACATATATAACTGTGTCATCGTGGATTGCTTTATAGTTATAATAAACTGCATTTATTATACAGACTTTCTCCTCATTTTAAGGAGTCTCTCCTTGGTGTTTGTGTAGGGCAGTGGCAGTCTGCTGCTTGGCTGAAAGTTGGGTCACAGGGATGAATTCAGTTCCAGGCTCAAAGGGTAATAAAGAGCCATACTCTTGGGGGTTTCACCAGTCTCTATCAGTAAACCTGATTTTGCATCTTGTTTCACGTTTCCCCCCATTCTGTCCAGGATTCTCTTCTGTGATCCTTTTTAAAGCAATCAACAGTGGGTTCTTTTTTTAAAAAAGTCAGTCTCTAACACAGAAACTTATTCACTGTATATGGTTATAGTCACTCAATATTATTTTAGTGCACTCAATATTATTTTAAATACCATAACTGTCATAATATTACAGAATAGTTTATACCAAGCCCATTGTCTTCGAAACACTTTCAACCCATAGCACCTTATATGACAGGGCAGAACAAACCCATAGGGTTTCCAGGTCTGTAAAGTTTTACAGAAACAGACTGGCACACGTTTCTCCAATGAAGTGGCTGGTGGGTTTGAACCACTGACTTTTTGTTTCATAATCAAGTGCTTTTGTCACTGTACCACCAGGGCCCTTTAAACACCTTATTTTTTAAAAATACCTGAGAATTTCCATTACTTTTTTCTGAATCCTGGGATTACTATCTGTTGAGATTTTGGAATCTGCAGTGCAGAGCACAGGCAGGAGTTCACACTCCTCCACATCCCTGGACAGAAACCTTTGTGCAGTGTGGAAACTACACTGAAGCCGTTGCCCAGCATGCCCTGCTTCTTGACCATGATACTTCTGTTCCTTCACTGAACCACAGAGCTGCTCATGATCCTCCTTTGTCTCTTCAAAAAACCATACTCTTTGGGGACAAAAGGAGAACTGACAAGGGAGAACTTTGCTATCTACCACTTTTTGAGATGATTGACTTGAGTGAAATGGGGTCTTTGAGACATGGATGTGGCATTTTGGGAAAAGAATTGACAGCTCTAAGGTTTATTTCACTAATAAAAAGAAACAAAGATGTCATAAAGATGTCATAAAATGAAACATGCCAGAGGACACAGTAAGTGGATGGAAGTTTATAAGAGTGATCTTTGGTGTTGCAATGATTTAGGTTGAGTTGATATTCTCCCACTTAGTTCGATAGCCCTGGGTGAGTTAACCAAGCTCTCTAAGTTGCTTCACTGGTCAAAATGAGAAAGTTAACGTTTTCATAATTTACAATTATTATGAAAGTGAAATGAACTATATAACACACGCAAGTGCTTAGTACAAAGTACTCAGTAACTGATGGCAATAATTACTTACATTGCATATTATATTATTCTAGAAAATATATAGCATCAGGTCCTACCAACTTGCACAGGTGGCCCTCCATTTTTACTTTAAGCTTTCTAACAACCAATAAAAGAAGGAAAGCAGTGAGTTAAAAGATTCTAACAATCATACGGTAAAAACAAACCACTTGCCAATGAATATAACTCAGCTTGGTGCTAAGAGCAGAAAGAATTTTCCCCCCTTAGGGCTTAATGAGGCAGACACTGAGTGAGGTAGTGAACAGTCTCAATAAGTCCTCACAGTGAACATGGCAAAATGAGTTTCCCTTAATAGTCTAATTAGTAAATAACTATCTTGAGTATTTCCGCTCTTTAGAATAGAATATATAATACGGGGCCAAACTGGGATGCACTATTTCTGTCTCGGAACCTCTAAGGAAAACATTTATTGATGAAGTGCTACTTAAGCTTACACAAGTTGTTCATCAATAAATCATGTGCAAATGTGATACTTTTGGCCAGACAGTAAATTTCTTGGAATTGTTATAGTTCCCACTGGTAGATATTCTTAACATACCCAATAAAAGCAAAAATATATCTACAAATGATTTCAAGGTTTTTGACGCAGATAAATGCTTTATGTGGAGACACAAAAGGATATTAAAAGTCTGTGAAATGCAAAATTGATTGTCTCCAGGTAATTTAAAAATAAATACAACTCACATTTTAATTCACAAAATTAGGCCTTAAATGTAGACTTCAACTACCAGGAAAACGTCAATGTTGAACTAACTTTCGACCACTTTCCAAAGGGAGCAATGTCTGTGATGTTGGGGTGGGGGGAAATGTGATGAGCTCATTGATACCCAAATAAGTGAATGGAGTACAGCTTATTATTTATCCAGATCTGTTAGTTTAGTTATTGGCGCATAAACAAAAGAAGTTTATATGTATTCATTTTTGAAGTGTGTGTTGCAAATTTTAAGTTCTATTACTGCATATTCCTACTTTCATCCAGCATCTTAGAAGACAATGTAATTTGTAAAGGAATAGGTAGTATTTTTACCCACCGAACTCTCAATGCATTTTCCTATCCTCCATACTGATGGCTTTGTTCCTTGGTTTTAAATGAAGCAATAAACCTCTAGTTCAGCTGCTGTTATTGGTAAGTACTTAACCTTTGCCTCCTACTGTCAATATGTTTTAGGTTGCATGTCAAACTACTCAGGGAGAGGGCCCTATTAAATTCATTTCTGTATTCTCCAGGGTATCTTGCTAATGAGCATAGCCCTCCTCTTCCATCTCCTGCCCATATGGTGTGAGGGGGAGAAACAAGGGTCTCTGAGGAGTGCAGCCTGGCTGGTCTTCACTCTGCTTCATGAGACAGTTTTTCCTCGCTCTGAGCCAGACATGTTCCCTCTGCTGTTGACGTCTTTCCCCACCATCTCTGCTTCCCCTCGCTCCTCATTTTTCTTTGTATATGTGTTTTACTGGTGCAGATGCTAGCTTTACTTGGGCCTTATTTTCTCCCCTGGCCAGAGCTGCTTGGAAACCTTATAATTGAGATGTTTTGCTTTTCATAAAATCAGGTAACTGGAGGAGGTGGTTTGTAACCTGTATGGCCCACATTCACTCAATGGATATCTCTAGTAGTACAGTCAAGCATCACTCATTTCTGAATAAAGTTTGTGGAGAACCTTACGCTGAAATAATAGGAGAATTGCAGGATTGAGCTTTGAATTGTGGGTTTGCTATTCACAAATGTCATTACGAATGACTGTAATGAGTACTCAGTAGGTAAATGTTTACTAGTCATTGTATTAGACATGCATTAGTGTTGTTGCTTGTTGATGAAATGGTTCCAGCCCATGATGACCTTACTTATAACAGAAAAAAAATTTGCCTGCTTCTGATTTCTTGACTTAGGGTTGAAACCCTGGTGGAAACCAGTTCTATGTTGGTGGAGATGGATTATGTGGAACTAATTTCATAGGATCAATAAATCTAAGATAAAAATTATGGTGACTAGGGCAAAGTCAGGGAGTTCTGGCAGCTTAGTGATAAGAGTCATTTGCACTGCAATCCTAAAGGTATGAAGTTCGAATCCACCAGCTGCTCCATTGGAGAATGATGGCCAATCTCCCTTAGCTCAGTTAATTGCCTCCAAAAAAACCACTGGAGGGTCAGCTGTGGGTCAGTTTTGACTTGATAGTATACAACAACAACAAAAACAACAGGACAAAGTAAAGAAAATGACCCATCTGTTTATAGATAATTTGGAGGAATGTCAGAGGCTAAATATAAAAATGTGCTTTATTGCCTAGTGGGGATTTCCCTTCTTGACCACCAGTGGAGGATAGAACAGCTCCATGGCATTAAATCCCTATTCAATCAGGACATTATTTACTGAAAGCAACAGTGGAAGAATCTGCCCCTACGTCCTAGTGTTTCATTCACCTGGTCCCAGCTGGACAAGGTTGGGTCATGCTGACACTAGTGGTTCTTGGAACACCTGTGGCAGGTGGGTGCAAATTTCTGGTAACAGGTTGCAAGGTGGCTTTGCCTCTACCCAGACACTAATCATTTACAGTACAGACACAAAGAAGTTAATAAAATGCTTTTTACAGCAGAGTGAAAGGGTTTGAATCAAGGCAGATGGGCTCCAGAACTCACAACCTGTACAAGTGCACGTGGGAGGGCTGCCAGTGTGTGGCCACGGCCAAGAAGGCAGACTCAGACTCCAGTGGCACCGAAGGCAGGTTATGTCTGTGCCAGTAATATTGACCTTCATGTTATACTTGATATAAGTATATGCTTTATCTTTTTGATGTATTTGAAGCTTATGTTTTCTCTTTTGATGTATTTGAAGGGTTTATATTTGAGGCTGTATTCAGGTCCAAAGCTTGGTTGCTGCTTAGCCTCATTTTCTCCTAAACATATTTTCCTCTAGGAAATGGTCACAAAGGTGACAACAGTTGATGGAAAGACACTAACAGATGCAGGCAAAATGTAGGAACATTTTGTTTTGTCCTAAGTCTAAATCAAGCGTTCACCTTCCTTGACCAGCTAGAACAAGGAAACAGCTTTCTCCACCATTAAGAGTGACCGTCCCTGGCTTTGATCTTCTTTCTGGGTACCCAGCTCTGGACAGTAAGTTTGGCATCCTGTTGGGTCCTTGGCAAACCTCTCTGACAACCTCACATGGGTTTTTGTATGTTGCTGCATGCCTGCCTGCCTGAATTTTTAACAGGGTAAATAGTTGGTAGCAAGTCCAGGTTGCTCCCAAGCATTTGCTTCAATAGTGCAGGGCGCTAGTGTTAATTCCCTGGACCATTTCCCTAGATGCACCTTCTCCCTGCAGATTGAAATATCTGCACCTGGGATTTTAATCAGACTCCAGTTGGGAGAGTGGTGGGTTATGAAGAAAGCATTAAGATAGAAAGATGGGTCCAGCACCATGAATATGCAGAATAATCAGGTAGTATGGAGAATGAATCTGAGTAGGAGAGCCAAAAAGGGCTTTTGTTGATAGAGAAGGTGGACTTGGAATAGGATAGTGTGCTTGGAAGCAATGGAGAAATGATAGAGAAAGAAGATAAAAGAGGTAAGGGGGGAATGTTTGGCTTGAGGAAGGAAAGAGTAAAATACTCAAATAGACTCACCTAGCAAGAACCAGAAATAAAGGACTGAAATTCAAATTATTAATTTCAAGAGGAGGGAACCAGGGAAAGTAAATTATAAGGGTAAGTATGGAATGTGTGGACTTGCTTGTTTGTTGCTGCCTCTCATTTGAGTTAATACATCCAAGGCACTGCATTTTGATCAGAATCTCTGTGCTATGCCGACAGTATGTCCCTAAATATTAATTTGTCACCTTCCACCTACATTGGCTCCTCATTCTGTTTTTAAATTTGAAGAAAGTGACATTTTAGCTGGTAATTTTATGCAACAAAAGAATAGCTTCTAGATTTACAGCTAGATTTATAGCTTCTGAAAACCTTCTGGAGGATCAGCTGTGAGTCCCTTCTGATTCAACAGCATATAACAACAATTATTGGATCGGAACTGACATGTAGCTGACCCTCAGTGGATTTTCAGAGGCAGTTTATTGTCCTGGAGGAGAATCCTCCTCTTCTCCCATGGAGCAGCTGGTGGATTTGAACTGCATGCCTTTGCAATCGTAGGGCAGATTCTTAACATTAGGCCACCAGGGCTCCCTCAAAATAACAAGAGATAGCAAATTAAAAAAATATTAAGCAAACCCAAAGCAGATTAACTAAGGGAATAATTTTGGAATATAGTGAGGAAAATTTGGAGCAAAACAAAAAAATGTAATTATTTGAAGCTATTGCCTTTCCAATTTGAAAACTCCAACATGCTATTTGAGCTGATCCCTCAGTGATCTCTCAGTGAGATATGTAATGGAGGAATAATGTTGCAGCTCCCCCAGACCTGACCATGCCTTGAGGAGGCCTAACAATATCTTGATAAGGCCTGACCATATCCTTATATGAGAAGGTGTACAGTATCCCTGCCCCCAAATTCCTGAGCAAACTACCATCCCCTCTAAATCTCCTTAACAGCCCCTAGAAAAGGAAACCACTTGGTGTGCCTGCAGGCCATTCTGATCTTCTCTGTGTGCAGTCACTGGACATCCCTCTCAGGTCTACTTAATAAAGATCTGTTCATTACTTGGGACCAGCCGCTTCTTCCTCTCTCTCAGTTTTCTTTCTATATAACAAGTCACAGCAGGGACATAAAAGTGGATGCAGACTTAACAACAGTCATGAAGAAGCCTCAGGTCCAGGCAATATTTCATTCTGTTACACAGAAGGCCAACATAAGCCTGAACCAATTTGGTACCAAGTAGCAATACCACACTACAACAAGCAACTAGATGTGAGGATTAGGGGAATGGTGGATATTCAATGTAAATGTAATAATGTGATATTATTTTGAGAGTTATACCAGGACAAGCATGATTATTATGTTCTAGTGAATTTGTAAGGTTGAGATCAGCAGACAATATTCTGGACACACGTAACTCAGCAGAGAAGGGCTGAGGTAAACTGGATGTGGAAGGAGAGGATTACAGCTGGGTGTGCACGTTTGGATGTTGCACCCATGATGGATGGAGAAGAGATTGAGGTTGTCAACAGTCACAGCTTGCTCAGCTCCACAATCAATGCTCTTGGCACCAGCAGTCAGGAAATCAAACGATGAATTGCACTAGGTAAATCTGTTAGTGACTTTTCCAGAGCACTGAGAAGCAATGATGTCAGTCTAGAGACCAAGGTGTGCTTGATCCAGTCCACGGTCTTTGCAGTTACTTGCTATGCACCAGAGAGCTGGATAATAACTAAGGATGACAGAAGAATTAACGCCTTTAAGTTGTGGTTCTGGAGGAGTCTTGAACATACCATGGACTGCCAAGAAAACAAATAACTCCGTCTTGGAGAGGGTGAAACCAAGTTTTTCCTTAGAGGCTAGGATTTTGAAGCTCTGTTTCACTTTGGGCATGTGACCAAGAGGAGCCAATCCATGGCAAATGACATCATGCTCGGGAGGGTAGAGGGAAAGCGCAGGAGAGAGAGAAGCCCCTGATGAGATGGATTGATACAGTGACTATGGCAATGGGGGTAGTTGTATCAGAGTCAGTGAGACAGGTTCAGGACAGGGCACACTTCAGAGCTGCTGTACATGGGTCGCTATGGGTTGCAGACAAAGACTAGGGATAATGGAAAGAGAATTGATCCCTTTGAGCTGTGATGCTGGAGAAGAGTGTTGAAAATACCACAGACTTCCAGGACAACAAATAGGTTAATCCTAGAGTGGGCAAAGCCAGGCTGCTCCATAGAGGCAAGGATTCAACAACAACAGTGCACACAAGGAGGGGAAAGTGAGGCAGTTTTCTGTCATTAAGACTTCTTGTTGTTGTTATGTGTCATCGAGTCGTTCGCGACCCTATGTACAAGAGCTCTAAATGCCATTCTATCCTGTGCCAATCTCGCTGTCTCAAACACATTTATTCCCACCACTCCACTCACAGAATCGATCCATCTCATCAAGGGTCTTCCTCTCCTGCCGTCCCTCCACTCTCCCAAACATGATGTCCCTCTCCAAGGACCAGTCCCTCCTTGCAACATGCCCGAAGTATGTCAGACAAAGCTTCAGAATCCTTGACTTCAGGGAACATTCTGGTTTCACCCTCTCTAGGACAAACCTGTTTGTTCTCCTAGCAGTCCATGGTATAGTCAACACTCTTCTCCAGCACCACAACTCAAAGGCATCAATTCTCTTTCTATCACCCCTATTCACTGTCCAACTCTGATGCATAGCACATAATTGTAAAGACTATAGCCTGGATCAGGTGCACCTTAGTCTCCAGCCTGGCATGATTGCACTTCAATACTCTTGAGACGTCCCTCACAGCCGACTTTCCCAATGCAATTCGTCTCCTGATTTGCTGGCTGCTGTTCAAGAGTGTTGAGTGTGGAGCCAAGCAAACTAAGACTGTTAACTATCTCAATCTCTTCACCATCCATACTGATGCTGCCAATTGGCCCAGTGGCGAGAATCTTTGTTTTCTTGGTATTGAGCTTCAATCCATATTGAAGACTGCAGTCCTTGACCTTCTGCAGCAAACGCTACAGGTCCTCCTCAGTTTCAGTGATCAGGGTTGTATCATCTGGATAACGCAAGTTGTTGACGATTCTTCCGCTAATCTTGAGGCCACATTCCTCCTCGTACAGCCCAGCGTCTTGGATGATCTGTTCTGCATACATATTGAAAAGGTATGGAGACAAAATACATCCCTGACGGACCCCTTTCTTGATTTTGAACCATCCAGTGTCTCCCTGCTCTGTTCTGACGACTGCCTCTTGGTCCAAGTATAGGTTTCGCATCAGCACGATCAAATGTTCTGGGATTCCCATTCTTCTCAGAGTCAGCCACAGCTTGTGATCCACACAGTCAAAAGCCTTTGCATAGTCAATGAAGCACAGATAGACATTCTTCTGGTATACTTTGCTTTCTGCCAAGATCCATCTAACATTAGCTATAATATCCCTAGTACCACGACCTCTTCTAAATCCAGCCTGCACATCTGTCAGTTCTCTGGTTGACATATTGTTCCAAACGTTTTTGATAACTTTCAGCAGAATCTTGCTTGAATGTGATATCAATAATATTGTTCGATAATTTCCACACTCTGTTGGGTCATCTTTCTTTGGAATGGGAACAAATACTGATCTCTTCCAGTCAGTTGGCCAGCTGGCTGTCCTCCAGATTTCCTGGCACAACCTAGTGAGCATATCCAGGGCAGCGGTTTTGGAAGCCCTGTGTGACAATTCTTCTCTGCCCTACAGGCTTGCTATGAGGAGTTGAATTGATGACCACGAGTTTGAGTTTTACATATAACCAAACACACCAAACACTGTTGTGGGTTTTCCCTTCGAGGTGAGCCAGGAACCTCTGATGGGTAGGATTCAGGTCTGTGTATACAAGTTCAGAGTTCTCAGCTCATGATAAGCTTATGTCTTTGCTGATTCCTGCAGCATAGCAATGAACACTTCCATAGAGATCTCAGGAAGTGACCTCAGATTCACGTTAGAAACACCACAAGGGCAAAAGAGAGCCTCCTGGCAAAAGAGAGCCTCCTGGGTGAGCATCATGTTCTGGATTTCCTGCCTGCGGGGAGATTCTTGTAAGAGCTATTTTTCAGGATTTAAAGCCTTTGTTAAAGGCTGCTCTTGTGGAGATAAGTTCCTATATGGTCTTACATACACAACAGACCCCAAACTAAAAACAAAAACAACAACCCAAATGCTACAAAATCTAAATTAGTTGGTGAGAGAGGTCTTCTGAGTGGTAATTGGAAGTTATATGATTTTTCATTGGAGGAATTTGACATACTTTACAATCAATTCCAGCTAATGAAATTCCTTTCCCATGACTCTGCTTTTGGGTTTGGAGTGGCAAGTAGCACTATCCCAGTTACACTCGTGGAAAAGCTGAGAAATCCTTTGCTCCAGGCCGCACAGAAGGTGGCTGCCCACCCAGGCCCCTCGCCAAGTCGGCTGCCCACCCAGGCTCCTCGCCAGGCTTGTATCAGCACTGCCTGTTTATTCTGTCTCACCATCAATTAATTCAGGGTCCCTGAGGCCTGCAGACATCAGTGATGTGACTTCCTGTCTTTTGTTAAGTGGTTGGTTTTTTTTCCATTTGAGTAAGAGACTAATTAAATATTTTTTGCGAAAATTCGAATTAATACTGATAATGCTTCAAGTAAGTAGACTTCAAGATCATAGTGTGCAAAGCTAACTCAATATTCACTTTTGAAAGACAGTATTAGAGTATGCCTTTTCACCAGGTTTGCCTTGAAGAGATGAAGAATGTGATAGAAGATGAAGAATGTTTCTCCTTTAAAAAGAATCGAAGGTGGAAAACAATGCTCACTGTTTATATACCTAAATAAACTTCAGGAGTTAGGGAGGAAAAATTTATACCACTCTCCTGAGAAACATTCTTCAAGTTAATACATATGCTTTATATTGATGTTGGTTAAATGTACTTGATCCAACAGGAATATTTGAAATCCTATCTTGCTGAGAATACACACACAAAGTGATTCATGACAGTATTAAATAAACTGATATTTTAAAACTTTAGAAAAAAAAAAACCAACCAAACCCCACACAAACCCCAAACCAAACAGATGTATTAATCTGTATTAATTCAACTACACAAAGAAATTAGAAAGTCACTTCTGTTTAACACCTTTCAAACACTTGGGAAAACAGTATATCTAGTCGGTTGCCTAAGGATAATGTAGCCCTCTTATCCACTTACATTCTTCAAAGTCAACCTCTGGACAAGCTAGATCAATAAGAAGCTGCAAGGTGACATTCCACTATTTTCTTACTGTGGAGCTTTGCCTGTATTGAGTCGCATGAGGTCACTGGCGCACAAGCATCAGCCTAGTAAAACGTGACTGTCAGCTGACAGGATGCATTTCTCTCTGAAGACCTGGGAAGATAATCACCTCCAGTCTTGGTTTCAGGAATACTGATATTTTGTGTGTGTGTTTCCACCCTTCCTTCTTGATCCCTTCAGGAGCTTCTCCTTGCTTTTACTGTTAGAAAGCCTGGAAGAAAACCCAAGGCTTACTTCAGACAGACGTTTAGGGCTTCCTGGCATCTGTTTGCTGTATCAAACTTTGTTACAGATCCATTTTATTTTCCTAGAGAGGGTAAGACCAGGCTACTGCATGGAGACAAGGATTCTGAAGCTTCATCTGACATACTTTGGACATGTTGCCAGGAGATACCAGTCCTTGGAGAGGGACATCATGCTTGGGAGGACAGTGCAAAAGAGGAAGACCCTCGATGAGATGGATTGATTCAGTGGCTGGGGTCATGGGGGTAGATGTGTCAGAAACAAAAAGATTGGCACAGGATAGAGCAGGGTTTAGGGCTGTTGTACATAGGGTCTATGAGTCACAGGCACATAACAACAACAACAATAATCAGGTTTTTTTTCCATTTCTTTTAGAAAGAAAAAAAAGCCACCCACCCCCACATTATAGACCCTACTGTTTGAGAGGAGAACAGCTTCATGTGGTTTTCATTATCTGTGAACTTTCAGAAAGGTGTCCTTGTGGTATAGTGTTGGGATGGTAACCAGGGAGTTGGACTGCTAACAGACAGGTTGTGGGTTCAAATCCAGCAGCCATTCTTTGAGGGAGAGAAGCAATCATCTTTGGTAAAGATTTACATCCTTGGAAACTTGGAGGGTTACCTTGAATGGGAATCAACTCAACAGATGTGAGTTTGGTTTTTAGTTTGAGAAGTCTACCAGGTCTTTGCTCTGAGGTGTCTCTGGGTGGTTTGAACCACCAACCTTTTGGTTATTATCCAAGTGCTTAACTATTTGTGCCAACCAAGGAATCATCACTTAAAGCTTAAAAAAAAAACCCCGAGACACCCAAACCAACTCAATAACTAATTTCCACCAAGTTGACTCTGATTCATAACGATTCTGTAGGGCACAGTAGACAGCCCCATGCGATTTCAAGGTTGTCATCTCTTTGGAAGCCAACTACAACATCTTTCTTGCTCCCAGAGAGTGGCTGGTAGGCTCCAACTAGCAATCTTACCGTTAAAAGCTGAGCCTTTAACCACTGCACAGCCTCTTCACATGTATCTACGTCATGTTAAATCCTTACTGGAGCATTGCTGTGATTTGGTGACATCAAATTGGTTCCAACTCACAGTGCTAATTTAAATGACACTAAAGGGCAAGCATAAATGTTTTATAAGTCAGACATTCATAATCTTTCCATACCTTGGAGACTTACTATATACTTATTCCATCTTTCTTGAAGGAGAGGAGATAGAAAATTAGAGATCGAGGATGATAAATTAATGTTTAAGGATACACTCACAAAAGTATAAGAAGACTGTACGGTGTAAAATGGCCAACATAAATATGAACATTTAAAGTAAAAGTTTTTGTGGTGAAAATAATTTAGTAAAGAAAATAGGAAAATACAGATGTTTTGAAGAAATAAAGGAACTACTATCCTAGCAAAGGACAGCTCTAGAAGACAAAGCAAACTTTTATAATGGAATATGCAGAGACCTAGATTTAGAGAATAAAAAGAGAAGCATGTGCTCAACATTTCTCAAGCTCAAAGAACTAGAAAACAAACTGAGGCCTCTAGTTGCTATAAGTCACCAAATAACGGCAATGTTCCAGTAAAGATTTAACATGATGTAGCATCTTGAATGATCCATGAAGCATCAAAGGAAAATAGGGGAAATACACAGAATCATTGTACCAAAAGGAAATGGCGGACACTGGAATATTTCAGGAAATACTATATGATCAAGAGCCAAAGGTAAGGAAGAAAGAAGCTCAAGCTGCAAAGAAGGCATTAGCAAAGAATAAGGGAATACTGTTGTTGTTGTTGTTATGTGCCGTCGAGTCATTTCTGACTCATAGCGACCCTATGCACAACAGCCCTAAACCCTGCTCTATCCTGTGCCAACCGCACCGCCTCTGACACACCCATCCCGATTACCCCAGTCACCGAATCAGTCCATCTCATAAAGGGTCTTCCCTTCCT
>NW_006399804.1:13670827-13677298 GCF_000299155.1 Elephantulus edwardii | reverse complement strand
CAGTTGGGTCACCTTTCTTTGGAATGGGAACAAATATAGATCTCTTCCAGTCAGTTGGCCAAGTGGTTGTTCTCCACATTTCTTGGCACAACTTGGTGAGCACATCCAGGGCAACATCTGTTATCTGAAATACTTCAATTGGTATACCATCTATTCCTGGAATACTACGTGGTTTAAAATGAAGAATGACGTGCATCAGGATAATACCCTTATATCTATTCAATCTGCATGCTGAGCAAATTATTCAAGAAGCTGGACTGTATGAAGAAAAATGTGCCATCAGGATTGGAGGATGAATCATTTATAACCTTCAGTATGCAGATAACTCCTCCTTGCTTGCCAAAAATTGAGGAGGACTTGAAACACTTGCCGCAGAAGATCAAGCACTGAAACCTCCATTATGCATTGCATCTCAGTGTCAAGAAAACAAAAATTCTCCAGACTAGACTAACAGATGACATCATGACAGACAGAGAAAAGATTGAAACGATCAATGACTTCATCTTACTTGGGCCCATAATCAAGATATCTGGTACCTGCAGTCAGAAGATCAGGAGAGGTATTGCACTAGGAAAGTCTTCAGTCACGGACTTCTTATTACTGAGGAGCAATGATGTTAGTTCAAGGAGTAAGGTATGCCTGATTCAGACTATGGTCTTTTCAATCACTTGCTAAGCTTCTGAGAGATGGAAAACGAATAAGATTGACAGAAGAACAATGGACACCTTTAAGCTGTAGTGTTAGAGAAGAGTACTGAATATCACACGGACTGCCAAAAGAACAAGCGGCTATATCTTGGAGAAGGTAGAGCCACAATGCTCACTTAGAGGAAAGGATGGTGAAGCTTTAGCTTACACACTGTGGGCTTGTCGTTAGGAAAGGCAATTCCTTGAAGCAAGGACATGCTTGGAAGTTGGGGGGAGGGTACAGCAAAGTAGAGGAAGACTCTCAACCCCACGTGGATTTACAGAGTGACAATAGCAATGAGCTCGAGTGTGTCAGAGATTATGAGGTTGGCACAAGATCGGACAAGGTACAGGTTGGTTATTCACAGAGTCGCTATGAGTTGTACTCAACTCAATGGCACCTAACAATATAACATCCTACCAAAGGAAAACACAGGAGACATTTGTGTACACAGTTGGGTTCCCCCCTCTTGCATAATGTAAATGTAGTGACTTGGCAAATTGTAATAATAATTGTAAATGCATCTTTGAGGGGTTTTGTTGTTGGTGGTGGTTTTTTTTTGTTTTTTATTATTAGTCAAAGTTTATTTAACAATAGACAAAATAAGTCAAACTTTTTCGTACTGAATTCTTGAATGACTCATCCAACCATACAATCTTTAAATACCTCAACTTTTCAAACTATATTTTATAAAGCAATTTGAGAAAGTTACAAAAATCTAAGTGACAAAATTTCACAGAGCTGACCAGCTGCCCTTATTCTAAATTCAAGCAGATATATATATATATAAATGATATTGAGATATTACCTAGTTATTAATCATGTGAATAGCTATGGATTGAATCTTGTTAACAATCTAGATTCATGAGGCACAGAAAACATAAATTTTGTCTTTTTCATGCCTATAAAAGAAAAGGTTCTCTTCCAAGTGACTTACACCACTGGCCATTTCACACCAGCTAAGTGACCTCTTGGCATTAGTCTTGTCAAGAAGCAGTGCAAATGGGCCTCCACTCAGTGGGGAGATAATGACCCCTCCTTGAAGCTGCCAGTTACTTTTAATGGGTCCATTAGCTTTCACCAGCTCTCAGCAAACACATAATGCTAAGACTTTTATGTTTCAAAGGATGCCATCTTCTTGTAAATGTCTTCAAAATGTTTAAAAATGGTCCTTTGCATCTCAGTCCTGCCACACAATAGCCTTAAGATTAATTCCGGAGGCACTGCCATTGTTCCAAGGATTGATCAAGTAATCAATCAACATACCTAAACAAAGAAAATACTCCGAAGTCCTGTCGTAAAAGACCCATTGTTTTGTTTTTTTAAACAACAACAGTGCAACAAGCATTTAAAATTATTTCATAAAAAAACAATTGTGGTTATAAAGTAAGAGCTATTCAATCTGTGCAAATACATGATTGCATTAACTCCTTAATGAAAATAAGCATGAATGTTATTTTATGAAAATATTTTGTTGTTTTGCTGAATGAGATAGGATTTCCCTG
This sequence comes from Elephantulus edwardii, assembly GCF_000299155.1. Classification (NCBI taxonomy): domain Eukaryota; kingdom Metazoa; phylum Chordata; class Mammalia; order Macroscelidea; family Macroscelididae; genus Elephantulus; species Elephantulus edwardii. The sequence goes on along the minus strand of NW_006399804.1, from coordinate 13,675,106 downwards.
TTACACTCATTTTCTAGCAGTGCAATGCTTAAGTGATCAATTACTAATAAAAAGTTCAGTGGTTCAAATCCACCAACCACTTGATGGGAGAAATATGAGGCAGTCTGTCTCTACAAAGATTTACAGTCATGTAATCCCTATGGGGCAGTTCTACTATGGCCTATAGCACTGTTATGAGTTGGCATTTACTTGGCGAAAAGGCTTACCTGTTTTTTTTAAGGCCTTTCATAACAAAATCCCACAAAGTGGATACTTTTGTTTTTGTTAGGTGCTATTGAGTTCTGTACAACTCATAGCTGACCTGATCCCTGCCCTCTCCTGTGCCATCTTCACATCTGATACACTGTGTGTCATTGTGTGTCCTTGCTGAAGTCACTATCAATCCATCTCATTGAGAGTCTTCTTCTCTTCCCCTAACCTTCCATCTTTCCAAGCATGATGTCCCTTCCCAAGGAACAGCCTCACCTAGCTACATGGCCAAGATATGAAAGACGGAGCTTCACCATCCTTGCCTCAGGAGCACTCTGAGTGCCCTTTCCCCAAGACTTAACTTTTCATTCCTTTGGCAGTCCAAGGAATAGTCAGTATTCTTCTCCAACACTGTAACTCAAAGGCATCAATTATTTCTTATGTCATCTTCATTCACTGTCTCAGATGCAAAGCAAGTGACAGAAAGACTATAGGCTGACAATAGAAATATATTGCTTCATAGTTTTTAAAGAGTGTATGAACTCAGAGTCAGCAGGGTAGTGTCTGGGAATGCTCTCTGGAAGATTTGTTCCTATTCTTACAGGCTTTGATAGTTCCAGTGTCCCTTAGCTTGTAGATGCACCTTCCCATGAACATGCCATCTTCCCTCTGTTTCTGTCTCTTCTTTTCTAAGTGACCACATTCAGGTTGAATTAGGATAAACTGTACTGCAATCTCTCATTAACTGATAACATATGTTACACTCCATTTCCAAACAAGGTCACATTCACTGGTGCCAGCAGTTCGGACAGCAACATACCTTTTTGAGGAGGACACAACTCAATCCTTATTTGTCAAACCTTTAAACATTATTTGTCCAGGTTGGGTTTAGAAGGGGTCGTGGTACTAGGGATATTGTAGCTAATGTTAGATGGATCTTGGCTGAAAGCAGGGAGTACCAGAGGAATGTCTATCTGTGTTTCATTGATTATGCAAAGGCATTTGACTGTGTGGATCATAACAAACTGTGGCTGACTCTGAGAAGAATGGGAATCCCAGAACACTTGATTGTGTTAATGTGAAACCTATACTTGGACCAAGAGGCAGTCATCAGAACAGAGTAAGGAAACACTGCATGGTTCAAAATTGGGAGGGGCGTACTCCAGGGATGTGTCCTATCTCGATACCTTTTCAACCTATATGCAGAACAGATTATCCGGGAGGCTGGGCTCTATGAGGAGAAGTGTGGTGTCAGGATTGGTGGAAGATTCATCAACAATCTGCGTTATGCAGATGACACAACCCTGCTTGCTGAAACTGAGGAGGACCTGAAGTGCTTGCTATAGAGGGTCAAGGACTGCAGCCTTCAATATGCATTGAGGTTCAATATCAAGAAGACAAAGATTCTCACCACTGGACCAATTGGCAGCATCAGTATGGATGGCAAAGAGATGGAGAGTGTTCACAGCTTTAGTTTGCTTGGCTCCATAGTCAACACTTTTGACACCAGTAGCCAGGAAATTAAAAGACGTATTGCGATGAGAAAGTCTGCTGTTAGGGACCCCTCCAAAGTACTGAAGAGCAATGGTGTCACTCTGGAGACTAAGATATGCCTGATACATGCCATTGTTATGCATCAGAGATTTATTAATGGCTAGGGAGGACAGAAGGAGAATTGATGCCTTTGAGCTGTGGTGCTGGAGAAGAGTATTGAATGTACCATGGACTGCTAGGGAAACAAACAGATTCATCCCATACAGGGTTAAACCAGGCTCCTCCTTAGAGGCAAGGATTCTGAGGCTTTGTCTGACATACTTGGGACATGTTGCAAGGAGGGACCAGTCCTTGGAGAGTGACATCATGCTTGGCAGGGTAGAAGGACAGTGCAGGGGGAGAAGACCCTCTATGAGGTGGATTGATTTAGTGACTGGGTTAATTGAGGTAGGTGTGTTGGAGACAGTGAGATTGGCAGAGCAGGGTTTATGGCTGTTGTACATAGGATCGCTATGAGTTGCAAGCAACTCGATGGCACATAACAACAACAACAATAATAACAGTATGGATAAAGTACTATCAGAATGCACCTTCTAAGCAAGGATGGCAGTAGTTCACGTGACTGACTGGAATATTTTAAGAAAGAACTAATTCCCAGAGTTAACATCATGCGGAATAGAGAGGAAAGCTGTCAGTGTGATTGACACCATGACTACAACAATGGAGTCAAACATAGCCTTGATGGTGGGATGACTCAGGACTTTGAGTTATACATACTTTGTTATACATAAAGTTGCTATAAGTTGGAACCTACGCAATGGCACCTAACAACAACAATATATCATTTTATCAGAAACAGTAGACAAAAAAAAATTTGATCGGTTGATGGTTATGTCAAAATATAGAAATTCTTAAGCAGTATGTGCTTAAACACTATTAAAACTTAGACAATCACAAGATCAGTGAGCCATTATTACAAGATTTCTTGAAGTCAGAAGACGCTCTCTAATCTTTCCCCTCCCCCCCAAAAGAATAATTTCAAGTGTTTTAGTGAGCCTGCTCACTGAGGTGCAATTTTGTATAATAAAACAAACTGCTTATAAAGATTAGTTATAATTTAAGGTATGGTTCTAAATTTCAGCTACACCCACACAGAAATGATTATATAGCATAGGTTTCCAACATGTAATAAGAATATTGCAGATAATTATGTTTTCATAAAGCAAAACTTAACATTTTATTTCAGACTCCTTAAACAATTTTTGTTAGTGCAAATAGAACTGAACAGACATTTTTACATATCCTTTGAATATGGACACTATTTCTATAAGAATGAGTTATTTAAGGGCGTCGCACCGCACAAGGGCGACGCAGTGCAGGAAGACTTATTTGCTGAGGACTGGCAGCTTAATATCTGGGAACAGACTGCAACTCTAACTCTCTGCACTGCTCAAGCCCTGCACCCCCATCCCTGCCACAGCACCATGTCCAGGGACACCATCCTGCCCCCCCCCCACTTCTGGCATACCCTGGTGGCCTCACCACAACCCTGCACCCCCTGGCAGTGCTCCAGGGCCACTAGAGACTCCTTCACGCAGCACAACAATAGCCGTGGACAGTACGATTCTGAGTCAGCACACAAAGGCACACCATGGAGACAGCCATCCTCTGAAGCCACCAATCGAGTTGCTGTGGGACTGATCTGCCATGAGAAAGGCTGGTAGGATCCTAATTGGGTTTTCTTGGGCACCACCTATTGGCTGGGAGAGTTCCCGAAGGTGAGCCCACTGGTGGGAATTTGGCTGAGCTCTCTGGGGGCATGCCAACTGCCCAGGAATGAGCGGGCCAGTGATAATTTGGCTGAACTTTTGTGGACCCTGCAAACCAGCCAGAGGTGAGTGGGTTGGTGGGAATTTGACTTTGTCTTGTTGAGTCCACTTGGACCCAGGAGCCTTCCTGGGCAGGGGCCACTGTGCAACGGCAACTGTGTGAGCACCACTGGACAGGGACCAGTGAATGAAAACCACTGGGTGGGAGACGGACAGCTGGAATTTGAATAGGGACCACAATTGTAAGCATACCCAGACAACTAAGGCCTGAGTGAGGTCCCCCAAGTGGTTGACTGGCCCTTGTGATCACCTGCAACCCCGTTTGGCTCCACACCTGTGTCTACACGTCTGGGTAATCAGCCTGCCTCTAATCCGGAGCACCTTGACCTATCTTACCTATAAGAGGCAGCTCTCACAGGCTCTGAGCTGACATTTCCCTGGAGTCAGACATTCAGAGAAAAGCATGAGCAGAGAAAAGGTAGAGTGGGATAGCTACCCAACTGATGTCTAGAGCATTATCTTCAGTTCAAGAACATATCAATGTCTCGAAGAAAGCAAGCTGTCCCACACAATACACAAGTACAAAGCAAGATATTACCCTCAAAGGGTGACACAATATTGATGGATTTCCTGAAGCCAGAAAGTCTGATGGAACTTTCTGACACAGAATTTAAAAGAACAATGATTGAATATTTTCAATGGATGAAAGTCAAACTTGAAGAATTATAGGATACTACAAGCAAAAACCAGGAGGAGCTAAAAAAAAA
>NW_006399804.1:13668169-13669254 GCF_000299155.1 Elephantulus edwardii | reverse complement strand
AAGCATCTTTTCAGACCATAATGCTACAAAATTAGAAATTAATAATAGGACGATAAAGGAGAAAAAACCATGCGTTTGGAAGCTGAACAACTCCTTGCTTGAACACGACTGGGTACTAGAAGAAATAAAAAATGAAATTTAAAAGTTTCTTGAAATAAATGACAATGATAACACCACTTACCAAAACCTCTGGGAAAGAGCCAAAACAGTAATTAGAGGTCAATTTATAACAATAAGCAAACACATCAAAACGCAAGAAAAATTGACCATTGAATCTCTAACTCAACATCTTCAGCAAATTGAAAAAGAGCAGCAAGAAAACCCGACACCCTCTAAAAAACCGAAATTATAAAAATTAGAGCAGAAATAAATGAACTAGAAAACCAAAAAACAATTGAAACTATCAACAAAACTAGGAGTTGGTTCTTTGAAAAGGTTAATAAAATTGACAAACCATTAACAAAATTCACAAAGGAAAAGAAAGAAAAAACACAAATAATGCAAATAAGAGATGAGTCGGGTAACGTCACAACAGAACCAACATAAATAAAAATGCTAATATTAGAGTATTATGAAAAAATTATGCTCAAATAAATATGAAAACCTAGAGGCAATGGACAAATACCTAGAAATGTACAACCTACCTAAACTAACAGAAACTGACACTGAACATCTGAACAGACCCATTACAAAAGAAGAAATTGAAAAGGTAATACAACAACTTTCAACCAAAAAAAGTCCTGGACCAGATGGTTTTACTAGTGAATTTTATCAAACATTCAAAGAAGAATTGTCACCAATTCTACACAAACTATTTCAGGAAATAGAGAAAGATGAAATTCTCCCAGATTCATTCTATGAAGCAACTGATTTTTTACAAGGAAATGAAATCAGTTAAGTGGAAAAATGACAGCCTTTTCCACAAATGGTGCTGGCAAAATTGGAAAAATATCTGCAGAAGATTCAAGCAAGATCCACACCTCACTCCATATACAAAAACCAATTCAAGGTGGATCATGGATCTAGGACTAAAACCAAGGACTATAAACTTCATTAAAGAAAAGCTTGGAAGAATTCTAGTAGTC
>NW_006399804.1:13627416-13665839 GCF_000299155.1 Elephantulus edwardii | reverse complement strand
AATAAATAATTTTTTTAAAAAAGAATGAGTTATTTGAAATGGAATTGCTAGATCAAAGCTTATGAACATTTGAAATGTCAATAGTTCCTTACAGAAAGTAAATGTCAAACTATTCTCAACTAGTAATATACCACTGGTTACAGAGAGAAATGGTGAGAGTTCTTGAAAACAGAATTTCCTGACAGTGCAAGGAGATGCTGATTTAGTCCATCTGGAACTGTGTATGAGCACTGATGTCGTTGTATACACCATAGAGTTGGAGCTGACTGACTCTCCAGTGGCGTTTCACAAGAGTTGACTGTCCATCTTTTTCCTGATTAACATCAGTGGATTCAAACCATGTACCTTTATGAGTTGGCAGCACAACTCCTTTCCACTAAAGCCTCCAGAGCTCCCTAAAGGCAAAACAGAAAAGAGTTCCTAAAATTCCCCATGGTATTAAAACAGTTCACTTCTAAACAGCATGTTTCCAGAAACTCTATGAACTTTGATAAATGTCGATCGCTATAGAAAAGGCTTCAGGCCTTATGTTCATAGGGTCGCTGTGAGTCGTGCTTGACTTTAAATGATACATTAATACATATATCAACCATTTTCTTCTTGGGTTTTGTGTCTTAGAAAATAGGAAAGCTTTTCTGAAAACATTCCAAGAGAAAAAACAAACATATTTCTTTTTATGATTGGTAGTTTATAAGACATTTTTACCATTCAGATACTTAATCCCTCTTAAATACACTTTTATGTACCATAAGAAGTAGAAACTTTTACTTTTATCCTCCTACTATTTCTGCACTTATGCCTGTTAAATTTCTCAGCAAGTGTGCATTACTCCAGTCTGAGTCTCATTTCTGTAAGGATGCTTTATTTTTATTTTTTTTTTCTCTTGGAAACAGGATTTTTTGTTTTCTCTTGGCGTCTTGCGTCTCCTCTCTGGAGTCTGGGGTTTATGGCTGCTGAGTCATCACCGCAGAATAGCTCAGCAAATAAACACAAGGCAGGGCAGTATGTTTTACAACCTTGACTTGCATGGTTTTGTGCCACTCACTTTGAGTACTTTACTTTTTACCAGTTTTGAACCAGAGAAGAGTAATTCTCTTTCCGCCAACCTCTGTGCTGAGCTCTCGGTCCTCTGTCATCAGTACATGTCATCATTGGCAGAAGTTTGCTTTTCTTGCGCTCAAGATGCCATGTTTAGAGGAATATTATGCCGAGATGATTCACAGCTGGTTGGCATGGTTGTATAATGGTTGTGCCATCTCTCCAGACCTCCTGGTTGTAGACAGTGGGGAGTGGGGTTAGAGGAGCTTCCTGATCTTGATATTATGCCTCTTTCTTACCGACTTGTTCCAGTGTCTTTGGGGTTCTGACCAGAAGCTTCCAATAATGAGTTCATGTAGTGTGTTGCCCATCAGAATTTCATCAGCCAGCTTACAATACCCTTTTCTGAGCCAAGTTAATGGAAATTTTCATTTCAATTGCCCCTTTCCAATTCCTGATGAGTCATCTCAGCTTTCTTGCTTTTCTCTGCTTGTCTGCGATAACCTGAATGGTCTCTGTTACACCCACTCTCCCTTCCAGGGGCTTCGGCAGTCAGAGTAGTCTCTTAAAATTGTGACCAGCTCATATTTACTCTCCTCTCACCCCCAAACCACTTTGCAATGATTTCCGTGATCCTTGAAATAAGGGTTAAAGTTCCCACCTGGCCTGTGAGCCCTGCAGGTTCTCCTGCCCACCCAGCATCCCCACTCATCTTGCGCATTACTCCAGCTCCCACCCCACCCAACTCTCTCTGTCTGGGCTGCCACCACACTGATCACCATTAGGTCTTAATTATGTTGTACTCAATTCAACTACAGGACATTTGCACCTACTGTGTCCATAACTGGTTCTCTTTCCACCAGAGAAGGCACCCACTCCCTGTCCAGATCTCAGCTTGGTCATTATTTTCTCAAGGAAACTTGTGTGCATCCCTACCAGCGTACTTCTCCCTTGTAGCACTTCTCGGACTTACAGGTTTTATTATTTGTGTAGAATTAAAAACGAAATAAGAGAAAACATCAGCAAATATGAACAAGTGAAAATGACTGTGCCTATGATCATATGTAAGTTTGCCACACAATATACATATATGCTGTACAGATACAAATAGGCATATTCTGTAAATAAACATACACAAAAAACATATATACATATGGATACATACACATACCTATGTATTTATTAGAGAGTGCTCTTCTGGTACAGTTCATGGGCACTGCCAACCTAAACGCTGGTCCTCTCTGGTTTGAGAGGCTCTGAAGGAGAATGATGAGCAGTTTTTCCCCACTGGATTCACTACCTCCCAAAAACCTGCTGCAGGATCAGCTATCAGTTGGCTCTGGATCAAGGGCCAGAGTTTGAGTTTCTTGAATCATAACCAAAGGGAGCTCTGGTGACATAATCTAATAAGAGTTGCGATGCTAATTCAAAAGCTATTCTGTGGGAGATAGATAAGTATTCTCTTCCCATGTGATTCACAACCTTGGAAACTACAGGAGGGTCAGCTGTGAATTGGTCAGTACTCGATGCCAAAACTCAAGTTGTAACCAAATCGTATTAATATCATAACCAAACACCCTGAGGGAAAGGGTTTCTAGCCCTTGCGTCTCTGAACCTTAGCCTTGAGGGACATCAAAGTTCAATTGGTATAGCAAAATCCACAAAGAGAGTGTCTAAAATCTACTTCGGCAAGTAGGAACTGGATTCTTGAAATATATTGGCGTCTCCTGTTTTGGAACAAAGAAGGAAAAAAAAAATCAGAGACAATTAGTCCAAAATAATGGACCACATAAACGTCAGCTTCTGCTACCCTGGGGACTAGATGGTGCCCTGCTACACCTGATAACAACTCTAAAAGGGATCAAGGGAGAGGGTCCTGGACACAATGGGAGGAAAATGTGGAATAAAATTCAAAATCACAAAAATGGCCAAGCTTGTGGAGATCTCAAGACTATAACCGTTAGTCATCTTTTGAGCCCCAAATGAAACGTGCATTGTGGCTCAAATTTCAGGCAAGCAATAGATGGGCTTATAAGGTGAACAGTAATGGCAGGGAGGTGTCCACTCCTTAGAACAATCAATCATACACAATTCAAAGTCCAGCACTTGCCCAGGGAGAAAGCTCTGAAGGCAGGAAAGGGTCGGATTAAATCAATGAATAGCAATGAGAATTACAGGTAAGAGGGAAGCATGCTGTTAAAGTGTGGGAATTGAGATTAATGTCATAAAGCAAAATGTAGATAAATGATTTAATGGAAAATAATATTCTTTGTAACCTTTCACTCAAAGCACAATAAAATGTTTTTTAAAAAGCCATCTAGTTTAACCATCCGTTAGACAGTGTAATCAAATGATTGATTACAACATTCTGGAGGAGAGTAAGCAGTAGCTAATAAGAGAAAGAACATGAAGATCTTTCTACTCTGCCAGCTTGTAAGCTGTATCAAGAAAAAGACCACAGTTTTTAAATGTCCTTGTTTAACTAGAATGTCTATACTGCATAGCATCAACTTGGCAGATAATAATATGCAATCAATGCACTGAACAGACTACTACTACTACTACTACTACTACTACTACTACTACGAAGAGTTCTAGCAGCTTTCACCCTGCTTTCACATTGAATATATTCTTCATCTCAACTTGTTGCTAAGTGTTACTAAGAATGCATCAGCTCATGGTGATGCCATGTGGCAGAGTACAACTGATCCACAAGGTGGTTTAAGCAGTTGTCTTGTGAGGAGCAAGTCATTAAGTCTTTTCATCTTTTAGTCCCTGGGTGGGTTCAAACCGACCACCTTTTTGTTGACAGCCAAGTGCTTAAGCAACTCATCACCAGGGGCCTTTCAACTCAACCTGATGGTGTAGATTTTAGGAAAATGAAGATCAATATTATCTTCAGTAAAAGGTTCTTAGATGGTCTCGTTGGGTGCCATCATGTTGACCGTGCTCATAGTGATCCTTTGTCCAACAGAACAAAACTCCGCCCTGTCCTCCACCCTCTTCTCAGTGCCTGTTGCCGTCATTGTGTCAAGCTATCATGCCAAGAGTTTGCCTTATTTTTCCTGATCATCTACCAAGTAGGGTGTCTCTGTCCAGGAACCTCCTAATAGCACGCCCAAAGTATGTACAATGAAGTCTAGTCTCACTGTCTTCTCCACTCAATTTAGTTTTTGTTGTTGGTTTTTGTTTGTTTTGAACTCAATTTCATTAGGGCTTATTTCTACCTTCTTGTAAATTGAGGTGATGTTGTGGGCCATCAAGCTGGATTGAAGTCATAGTAGCTGACTGTCAAGCAGGTTTCCAGAAGCAGTGTAATCACAGAAGGAGATTATGCATTTCTCCCATGGAGCAGCTGACGGATTTGAACCGCATGCCTTTGGGATTTCAGTGCCGCTTCTTACCACAAGGCCACCAGAGCCCACTTCTTGTAAATGGTTTTTGTTGTTGTTAGGTGGCATCTCCTTGAGCATGACTCATAGTGACCCTATGAACAATCAAATTGAACCTCACCCTATCCTGTGCTATCATCATCTCTGACACACTACAGCCCAATGCTGAAATCACTGTGTCAATCCATGTCATTAATGGTTTTCCTTTCTTTCACTTACCCTCCATCTTTCCAAATATGTGTCCCTTTCCAAGGAATAGCTTCATCTAACTATATATCCAATGTATAAAATGCAAAGCTTTATCATCCTTACCTAGAAGGAGCACTCTGGGTGTACCTTCTCCAAGACATATTTTTTTTAGGAAGTCCATGAGATATTCAACACTCTTATCTAACATCAAAATAGGTTTGGAGAAAGGATATAGCTGTGACGCACACCTTCCTGATTTTAAACCATGCAGTGTGCCCCTTGCTCCGTTCAGACCACAAGTTCTTGGTCTAGGTAAAGATTTTGTATTAGCACAATTAAAGTGTTCTGGGATTCCCATTCTTCTCAATGTTAGCCACACTTTGTTATGATTCGCACAGGTCAAGAGGGTATTACTTTGTATACTAGGCAAAGTAATGCTCTATATGCCAAAGATTTCCTTTAAGGTGATGAAAAATGCTATTTCAAAAAGCCTCTTCCTTTCCTCTCCTCCTTTAATAAGAAGTATTGAGGGAAAGGGGAGAAGCAACAGTCATCCAGCCCTTGCAAGTTTGAAGCTGTGGTGACAACGAACAAATGTCTCTTGATTGGAGACTGGAATGCGAGCTGCAAAAACTTTGGAGCCAGCAGTCTCTAGAGACATTTGAGAAGAAGCAGGAGCAAGAAGGTGCCCAGCAAAAGAATTGTATTAATTTAAGAAATGGAAAAGCTTATGAAAGCTTTCCTCAAAACTCTTAAGCAGCCAGTAAAAGAATATTTTACTGTGTTTTCTCCAGCTCTTAAAACTCCACAAATGCAAATGTGCGATAGAATGTGAAAATAAGTATTGGCAACTAATTGACTTTTCAGAGAGGGTTAATTGAAAAAGGAGCATTATTTGCACTGCTTCACTTCAGTTAGATGTTTATGACATGTGGACAAAGTAGAATGAAGATTCAAGAATCCTTTAACATACGGCTGGTATTTAAAGAATAGCAATTGGCTAACATTTGTGGCTCTGTATGTCAAATATTTTGGCTCTTGATCTCTGGTATTCATTCTGAAAGATTTATAATCCTTTTGGGAGTGTGGTCAGTGACAAGAGTAGAACTAAATCCTGAAATGTGGAAAAACTAACTTTCCCTAATATAAAACTCTTCTAAAAAAAAAAAAGAAAAAATCCCTACAGCTATGAATATATTTTAAATTTTTCAGGAAAAAAAAATGGATGATTTACAAATTTTCCCCCTAAAAGCATCTGATTTCTCAATGAGAAATATAACATTTCAATCCTTTGACTTCATATTTGTCCTGGAGATAATTCAGAACAACATAAAATTTGAAATTGTAGGGATATGATGCAAAGCTTTAAAAAATTGTACATTTGTTATGTGGTAAATAATGAAATAAAATTTGTAAAATTATGAAGTTTAGGAAAAAATTAAAAGATTTGCGATAGGAGCAAAGATTCTGCTTCTATAAGTAGAATCTTGATACCAAAGAAAATACAGTGCTAGCAGCAGACTCAAACACACTGCCGTTGACTCAGTTCTGACTCATAGTGACCTGGGGTTTCTGAGGCTGGAAATTGTGACAGAAGGAGATTGCCTATCTTTCTCCTGCAGAGCCACTGGTGAATTTACACCAATGGACACAAGGAAGGGACTGGTTCTTGGAGAAGGGTGGAGAGACAGCTCAGGAGAGGAAGACTGTGGATGAGTTGGACTGATACAATTAACTGGAGCAAGATGGATAGGTGTGTTGGAGTCAGTGAGACTGGCTCAGAACAGGGCACATTTCAGAGCTGTTGTATACCGGATCGCTATGAGTCACTTGTAACTTGATAGCACATAACAACAACAACAAAGAAAGAAAGAAGTTTATTAGGAAAAATAGTTTGTAAAAGGGGTTCAGGATGGGCAGGGTAGCACTAGCCAATGACTGGTACTCACTTTTTAAATTTTTTTATAAACTTTTTATTTCTTTTCATCTAAAAGATATAGCTCATCCTAATCTTTTACACATGATAAGACAAAACAACGTTATGACCCTAAGCTGAGACAAACTATAGCTCAAAACATTGAAATATTCTCCCCACTCCATCCCACCTCCTATTCTGCCCATCCAGTTCATCTCCAGGTTCTTCTGGAGTTGATTCCTTTTTCAAACCCCTACTGCTTAGTCAGCCTACTCTAGATCCTGCTCTGGATTGTTCCTTTCCACGCAGTTTCTCTTTATTCAGGTTCTCCCTGCTGCAAACTCCCCTGTACACATCTGTGAGAAGTGTTCAGACTCCTCTCCTGTAAGCACACTGCTCAGTGCAAGTACACTGTCAACTTTATACAAAGCTGGAATGCCTCAGTCAATCCTTCAAGGCATGTCCCTCAACTCTACCTAATACAGTAATACCACCTAGTGTGGTAGCTCTTTAAACCGGACAGACCAACTTTCAGTGTTGACCCTTAACTGAAAGAATGTTGTATGACATATTCTACAGCCTTTTCACTCTTCAACTCTGTGTGATTCAATTAACAAATTATAGCCTACGCCGAGAAGTTAAAATCAATGAGCCACATACAGGGAAATAAATACATTTCCAAATTCACAGACTCATTACCATTTTATAAGTTTCTATGGGCATGTGATCTTATTTGACTTTTCTCTGGTTTTGTGTCTTTGTAGGGAGGAAATCAGACAGTAACAGTGATTGCCTTGTGTTCACTGAGGGATTTCAACTTAGCTCAAGAGACCTGCCAGCTGGCCATCAGGGATGTTGGAGGCCTTGAAGTTTTAATAAATTTACTGGATACTGATGAACTCAAATGCAAGGTGAGTGGCTTTGTCACAATGGATGTCTTACTCCTGCTTCTTTTGGGGGGCATCCCTTTGACTCTAGTTTGCTGCCATTCTTTGCTGTTTATTTATCTGGTATTATTACTGATAATCAATCTCTTAGCTGTTCTTTCTCTTTTGCTTTACTCCTGTCTCTTGTTCTTTTCCACTCATCTCACACTTTATCAATGATTTTTTATTTATATGATTGATAGAAAAAGTACAGGATGTTTGGCCACCCGAAAACTGAGGCAATTTCTTAAAAACTTAACTGGCAAAGATTTTTGGAAGGCTTGGATTAAAAAAAAAAATCTGTATATACAGCACTAGTTATATATTAAGCATTCATTCACATACAACCTTTTCTTGTTTAGATTGGGTCATTAAAAATTCTGAAGGAAATCAGTCACAATCCTCAAATCCGACGTAATATTGTTGACCTTGGGGGCTTACCAGTTATGGTTAGCATACTTGATTCTCCAAACAAGAGCCTGAAGTGCTTGGCTGCTGAAACAATTGCTAATGTTGCGAAGTTTAGACGTGCCCGTCGGGCAGTGAGACAACATGGAGGTATCACCAAGCTGGTGAGTAACGCTGACAGAAGTCTGCTCTCTGCTGTCCTTCCCACACATCCCCAGACATGACAAAGCCACCAGCGTGTATGCTAGTACTCTTTTTCTTGTATCACTTTAAAGATCTATTAAATATAACTTTTGTTTATTTGCTTGTGGCTGAGTGTCCCTGAGCAGTGAAACTAGTTTGCGTTCAACTACTACTCTAGAAGTTGTAGCCTGGTTGTGCTTCCATATAATCCCAGCCAGGAAAACTATGGAACAGTTCTGCCTGGAAATGCAGGGGGTCACCATGAGTCAGAATAAACTCGAAAGCAGTGGCAGTCCAACTGATGGTGACCCATGAATAGCAGAACAAAATACTGTCCATCTGTGTCACATCCACGATTATTGGTATATTTGGGGTCATTGTTGTGGCTATTGTATCATTCTGTCATAGAGCAGTTCCTTCATTTCTGCTGACTCCACTTGACCACATACAAGGCCTCTTTATGAGAGATTGGTCTCCCTTAATGACATGTCCAAAAGGTACCCAGTCCTAGGGTATTGTCCTGATAACCCAACAACCAGGCTTCTCTGGTTCTAATCCACCAGAATCTCTGAGGGAGAAAGGTAGGCAATCTCTTCCCATGCAATTTACAGCTTTTGAAACATGCTAGAGGGCCAGTTATGAGTTGGTTCTGACAGCAATGATTTTAGTTAAATTGTGGAGCAATATGTGCACAGTAAACAAGCCAAAGCTACTCTCAAGTCTTGGGAACATTATAGGCATGTTTGCTCTAAGATTGATTTGTTCACTCTCCTCACCCAGATAGAGATCTATGTGTGTGTGCAGACACACACTCATGCAATGTTGGCGATAGGGCGATGAGAACCTGCTCCCTGGGAAGCAGCTGGTCATCTCTGTTATCACTAGCTGTGTAGCACCTATGCTTTCTGATGCAGCTCTCACACTGTGAGCTATCATTACCTATAACACGCAGTCAGAGCTGCAGAGACAAACTGAATAATCTCATTGCTAGTTATGAAAGTGAGGACTGAAAACAGCCTGCATGTTTTCAGGAGTTGAGCTAAGTAAATTTGCAATATATCTGTAATCAGGAGAAATATTTAGGTGTTGTTTTACTTGTGTGCCGTCGAGCTAATGACCCTATGTAATAGCTCTGAACCCTGCCTTATCGCCATTCTCGCTGACATGCCTGCCCCCATCACCACAGTCACTGTGTACTTTGGAGAATATTTAGTAACAAGTAAAGTGTGCCACATTTAATGTTATTAAAATTCTAGTAGATAGAAAATAAGTTAGAAAGAAAATTGTTGACAATGGTTTTGTCTAATGTAATGATCACTAATTTTTCTTATATTTGTTGAAGCAAAACAGATACTGTGAAGATGGCACAGAATTGGGCAGGGTTTAGTTTTGTTGTACATAGGGGCACTATGAATTAGAATCTACTTTCTGACACAAAACACAAAGCATGTTTTTTATGAGATGCATATATGGAGTTGTCATGAATTAGAATTTCTTCTATTGCAACTAATAACAACATGCTTCACGTCTGAGACCCTTGTTGTTGTTGTTATGGGTCATTGAGTCAACTGTAACTCATAGCAATCTTGTGCACAACAGCTCTGAACCCTGCTCTATCCTGAACCAGTCTGACTGACTGTGACATACCTACCGTCATTAACCCAGTTACAGTGTCACTCCATCTCTTCCGGGATCTTCCTCTTCTGCTCTGTCCCTCCACCTGTCCAAGCATGATGTCCTTCTTCAAGGTCCAATCCCCCCTTGCTGTATGCCCAGATTATGTATGATGGAGTCTCAAATCCTTGCTTCCATGGAGCAGCTTGGCTTCCCCCCCTCCAGGACAGACATGTTAATTCTCTTGGCAGTCCACAATATGTTCAATACTCTTCTCCGACATCACACTTCAAAGACATCAATTCTTCTTCTGTCATCCTTAGTCACTGGCCAGCTCTCTGAAGCATAGCAAGTATCTGTGAAGACCACAGCCCTGATCAGGTACACCTTAGTCTCTAAACTTACTTCCTTGCTCTTCAGTATCCTAGAGAGTCCTGGACAGCAGATTTTCATAATGCAATTAATCTTTTGATTTCCTGACTGCATTGGTGGCCTAGTGGCAAGAAGCTGTGTTGCAATCCCAAAGGCATGCAGTTCAAATCTACAATCTGCTCCTCCGGAAAAGGATGGGCAATCTCCTCCTGTGCCATTAATTGCCTCTGAAAACCCACTGGAGGGTCAGCTATGGGTCGGTTCTGACTCAGGGATACACAACAACAACAGTGCCTAGAGTGTTGATTGTAGAATTGAGAAAGCTATCTATCTTGATGCTGCCAATTGGCCCAGTGGTGAGAATCTTTGTCTTTTTGATGTTGAGCTTCAGTCCATATTCCAAACTACAGTCCTTGACACTCTGCAGCAAATGCTTCAGGCCCTCTTCTGTTTCAACAAGTAAGGTTATGTCATCAGCATAACACAGGTTGTTGATGAGTCTTCCTCCAATCCTGATGTCATATTCATCCTCATAAAGTCCAGCCTCTCAAATGATCTGTTCTGCCTAGAGATTGAAAAGGTCTGGAGACAGGACAAATCGCTGACAATCTCCTTTTCTGGTTTTGGACCATGTGGTATTTGGTACCTTAGTACTGGGATAATTACACTTCTCCGTACCTATTCTATATGTGTGCCATGTAAATAAATTAGGAAGCTGGGATATATGAAGAATACAGCATCAGGATTGGAGGAAGATTCATCAACAACCTATGTTATGCCAGCGTGTGTGATTACACAATGTTGTTTGCAGAAAGTGAAGACGACTTGAAGTACTTCCTAAAGCTACTGTGAAATGGCAGCCTTCCCTATGGATTACACCTCACTTTCAAGAAAACAAAAATCCTCACATGTGCGCCAATAAGTACCATTGTCATTGATGGATAAAAAGACTGGTGTTATTAAAGATTTCATTTAACTTGAATCCACTATCAACACTCACAGCAGAAGCAGTCAAGAAATCAAAAGATATGCAGCACTGGGCTTATCTGCTGTCAAGGAACCCTTTAAAATGCAAAAGAGCAAGAATTTCAATTTAAAGAGGAAGAAATGCCTGACTCAACCCATAATATTTTCCGTTGCTTTCTATGTGTGTGAAAATTGAACAGGAAATAAAGATGAAAAAGAATTGTTGTTATGTACAGTTGAACCAGAATAGATGTATAACTGACCCTCCGGTGCATTTTCAGAAGCTATAAATCACATGAGAAGAGATTGCTTAACCTTCTTTTGTAAAGCAGCTGGGGCATTCAAACTACCTACCACTGAGTTGGTAGCACAACTCCTCACAACTGGGTGACTAGAGCTCTTGAAGAATTACTGCCTTTGATTTGTGCTATTGATGAAGACTACGGAATAAATAATGGCTTGCCAAATCTGTCTTGGAGGAAGTGCAACCAGAGTATTTTTAAGATGCAAGGTTTGTGACATTTTATCTCACATTCTTTGGGCGTGTTGCCAGAGACACCAGTCCTTGGGAAAGACTATCATGTTTGAAAAACGGAGAGCCAATGAAAGAGAGAAAGACCACCTACAAAATAGATGGACAATGCCTGGACCAAACGGCCTGAGCTTGGTGGAGATCATGATGATGGCACAGGCTGAGTCAAGACTCTGATCTGTTTTTTTCATAGAATCTGGAATTGACTAGAGAACATCTAACAACAACTATATCATCAGTTAAGAAGATAGTAACAACATTTTATTATAATTTTTAATGATACCTAATTTAGGGACAGAAAGCCCAATACAGTAAATAATAGGCTTCTAATTGGTAGCTGAGGGAGCACTGGTGGCCTCGTGGTAAGAAGCTCTGCTGCAATCCCGAAGCCATGCAGATCAAATCCACCGACTTCTCTGAGGAAGGAGGATGGACAATCTCCTCTCCTGTGATTAGCTGCCTCTGAAAACCCACTGGAGAGTCAGCTTTGGTTTGGTTCAGACTCAACAGTACATAACAACAACAACAATAATTGGTAGCTGAAAACATGTCTAGGAAGGATCAGGATTAAAATTCTGTTTGGGTTTCCTAGGCATGGGGGCTAGATGGCGTATAAGCAGGAGACCCCCAACTATACTAGAAAGGAGGGTAATCCAGAAACAGATGAGTTGGTGCAGTGGGTCCGTGACAATTCAGGACAAATGAGCAGAGGTCATTCTCAGATGGAAGACATAGGCCAATTTAGTAGCACTTTGATGGAAGACAGTACCTGGAGAAACATGCTGGAGGCCCAGAGGTTTGAACACACAACATGCTCCAGGCAAGGGGTGATTATTTGCACACAATAGTGCTATTTTTTCTGTGACTAGTTTCCACATTCCCTTGTATCCATAGCAATCCTGACATTTTAATCTGGCCGACTCTGTTGCTGCATACCATCAAGTCGGAACCCACTTCAAAGATGACGTAACTCCAGTGGATTTTCAGAGGCAGTTTGATGATATAAGAAATTGCCCATCTTTTTTTCCTCCCTGCAGAGCAACTGGTGGATTCAAATCATGTGCCTTTTGAATGGCAGTGCAGCCTTTTACCACTAGGCCAGCAGAGCTCCTGGCAGACTTGAATAAGGCTGTTTGTTTAAGGAGCCCTAGTGTGGCACTGTGTAGCGTGGCAGGCTGCTAAACAAAAAGGTGGTGCTTCACGTCTCTTCCAATAAAGATGTATGGCCTTGAAGACTCTATGGAGGGTCGCTATGAGTTGAAATTGGATTGATGGCTGTGACTATTTTGTTGTTGATAGTTTTCCAAAGTTAATTTTTTTTTTATTAAAAAAAGTTTAACTTAAAAATATTTTTAAAAAGCATTTTGAAAGTTTACAAATCATATTGGTTTTTCATTCAATCATTCATAGGCATTTTGTTTTATACCATTAATTATAATTAATAAATCACAGTGTCTGTGTCTGATCACTTACTATATATTGCCTAACTCTTCACCCACTTTCTCTCTTTACTAATTTTCACTCCCTTTTACCTTCCCTTTACTGGTAACCATCCAAGAATGATTCTGTGTATAAGTCTTCCCTTATCTTTTAAAATAAAAATTTTCTTCTATAAGCAGAAAGAATGGAAGCAAGGATCGTGAAGTTTCATGTTAGATATTTTGAACATTTTGTCAGAAGGGCTGGTCCTTGGACATTGACATCATGTTTGGAAAGATGAAGGGTCAGTGAAAGAGAGGAAGACCCTCAATGAGGTGGATTGACATAGTAACTGAAATACTGGGTTTATGCAGAGATGGTGAGCATGACACAGGATAGGGCAAAGCTCAGATCGATGGTACCTAACAACAACATATACTATAAGAGTTCTTTTGTGACTGACTGTCACTCAGCAGAGTTTCCTTGAGATTCCTCCATGCTGTCCAGTGTTTCTCAAAGTCTTTATCCTTCTTCAGTGTTGTATGATAATCCACTGTGTGAATGTACCATAGTCTCTTTAACCATGGGACTGTTGATAGACACTCATGTTCTTTCCATCTCTTTTAAATTCTATTCTTTTCTTCTATTATAAATGATGCTGCAGTGAACACGGATGTGCTTGTATCAGTTTGAGGTAGTTTTTTGTTGTTGTTGTTTTGCTTTTTTTTAAAAAAAAATTATGTGACTAAGGAACCCTGCTCTTGCAGTCTTTAATCATTGAAGGCAGTTCTGCCCTGTCACATAGGTTAACCTATAAATTACCAGTGCCAATCAACACTGTATATTTAGAACCAGAATATTAATAAAGATGTCCTTGGGGACAGCTATCTCACAATGTAGTGGTGTAGGAGGAGAAGACAGAGGGAATGCAAGTGACAAAATAAGTATAATGGTGCATTTTTTATGTATTTCATTGAAGTCCATATAAAAAGTGATGGGGAAACAAAAAAGATAAAGGAGGTTATATAACATGTTTAGCTTTGAGGAAGAGAGTGAAGAACAGTTGGAGAAATGAGATACTGATTGTGTTGAGTCTTTTTTTTTTATTTTTAAAGTAGGTGTTAGGCAAATTTACCAAGGAATATAACTTCAGGAGGAGGACCCTGACTTAGTAAGAGCCAAGCTGGGGAACAGCATTGTGTTTGGAAGTTATAATTGATTTAATGTGACCAGATCCTGGGTATGTCTGCCACCTGAATAGTAAGAGGTGACATTGGAAGGCCATGGAGATCACACAGGACCTTCCCAATGAGTTATACACTTACAGGTACATATATTTCTATATTTTGTCCTTATATGGTCCATAAACCATCTGACTTAATCGATCTTTTTGTTTAGGAATTGGTGATTGGATGGGGAGTTTCTACTTAGTCTGGGGTACTCCATTATAAACTTGGTAAATGGACAGATTCCATGAAGTGAACTTTATAGAGGGAGAATAATAGAGAGGATGTTCATAGATGATGACTCATTAGTTCCAAGATAAGAAAAGTGGGTCTGCAGCACGCCTCACAGCTTCTTTTTATGGGTCTAATCCCAGCTCTGGGGAGATCTAGCTTTTCTTCTTCCAAAGAGTAGTCAGATATACTGTTGTCCTTATAGTAAATTATTGGTTTCCATAGATCTTCAGTACTTTCGATTATTGGAAAGAAAAGAGGGAACTTGGAAGCTGTGTCTTCTGGCTTGATTGGCTATGGTGGCCTGGGAAGTGGGCTGTGTCTTCCCCAATGTTCTCATGACTTTTAAGAGTGAATGGCCCATCCAGTTCTCATTAGAAAGTTCCACATGGCTTTAGGGAAGATAGTTTTCCGAGACACCAGGATAGAAGATGTGGTTTACAAATATCCACTGTTGGCAAGTGGATTCCAACTCCTAGGGACCATAAAAGGAAGAGTAGAACTGCCCTGGAGAGTTTCTAAAGGTTACAAGGTTTACTGAAGCAGAATTCCTCATCTTTTCTCCCAAGCTGTGGTTGGTAGTTTAGAACTATCTACCTCTTAGTCAGAGGAGCCCTGGTGGCCAAGTCCATAACATGTTGTATTGCTAACCAAAAGCCTCTATGTTTCTGGTGACTCAAATCCACCAGCTGCTCTTCCAGAGGGTCTCCTCTCATTAGGAGGGTCACTCTGTGTCAGAACTTTTGAGTTGAGCCTTTCAGTTGGTGACCCGACTCTCAATTCACAGTGCCACAATAGCTTCTTTTTGTTACACCAATACAAATGGAGTTATTGAATTACTTGCTGTTGAATTGGCTCTGACTCACAGCTACCTTGTGTGTTACCATACAACTTTTTACTCCATAGGAACATCAGTGTCTATTTTTCTGCAAGCAGATCTCTAGGCCTTTCCCTTTCTTTCTTTTTTGTTTATGCTTTTGTTTTAAAGTATCTTTGGGAAGTTTTGAACTACCAGCCTTTGGGGGCATTTGAACCACCAGTGTTTGGTGTACTTAGGAACATCAGTGTCTATTTTTCTGCAAGCAGATCTCTAGGCTTTTCCCTTCCTTTCTTTTTTGTTTATGCTTTTGTTCTAAAGTATCTTTGGGAAGTTTTGAACTACCAGCCTTTGGGGGCATTTGAACCACTAGTGTTTGGTGTGCTTAACTGTTTGTACTCCCAGACATTAATGGAGATATTAGAGCCAGATTAGAAGAGAATGTTTGGGTAGTGAGATTAAATTTCTTCTTGGAAATAAAATTCACTAGATTTAGAGGTCTTAAAAGGCTTTGTTCGTTCTCACTCATTGCTATGCAGTACAATAACAGATCTCTTTGTTTATACTTTTTTTTTTTACAGAAGTGAGCTTATTAGTAACCCTATAGCAACTGAAGGATGCATGAAGTTTTAGTTTGAGATGGTCATATATATGTAGTGACTACCTGTTGTTTTTCTAGGTCGCTCTACTCGACTGTAGACAGAACTCATCAGAACCATCTCAACCATCTCTTTATGAGGCCACAGACGTGGATGTGGCTCGCTGTGGCGCACAGGCACTATGGAGCTGCAGTAAAAGTTATGCCAATAAAGAAGCCATTCGCAAAGCTGGAGGCATTCCCTTGCTGGCTCAATTACTGAAGACTTCTCATGAAGACATGCTAATTCCAGTGGTGGGAACACTGCAAGAATGTGCATCAGAGGTACCCAGGCAGATCTGCCTCCTTTGCCTTTATTTACCTGGACTTACTTGAGTCTTTGAGTCCTTAGGTGATACAGAAAGTTAATCATTTTTGATGTTTTGAACCTTTCCAGACACACCTTGAAAGATCAGCCTTGTAAACAATATGGATCGGGCTCACCAAGAGTCAGAAATGATACAATAGAGTCTTGTATGCTTTTTTAAAATTTTTTTCCTTTTTTTTAGCTACTTTATTTAAAAAAAAAGAATTGTTAGATTATTGTATCTGCTAAATTCTTTATTTTTCAAAAGTTAGAATTCCACTAGATGGGGAAAATCATGAGATGAAAATTAATTTAGTACCACTATGATACATTTTTTAATTAATCAGCTAAATTTTTATGTTGTTGTGTAGGTTAAGTTTAAACATGGTGGTTAGCATTTCTTTACTGAGGACATTTATTCAGAGAACCATGAAAAAGGCTTATATTATCCCATAATATAAGTAGTGTTTCTCTTTTGACTTGAACACTTCTTCCCATAAAAAGCAAATGAATTTGCTACTGACACTAAAGCAAGCATGTTAACCTGCTCACAACCTCGCTGGGCCTCTGAACTCTGTGCAATATGAGTTTAGGATAGTCCTGAATGGTAAGAATCAGCTGCAGATTCTCTCCATTGTAAGAGATTTATAGAAATCACAACACATACATTTACGTACCTCATGTAAAGAATATCAAGAAGTTGTTAAAATATTTTCTGAAGTATGAAGATATACTGCAAAAGCAAACCAGGAAGCTTATGCCATTCTATTTTCATCTAGCAAATAGACTGACTGGACTCTTGTGCTATATGAGGCTATGTTGGGTGAGGGAAGAAGAGATAATTGTCCTTCATGTCTACATAGTTTGAGGGTAAGGTTGAAGTAGCATAACAGAGGTTCAAGTCCCATCATTCTGTTTTTCTCATTGGCTTTATTATACTTATGATATTACTTGCTAGAAGTTTACACATTCTTGGTAATTGTTTTACTAAAGAAAAACAAAATTTGGATTGAAATAGTTCAAGTTCTGAAGTTATTGATGTAATAAAAGGAAACTTCACTCAAAGGATTTAAAGGATATACTACTTTTTAACAGTCTTCCCTTATTGCACTTTTCAAATAATTTTTCATTTGTGTTTTACAAGTTGAAAGTTTATGGCAAGCCTGTGTCTAGCAAGTTCATGGGTACCATTTTCCAAATAGCATGTGCTCAGTCCATGTCTCTGTCACATTTTGATGACTCTTACAATAATTCAAGCTTTTTCATAATAAAGTTGCATACTTTACTACCATGTAGCATGGATATATGCACTGAGGAACTAAAAATATCGTGTGACCCACTTTATTGCGATATTAGCTTTATTTAGGTGGTCTGGAGCCAAACCTGTGATGGCTGGGGCATACCTGTTTATTCAAATCCATGCTAAAATTTATTTATAACAGATTGTGCTTATGCTCCTGTGTGGCACATATATGAATATTACCACTTCCATTTCTAGGAAAACTACCGCGCTGCAATCAAAGAAGAACGGATCATTGGAAACCTTGTGAAGAACCTGAATAGTGAGAATGAGGAGCTTCAGGAGCACTGCGCCATGGCTATCTATCAGGTCTGCTGAGCTCGCACAGAGTTGCCACTGCGTCTTTCATACAGTTTACAGCTGCGTTTCTAAACATGTGATTTCATGGATGCAGAATGGGACTCAGGGACCCACCTTTTTAACAAGCACACAGAGAAAACATCCGCCCTATGATAATGAGAGAAAACAGCATTGATGTGTCTGATGATTCCATTTCTACAAGAAGCTCACACAGCTATCTCTGTCTTTTACCTCAAACAATTAGTATAAAATAGTGAAACAAATATAGATCCTACTCTGGTGGCCTAGAGGTAAGAAGCTATGCTGCAACCCCTAAGGCGTGTGGATCAAATCCACCAGCTGCTCTACAAAGAGCAGTCTCCTCCGGTACAATTTGCCACCTCTGAAAATCTGCTGGATGTCCTCTATGGGTTGATTTCAACTCGATGGCACACAATAACAACAACATTTAAACACAAACATCATGTCCTTTTCCAAGGACTTGCCTTTCTTAAAAACATACTCAAAGGAAAAAGACATCATGCCTGGAAAAGGCTGAGTGTCAGACCCTTAACGAGATGAACTGACACAGTGACGAACAGTGGGCTTGAGTATGACAGAAATGGTCAGGACGGCACAGGATAGGGCAGATCCGTTGCTCATAGGGTCACTATGAGACATAGTTGAGTAGGATGGCACCTAACACAACAACAATAGCATTTAAACTTGTTGGGCATGGGCACAATAGTGTTAAATCTCTACCCTTCCACACAGCAGACCTCTGTTGCTGTGACACTGAATAGGCTTCAAACATAGCTTCCAGACTCAAGTAGACTAGGGAGAAAGAGCTGGTGACTTACTTCTAAACATCAGTCAGTGAAAACCCAACCATGTGATCTGTAACCAATCATGAGTGGATGTAGGACCAGGCAGTGTTTCAGGAGATCGTGCATGGAGTCACCCTGAGTCAGAGGCTGCCTTGAAGGCAGCTAAGGAGCGAAGGCGAATTGCACACAATAATCATCAGATTGAGTGTGTATATATATCCTATGTTACCTTTAATTTACTTGTTGTTGTTGTTTGCTGTGGAGTTGGAGGCAACTCATTGCTTACTTTCCTGTTTTCAGAGATAGTAAATGGCACCAGGGGAGACTGCCCATCCTTCTTCCGCAGAGCAGATGGTTGATTTGAACTCCATGCCTTTGGGATTTTAGTGTGGCTTCTTACCAATATGTCACCAGAGCTCCATTTTCTTAGTCTTCATTAATTACTTGTAACTTACGACTTCCATACAATCCCAGAGGACAGATTAGAGCGGTAAAGTGGAAAGATGGCCTGGATATGACTCGTCACTGACTGTGCCAGCTTCCATCTCATCAGAATAGATTTCCTAGAGGTATGCATTTAAGATTGAGATAAGCAACAGGGAGCCAAGGAAGATCACATCAGAGAAATTACTCCTCCCAGTAAAGGAGTGTATGTACACACGATATCAGTGACCACTGAGTATCACTTAGAAATTTGGTTGTTGTTATATGCCATCGAGTCAGAATCAATTAATAGCTGACCCTCCAGAGGGTTTTCAGAGGCTATCAAATGCACAGGAGGAGATTGATCATCTTTCTCCTGAATAGTAGCTGATAGATTTGAACTGTGTACCTTTGAGTTGGCAGCTTAACTCCTTATCCACTGGAAATAATGATTAATTTTTAGAAGTTGCAACTAAACAAGAACTGAAAGTCACACATTACAAGATAAACATGGCAGAAGAACATGTATCTCTGGTGCTTTTGATGCACTATGTCTTCTTAACAGTCTACATAAGTGTTGCATAACATGCACTTGTGTTTCATGACATCAAGAGATAACTGTGCACTTAAGGATAACTGTCAAACTTCTGGTGACATAGTGGTAAGGAATTCTGCTTCCAACCTAAAGGCTCACAGTTTGAATCCATCAGCTCCTCCACGAGAGGAAAACAGGCAGTCTCTTTCCATGTGATTTACTGCCTCTGAAAACTCATTGGAGGATCAACTATGAGCTAGTTCTGACTCAACAGTACATAACAACAAATGGTGGCTTAGTGGTGAGGAGCTGCAGAGCCACCACAAAGGCACACAGTTTGAATCCACAAGCTACAAGATGGGAGAAAGATAGGCAGGCTCCTTGTGTGTGATTTACTGCCTCTGAAAACCTGCTGGAAGGTCAGCTATCAGTTGACTCAACAGTGCATAACAATAACAACATAGTAAATGAATTATCCATTGATTCTATGACCTGAGGAGGATCAACAGTTGGGGGAGGAAATATCTATGCAGTTAATATTTCAAAGGACAAATGTGCAAAAACAAGTGTTTGAATAAAATACTTAGGGCATATTGCTAAGGAGAGGTTATTCTGTGGAAAAGGATATCATGCTTGCAAAGGTGGAAAGTCAGTGAAAGAGGGGAAGAACTTCAACAAGATGGATTGACCCCGTAACTGCAGAAGTGGGCTAAGTATGTCCGAGATGATGAAGTGGTACAGGATAGGACAGGGTTCAGACCTGTTGTTTATGGGGTTGCGATGAGTCATACTCTATTGGATGTTGCATAACAACAAAATTAATATGATAGAATAGAATTAATATTGTTATTATAACTCACTTATTAAAAGGTAATCGATTCACATCTGTTCCTTAAGAGAAAAATGTGACAGTCTGCTTCTGTAAAGATTTACAGCTTTGGTAAGCACACGGGACAATTTCTACTCTGTCTGACAGGGTCACCAAGTAGGGACTGACTCCGTAAATGTGGGTTTGATTTCCTAATAGAAATCACCATGCTGAGAGGCTCGGAGATGCTACTGGGGAAATTCTTCATCTCTTAGATCTGGGGTCACTGAAAATCTTTTTGAGTCCCTATCACTCCACTATATTTTCCTCCACATTTTCTCGAGACTCTGAGTTGCTTTCCTGGGGAAGTACTCTGCCCATACACATCGTGTGCTAGGATTTTACTAACTTCTGCCTCTGTCTTTGTGGAAACCCAGGCTGTTGTAGAAAAGGCTTGGGAGAACTGCCAGTTGTGCAGAAACTACAGTGCCAAACCACTACTCAGCAGAGTATACTGTGAGAGAGAAAAAATACTCTTTTACTAGGAGGCTCTCTCAGAAGACATGTTATTTTCTGTTAAGACACTGAATAACTGTTTCCAAAGCATCTTTGTTAGCAATCACTGGGAGCTTGGTACCCTCTGTCACTGATGGTCTCTAACGGACTTTTTGTGCAGTGTGCTGAAGATGAGGACACCAGGGAGCTGGTGAGGCTGCATGGAGGACTGAAACCATTGGCCAGTCTGCTCAGTAAAACGGACAATAAAGAACGCTTAGCTGCTGTCACGGGGGCCATATGGAAATGCTCCATCAACAAAGAGAATGTGACCAAGTAAGAGAAGACACTGATGAGTCTGCAACACAAACACGGCCACCACCACACATTCTTTGGTAGTTAATGCTGTTTTAAGAAAAGAGTGGATTCGAATATTACCCCTGTAATTTTCATAGGCACATATTCTAGATTAAGTTGGCCTAACGATGAGATTCTTAGAAATGTAGTGCAACAATGAATGAATGGAAACCCAAAATCTCTGTAAATGTTTATGAAAATTAATAAAATATAATTATAGAAAAAAAAAAGAAATGAATGACATGCCATATCAGCCCCATCACCTGGCACTGGTTTTCTGGACTTCTGTGAGGGCAGTGCGGTTAAGTGGTAGGATTCTCCTCTTTCATGTGGAAGATCTGGGTTCGAGCCTCAGCACTCTATGTGCTACTACTGTCAGTGAAGGCTTGACTGTTGCTCCAATACTGAACAGACTTCACTGGAGCTTCAGTGGGTCAGAAAATCAGCCATCGAAAATTCTATGGTCACTGCTGTGCATTGGGTGGCCCTGAGCTCAAGCCCTTGGAAGGTAGGGTTCTGTTGCCATGGAGTTGATCCTGATTCACAGTGATTGTAGGACAGAACGGAACTTCCTGTAAGGTTTCCAGGGCTGTCATCTTTATGGAAGCAGACTGTCACATTTTTCTCCTGCAGAGAGTATGTTGGGTTCAAACCATCTCTCTTTGAGCTGAACACTCAACCACTGTGGTTATAATCCCACGAGGATTATAGCCAAGGGTACTCTCTGGAGCAGTACTGCTCTGTTACCTGGGGTCTCTGTGTGACATATAGGCCACTGTCAGTCCACCTCAGTTCTACAGCACACAACAATTAACAAATAAGTGACATTTAGTGATTCGCTTACTTATTATTGTTACTACTATTAATATCTGCTAACATTGTACTAAAAACAACACTCCCCTTCTTTCTTGTTCTCCTATTTTGGGGATGAATTTAGATTTCATGAATACAAAGCCATTGAAACTTTGGTGGAACTTTTAACTGACCAGCCTGAAGAAGTACTTGTGAATGTGGCTGGAGCACTAGGCGAGTGCTGCCAGGAATATGAAAACTGTGTCCTCGTCCGGAAATGCGGGGGCATTCAGCCCCTGGTGAATCTCCTCGTCGGAATAAACCAAGCTCTTCTTGTGAATGTCGCGAAAGCAGTCGGCGCCTGCGCTGTGGATCCTGAAAGTATGATGTGAGTGGCCCTAGGGGTGGAAAGATGTCTATGCGAGTGGCACTGGAGATACCTGGGAGGTATACCTGTACAATCGTATCGTTCTTAGAATTGGTGTGCACAAATGGTGAAAAGTAAGATGTGTTATTATGCAAATAATTTTATCAAATAATAAGCTATAGAGCTAAATATAAGTTTGAATAAGCTGCTTAACTGAAGCAGGACATGTGAGGTGGAATGTATGACTCAGCCATCAAATTCAATGTAAAAACCTTCCTAATAACAATTTTTCTTTGCTTCTTAGGAAAGATTTGTTTATCCATCTATTTCCCTCCTTCTTTCTCTCTCTCTCTCCCTTCTCCCATTCTGTCTTTCTTTTGTTTCCTAACTGAATTAGGAGGTAGCTCTAGGTAGCATTTCTCATTGTTGGTGGTAGTGTGTGCTCTGGAGACAGAATCAACCCATAGCTGACCCTCTAGTGGGTTTTCAGTGTCAGTAAATCGCATGGGAGTAAATATCATCCTTCTCCCACAGAGCAGCTGGTGGATTTGAACCCAGTGCCTTTGAGATTGCAGCATACATTCTTACCACTGGAACAGCAGATGGTATTCTGGTCTCTTAATGCAATTCAGAATACATGCTCTGATGTGGGCAAGTAAACAAGATTAGGAATTATTTGTAGGACAATAGTCCAGAAAAAGAGGTGCATAGTAAAGTAGATTGGGGGAGGAGAAGGGATGGAGAAAATTAGGCAAGAGTGAATGAATATTTTTTTAAAGTGAACTGAGGAGGGTAGCGAAGAAAATATGGAACAGTGAATGAATGAATGAATGAATGGATGAAAACCCAACTTTTCTATAATCTTTTGTTAAAATCCCAATAAAAACAAAAATAAAACCACACACATGCAAAAAAAATTAATATTAGGGACTTTGGTCCCTAAGCAAATTATTGTCTAAGCAGGAAGAACAGATGTGACTCGATGGCACGTAACAACAACATTATAGTTTAACTACAGCAGTAAAATTATATATAAAAATTTGTTATAATCATAGGGTCACACAATTTGTTGGGTGGAGGGAGGAGAGGTGAGAAAAGGAAATGAGAAAGATCCAGTGTGAAAAACAATGTATATGAGCTTTGTAAGTAAACCAATATAAAACAAACAAATCATTTAAATAAAAAATTGTTATGTGCCATTGAGTTGGAATCAACACCTAGCTGACCCTCCAGTGAGTTTTCAGAGGCTGGAAACCACACATGAGGGGATGTGTGGTTTACTTCTTTCTCCTGTGAATAATTTGGTGGATTCAAACCATGAAGCAAGAGTGGCATCCACTTCCTAAATAACATGCCTCTGGAAATGCTTTGAACTTCGATAAATGTTAATAGTTGTAGAGGGGCATCAAGCCTTCTGTTCATAGGGTTCCTATGAGTCGTGCTTGACTCAAAGGCAATCAACAACAACCACAAACCATGTGCCTTTGTGTTAGCAGCACACACCTCTTACAACTAGGCCACTAGAGCTCCCTATGTATTAAGATTATAAAACAAAAACCAAACCTGCTGCTGTTGAGTTGATCCCAACTCACAGAGACTCTACATATGGTAGAGTAGAGCTTCCCCATAGCGTTCTCCTGACTGTAATCTTAGAGAAACAGTTTGCAAGGCCCCCTTTCTGGGAAGCTGCTGAGTGGGTTTGCTTAGCTGTAGAGCTTTAGGGTGGCAGCTGATCACAAACTATGTCAGCTGGGGACCTAGTTAAAAGTTATGCCTATATTTACATGTAGTGTGTTGTGGGTATACCTATTCCAGAAAAGTATTAACCTTCACTGGTTAAAGTTGTCATAATGGGTTCTGCACGGAAGAGTGGCTTATGTGTATCCTTAAAGAACAGAACCTATGAGAGTGGGTAGGAAAGAATGAGTGTGCAACTGAGGGACCACAAGCAGAGAGATGAGCAGTGAGGGAACGTGGTAGGCACAGAAGAGTATAAAGACAAATCTGAGGAAGATTAGTAAGAAATAAGACCTAAATGTGAAAACTACAATCGTTGCCTTAGAAGGAATTACAGGGGCATGGATTTTAACAACAGATTATTTGACATAATTAGAAAAGCATAATAATAAGCATAATAAGAACAACAAAAGACAAAACAGATCAATGGGCCCTCACATAAATTACTTTGGTTCACCAAAAGACTTTACCAAAAAAGTTAAAGGATAATAGTCAGATTGGAAAAAAAAATATTTTTTAAATTTATATTTTATTTTATTTTTATTTGCTTATGAAGTTCATGTACACTGTGTTTCACACTGTTCTTCATTCACATTGTGTTTCATATATCATTCCAATGGACTGTTTTATAAAATAAATCATCATTGGACTATGCCCATGATTACCCTTTCTTTTCAGATCCTTGACAGATCTTTCTCATTTCCTTTAGACCCTCCCTTCACCCACCAAATTATGCAACTCTATGATTTTGCTCCTGTCCATCCGCCCTCATCTGCTCCCATTCCTTCCTCTCTTGGTTATCCTTCTATTTTTACAATAATGGTATTATGTAGTATTTGTCTTACAAGGACAAATACTACATAATAGTTTGCGTGGCTGCACAGTCAGCACTCTTGGTACCAGAAGCCAGGAAATCAAAAGACAAATTTCATTGGCAAAGTCAGCTGTCAGGGACCTCTCCAGAGTACTGAAGAGCAATGACATCAGGCTGGAGACTAAGGTGCACCTGATCCAGGCCACAGTCTTTGTAGATGTCTGTTATGCATCAGAGAGTTGGACAGTGACTAGGGATGATAGAGAATTGATGCCTTTGAGCTGTGGTGCTGGAGAAGAGTGCTGAATATACCATGAACTGCTAGGAGAACAAACAGGTTTGTCCTGGAGAAGTTGAAGCCAGGCTGCTCTTTGGAATCAAGGATTCTGAAGCTTTGTCTGACATACTTTGGGCATGCTACAAGGAGGGACTAGTCCTTGGAGAGGGACATCATGTTTGGGAGTGTGGAGGGACAGCGCAGGAGAGGAAGACCCTCAATGAGATGGATCGATTCAGTGATTGAGGTGGTGAGAATAAGTGTGTTGGAGACAGTGAGGTTGACACAGGATAAAGCAGGAGTTAGGGCTCTTGTACATAGGGTTGCCATGAGTCACAAGCGTCTAAACAGCACATAACAACAACAACAAGACTGAGTTAGTTCACTCAGCATAATGCTCTCCAGATAGGGAGAATATTTTTTAAAGTTCTCTATTTATAATGGGGGTAGGTGTGTTGGAGACAATAATATTGGTACAGGACAGAGCAGGATTTAGGGCTGTTGTACTTAGGGTCTCTATGAGTCACAGGTGACTCGACAGCACATAACAACAACAAACAACAATGTTTGGTTAAACAAAATACAAATTTAGTAAGCCAACCAGCACAAGGCCAACAAGAAGAAAGAATAAATGCAAAAGAACAAAAAAGCTGTATATTCAGTAAGGGTTTAATTGTTTAAAAAAAAATCAATTGACCAGACATTTACACGTTTATTTCAGAACTTTTGGTTCTGTTCCATTCCATGGTCTTTGTGTCTCTGTAACTCTAGTTCATTACATATTGTGCTGCCAGCAGAAAGGTCAGCAGTTTGAATCCAGCAGCCACTCTTTGGTGGACAGCCTCCTCTCACGATGATTTACAGCTGTGGAAACCTGATAGTCATCATGGGTCAGAACAGACTTGATGTCAGTGAGTCTTGGGTTTGTGCATCTATTATTAAATCACTGTCAAGCTATTTTTATTTTAGTAGCTATGTTGTTGTTATGTACCATCAAGTCACCTGTGATGCATAGTGACGCTACTCACAATAGCTCTGAACTCTTTACTATCCTAAGCCATTCTGTGTCCAATACACCTGCCCCTATTTCCCCAGCCACTATGTCAATCCATCTCAACCAAATCTTCCTCTCCTCCACCTTTCCAAACGTAATTTCCTTCTCCAGGGACTGGTCCCTCCTGGCAACATGCCCAAAGTATGTGAGAGGGAGTTTCAACACCCTTGCCTCCAGAGAACTAGTTTCACTCTCTCCAGAACAGAACTTTTTGTTCTCTTGGCAGTCCATGGTATAGTCAATACTTTTCTCCAGCACCACAGCTCAAAGGCATCACTTCTCCTGTCATCCTGATTGTCTATCTCTCTGATGCATAGCAAGTAATTGCGAAGACCATGGACTAGATTAGGTGCACCTTAATCTATACAATATGTTTTAAAATGAAGAAGTGTGAGTCATCCTTCTTTGTAGCTGTTCTTCAAAATTGCTTTAACTCTTTAAGGCCGCTTGCCAGCAAAAAGATTATTTTTTCCATTTCTGTAAAGAGAGCTATTTAAATTTTTCTAAGGATAATTAAGATAACTTTTAGTAGTACTGACATCTTAATACTATTAAGTCTTCTTTTCCATGCAAAGAGATGTCTTTGCATTTTTTAGGTCTTTCATCTCTTTCAAAAGTGTTTTTATTCATTTTCATCATATAAACTTTCACATATTCTGTAAAATTTATTCTTACGTATTATTATTAGACGCTATTATAAGTAGAATTATTTTTTAAATTTCCTTCTCAGAGTTCTCATTGCATATACCTTGCATCGTGTTACTTTGTTAATAAGACATCTTCTTTTAGGTCTAGAAGCTTTCTTGTAAACACCTTTGGAAATTTTTTCAGATATAAGACCATGTTATGTGCAAATTGAGATAATTCTAGTTTGTCTTTTCCATTTTGTTTATTTTTTATTTCTATGGGTTTTTTTGGGAACTGTCCTGGTTAAGACTTCCAATAAATGCAATATAGAAAGTAGTAGTGAGAACAGGTTCCTGATTTTAATTTTGGTGATATTAAAGTATAGAGTTGTCTGCTGGGTGTTTTTTTTTTAATATCTTTCCTTAATTGTATTGAATTTTCCTTCTGTTTAATCTTAATGAGTTTTTCTTATGAAAAATAGTGATGGGCTTTATTAAATACCTTTTCTGTATTAATATTGATGATCATGGTTTTCCTCCTCTTTGTTCTATTAATGTAGTGCTGCCACAGTTAGTTACATGTCAGGGTGCTAACCAAAAGGCTGGCAGTTGGATCCCATTAGCCGCTCCAAGTGAGAAAGCCGGGCACTACTCTCCTTTGAATATCTACAGTATCAGAATCCCAACAGAGGGCAGCTATGAGTCAGAATCAACACAGTGGCAATGAGCACTAACTATGGGTTGATTTTTACCCCCTGCCCTAACTCTCTATTTTTTTTTTCTTCATTGAATTGATTTTTTTAAAAAAAAAAAAGAAAACTGCAGATCTGATGATATTGTTTTCTTGGGGAAAGAGCTTTTGGTGACTTTTCAATGCTTTGAAAACCAAGCCTAAAATCCTTAGCCTGGTAACACAGCAGTCTCACTAGAGTTGGTGTCCCTCAACATAGTAACTCCTGGAGTCACTCCCCTCTTCAGAAACCTCCCTCTCTATACCTCCTCTCATACCAAACTACCAAATCTGAGTGCTGTTTATATTATAAATTTTGAACATAAAATATGTGATAAATTCTAGTTTCATCTTCTACCTAGACTTGTTACTTTCCTTTGAGTTGCGGTGCTGAAGAAGAGTCTTAAACATAACATGGACCACCAAGAAAATAAATAGGTCTGTCTTGGAGAAGGTAAAAACAAGTTTCTCCTTGATTTTGAAGCTCTGTCTCACATACTTTGGGCATATTGCCAGGAGGAATTGATTCTTAGAGAAGACATCATTCTTGGAAGGGTAGAGGGACATGGCAGGAGAGAAGACCCCGATGAGATGGACTGATACAGTAACTGGGGCAATGGGGGTTTGTGTGTCAGTCAGTGAGACTGGCTCAGAACAGGGAAGGGTTCACAGCTGCTGTACATAGTGTCACTATGAGTCGCAGGCAACTCAAAAGCACATAACAACAAGACCAACATATTTGTTAGTTTATTCCTTTATTTATAAGTTGAGCATCTTTTGTGCTACCTTTTGGTTAGATAGCACTAACCAAAACAATGTTCCTGCTCTCTTGGAACTTCCATTCTAATGCGCAGGTGGGACGACACAAATGGTAATTTCTTAAACAGTAAAGTTATTTCAGGTAGTGTTACATGCTATGAATAATAGAAAAATGTGGGATTGGAAAAAAAAGGTTGACCAGGAGGTGGTTACTTTAGCTTGAGGAATAAGGAAAGTGGGTTCCGGGAGATCTGAATCAAGACTTAAAAGATGAAGGCAGCCAGAGGGAAGAGCAACTCAGATAAAGAGAGGAGCAAGCGCAAAGCTCTGAAAGGACACTGAGTTTTACTTAATGGGAGAAAAGAAAGAAAGAGAGAGAGAGAGAGAGAGAGAGAAACGAAAAAAAAGTCAAGTGACTTCAATATAAGGAGCAACGGGCAAATGGGTGATAAATGTGAATATTTAAGTGAAGCCCATGGATAACATTGAAGCCTGAAAAACTGAGAAGGAACATATTTGACAGCATCCAGAACCTACATACATGCACACATCCTAGATGGTGTTCATATGCCCCATCTGACACACATGCATCTTTTGTCACATTCACACATACTTGCATGTCTATACTGGTATTTGACCAGGCTTCCCCAAGACAAAGGAACCCAGGTGGCAGATTCAGTTACATTTGTGGCTGCTAACGGAGAGGTCGACAGTTCAAATCCACCAGCTGCTCTGAGGGAAAATAAGGCAGTCTGCTTTCATCAAGATTTACAGCCTCAGAAACCCTATGGAGTGTGGGTGACCATGAGCCATGATCATCTCTATGCCAGTGTGTATTGCTTTTGATTTGGCCCAAGACTTAGATATTCTGACGCATTTATACCAATTCCTTTCACTCTCAAAATGACTCAGACTGGAATGTTAGATTATATGATCGCCTTATAGTTAACCTAACTCTGGAACACAGATGTTTTGAAATTCTTATTATCCATCAGTTTCACTCATGAATCACTATTCTTTAAGGCTGTATCTCCACCTTGAGGATTTGTGGCTTCAGTTTGCTTCTATGGGCTTTTTTTGTACTTTTAGTGCAGATACTATAATTTTTTGTCTTGCTGATAGGATTTTCTAAATCACTTGCTACACTGTCACAAATCATCTTTAAAGAAAAAATTTCCTCATAATTTATGAATAAATACAGTATATGCAACTTATATAGTTTAGAATTTCTTTTTGTAAAGACTCTACTTCTATTTCATATCTAATCCTTCATGTTTTCCACATACATCATCACTTGGCAACTAGAAATTCCTCCTAAAATGTCAACACTGTGTAATGTTCCACAATGGGCCTTCAAAGCTTTCCTTAGTATGACTTGGTTAAGTGTTATAGTTACTGACTTCTAATTTAATCCATTCAAGAAAAAGTATGAGAAAACATCCATCTATACTCTGTCTTCTGAGCCTTAAAATAGCAAAATGGAAAGTGAAAAAAGAAAATATATTCAGCTGTAAATGAGACACATCAAGGATCTCACAATTGAGAGGGTAAGGCAGACAGAATGCTAATTTTAAGGTAAATAATATTCATTACTAAGCATAGGGAGTTACTAATTTTTTATATGTTGAGTTATAATGAATAGTATTTATAACTACCTAATGTTTTAAATTGTTTATCTTTTTGTTGTTGTTGTTATATGCCAATGCAAAATAACTCTGATTCCTGCCCTGAGTCAATCTCACTGTCTCTGACACACCTACCCCCATTAACCTAGTTACTGTGTCAATCCATCTCATCAGGCTCTTCCTGTCCTGCGATCTCCCTCCACCTTTCCAACCATGATGTCCTTCTCCAAGGACTGGTCCCTCCTGGCAACATGTTCAAAGTATGTGAGGCAGAGCCTCAAAATCCTTGTCTCCAAGGAGCAACTTGGTTTGTTTTGTTCCCTTGGCAGTCATGATATGTTCAACACTCTTCTCTGGCACCACAACTGAAAAGCATCATTCCTTCTGTTGTTTTTAGTCATTGTCCAGAACTCTGATGCATAGTAAAAAATTGCAAAGACCATGGCCTGGATCAGGTGTACCTTAGTCTCTGGACTGACAACATTGCTCTTTAGCACTCTGGAGAGGTTCCTAACAGTAGATTTTCCTAATGCAATTTGTTTTTCGATTTCTAACTGCTTGTGCCAAGAGTGTTGATTGGGGAACTGAGCAAGCTGAAATTATTAACAATCTCAATCTCTTCTCCACCTATCATCCACCTATCCACCTTTTTATTGATGTAGATATTTCTTCCTTTTGTGAAAGTTAGATGTATCTGTAAGCTTATATGTCATTTTTCCAACTACTAAGGGCAAAGATCAAACATATAAAAATATTTATAATAAAAGGCAAAATAATAATTGAGGGGGGATGAGGTATTCATCTTTGTTCAGAACAACTGGAGCTGTTGGAATAGAATCCTATGTCAGGCACCTGTACACAAAGCTGAGTGGTGCAGATGGTTAAGTGATTGGCTGCAAACTCAAAGTATTATGGTTCAAACTCACCGAGAGGCATTTCAGAAGAGAGCCTGGCAATGTGCTTCCAAAATCTCACAGCCTTCAAAGAGCAACTTCATAGGACAGTTCTACTGTGTAAACTTAGAATCACCAAGACATGACCCCACAAATCCTCAGAAGAAGAATAGTGATCTGGTGAGAACCAAGACCTGGTTTACCTCATACCTCTATAAGGAATCATGGTGGCACAGTGGTTAAAATGCTCAGTTGGAAAGCTTGGCAAGTTGAACACACCAGCCACTCCATGAGAGAAACAGCCTGTCAATCTCCTCCTATGAAGTCTAGGATATCCTGGGGCCAGTCCTACTCTATCTTATAGGGAAGCTTGGAGGTGAAATCAACTCAATTCAATACAAAAGTAGTCTGTGGAATTTTATGAGAGGTTAGGATCTGGTTAGCGGTATAAAATTGACCCCAAAAAGTGCAAAAGTAGAAACAACTTACATTCTCCAAAGCAAAGATCTTAATCCAAGTCTTGTGAAATGACCTGCCAAATGCTGTGAATGATTGACCAATATGTACCATGCTGACAGCTAAGCCATATGCCTTCAAATCTTAACATTTCTTCCTTAGAAAGGTTTATGGCTGTGAAAGGAATAGCAGAGTTTTGCTTCTTTAACTGAAATTAGAGGAGTTTGGAAGAAGTGGGGAAATTCTATTTAGAGACCTAGTTTTCTAGTAGAAAACGTCAGAAGTCGAACCTAAGGAAAAGCCACGAGGACATGCTATTTCATATCATCTGTAATTGTCTTCTAGCCCACAGGGAGTGCTGGAGACACTCTGAAGTGGAAAAAAGGGCTTCAGAGACAATGATTGCCAGGTCTGTGCAACACAGTGAACCTGTGAACTTGGAGAGACTTGGAGCTCTCCACAATGACCGTTTGACTCTTGGAGTCAGAGTGGAGACATGGTCCCAGGAACCAGGGGATAATGTGTTTTTGGACAACGGTGTTTGATATAGTTCCATCTCAAATGGAAACATACATTCACACAATAATTCCCCTTAGTCACAGTGCTGTTGTTATGTTACTGTCGAGTTGGAACCTCCTCAAAGCAGACCATACAGTGGGTTTTCAGGGGCAGTAAATCACACAAGAAGAGACTGCCCGTCATTCTCCAGTGGAGCGGATGGTGGATTCAAACCACGTGCTTTTGGGTTGGCAGCACAGCTTCTTCCCCATCATGCCACAGAGCTCCACATCAGTTCTATCTCACATTGACGCTGTGTACAACAGCAGGAAACACTGGTTAGTCCTGCGCCATTCTCCTGATAGCTCCTGTACTTGAACTTGTTGCTGTAGGCATGGTATCAATCCAGCCTTCTTTTTTTTTTTTTTTTCTGATAGTGTACCAAGCATGACTGATGTCTTTCTCCAAGGACTAATCATTGTTGATAATATATCTAAAGCATATTAGATAAAGTCTCCTTGCTTTTAAAAAGTTAACAAGACAGATTTGTTTATTCTTCTTTTGGGGGCCTAGGTATGTAAGTAGTTCCAGCATCACGTTTGTTTGTTGAAATACCTCAACTGGTATTGTATCAATTCCTAGAGCCTTGATTTTCACCAATGTTTCAAATGTAGCTTAAACTTCTTCATTCAAGTACCACTGGTTCTTAATCATTTGCTTTTATTACTTACTTATCAAGGAATAAGTAGTGTTTATCAAATACCATTGGTTCTTATTCATATCTCCTCAAATAACTGAATAATGACCAGTTCTTTTTGGTGTATCAACTGTGCACGGTTTCCATCTCTTTTTGATACTTCCTACATTGTTTAGTATTTTGTGATCCGCTCACTGCCATCAAGTCAATGATGACTCATGGTGACTGACCCTCAATAGGGTTTCTGAGGCTGTAAATCTTTATAGGAGGCTACCTCTGGTCACCTAGTAGTAAGCAGTTGCACTGCAATCCCAAAGGTTCATGGTTCAAATTCACCAGCTGCTCCACAGGAGAAGGATGGGCAATATCCTCCCATGTGAATTACAGCCTATGAAAAACCCCTGTAGGGTCAACTATGAGCCAACTGTGAATTGATGGCACACACACAGTAACAATAACCTATGACAGAAAAAATAATAGTTGCCTTTGAGCTGTGGTGTGAGAAGAGCATTGAACATTCCATGAATGGCCAAGAGAACATACAGATATGTCTTGGAGCAGGTGCAGCCAGAGTGCTCTTTGGAGGCAAGAATGATGAGGCTTCACCTAACATACTTTGGATATGTTGCTAGGAGAGTCTATTCCTTGGAGAAGGACATGAAGCTAGAAAGGGTGGAGGATTGGCGAAGGAGAGGAAGATACTCAGCCAGGTGGATTGATGTGCTGGCTGCTGCAATGGGCTTTTTTGTGTCAGGAAGTGAGAGGATGGCCCAGGATAAACCAGGGTTCAGATCTTTTGTTAATAGGGTTGCTATGAGTCATACTCAGCTTGATGGCACCTAACAACAGCAAATTACAATCTGTCCTCCTAAAAGCAAAAAGCAGATTCAGCGTAACACAGAAAGTGCTATGTTATCAGAGCTCTTCATTCACTGCCCATGGAATACATTAGTATTACAACTCAAGCCTTAGGTTTTTTGGTGGGTTTTTCACCCCCAATTCTTTTAGTTTGAAATATACTGAGCTTGTGCTTCCCTTGCTTTTATATACGTGTGTGTGTGTGTGTGTGTGTGTGTGTGTGTGAGTGTGTGTGTGTGTGTGTTTATGTGTGAGTGTATGTGTGTGTGTGTGTGTGGATGTGTATTCATCATCACTTTTTGCTAGGAGGCCTAGTGGCAAGAAACTTCACTGTGATCCTCAAGGTGCAGGGTTCAAAGCCACCAGCTACTCTGCAGAAAAAGAATGGGAAATCTCCTCCTGTGTGATTTGCTGCCTCTGAAAACCCTCTAGAGTGTCAGCTATGGGTCAGATCTGACCTGACAGTATACAACAACAATTTAATTGTTTGGAGCTTACTTTATAGTAGATTCTTCAGGGAAGGCTCATGAGTACAGAATTCCTTAAGCATTTTTTTATACTGAAATTCTTTTTATATAAGTACCCAGGGGGCAGCTTTGCTGTTGTTGAGTAGCATTGAGTCAGAACTAACTCATAGCTGAGCTGCCAGCAGGATTTTAGAGGCAGAAAATGACACAGGAGGAGATTGTCAATCTTTTTCCCACAGAGCAGCTGGTGGATTTGAACTGTGCATAGCTTTGAGTTGGTAGGACAATTACTTACCACTAAGTCAGGAGAGCTCCCTGGGGACAGTCCTGTTGTTGCTAGATGTCTTTCAGTTAAATACTACTCATAGTAACTCTATGAGCAACAAATCTGAACCCTGCCCTATCCTGTGCCATCCTCATCATCTCCGACACACTTCAGTGCATTGCTGCAACCAATGTCATTCCATCTGGTTGGGGTCTTCTTCTCTTTCACTAACCCTCTACCTTTCCAAGCATGGTTTCTCTTTCTAAGGAATAGCCTCTCTTAGCAAAATGCTCAAACTATGTGAGAGGAAGTTCTCTCATCCTTACCTCTAAGGACAATGTTAACACTTAGAAAATCTTTGTTTCTTACTCTCTTTCAATGACATTTTAAAATGTTTCTCTATTATTGTCTTGCTTTGTTCAATTTTTTTAACCTAACCTTTCTTTAATATTTTATTTATTTTTTTATATTTTTATTTTTTGTGTGTGTACTGTAGAATTGGATTTGACTGATACAGGATGATATTGCCTCTCCTTCTCCAATGGAGAATCTGGTACTTTGTACAATTTTTAAAAGTCTAATGCCAGTCCAATTTTTTTAAATCTTTTAGCCTGGAGGCCTTGATTTTTTTCTTTACTTCAAAAACTTAATTGTTGACTTGGGTTTTATCTCCCTGGTGATCTATCTCTCCAGGTTCATTTTTCTTGAACTATTTGGAGAGCCGGAAATATTTATCATTCTGTGTAAAATCAGGATAAATACTGTTTTCTTTTTAAAAAAATTAGTTTTCAGTGATATGAGTTGGTAGGGGCCCTAATGATAAGAGTTGTGTTTGTAAGTTTTATACAATTTGTTTTCATTTTTGCTCTTCTTTGACACAAAATGTTTGCAATTGATGATTAAAAACAGACTGACACTTGTATGTTCTAAGTTTTTCAACACTTCACAATAACCTTAAAATGGAAAGTTCAACTTTTAAATATAAATATTAGTCTATAAAGCAGGTTAAATTTCATGTTCTGTAGAAGAGACGCAATCGCCTTTTAATCATATTCTGTAAATGCTCAAGATTCTAAGAAATCTTACATATGGATTTACCTAAATAATGTACTACTTTCCTACAACGTATCCTATAAAAGATTTCTCTTCCACAGATTGTAGATAACCATTTGTAGAACTCACTGTCATGTGGGCCAGTGCTACGTGACCATGTAATGAAAGATCCTTAAAAAAAATGTATACAGAAGGATAATATGAAAATGTACCATAGAATCTGTAACTCTCAATTTCCTGTCTCCTGTGGTTTAAATAGAATTACATTGCATTTTCATGGCTCCCTCTTCCCTTTTCTTTTTTGCACTGCATTTATTTTTCTTTTTAAAAAGGAAAAAATAAAATAACTGGGAGCAAGGTCTTTATAGTAGGAGTTGATGTCACCATTTCTCCTGCCCTCCATCTCTTTGGCTTTTGCAGAGCCTCCAATAGCACTGTGTTGGGGTAGAGCATCCGAAGGCTTACCACCTCTGTGATGCATAGACGCCTCCATGTTGTAGGGCCCAGGGGAGAATTTGCCCTTTTCCATGGAAAACAAGTGGTGGTTGCTAATTATGATGACTGTATACTTAGGATCTGGATTTGCTGCATCTTTCTTTACAGTAAGACACCAACTTCTTAAGAAATAAGGATCAATCCAACCTCTGAAGAATGGCTCAAACTCTGTTAAATGCATAGCATTCTGCTTATGTTTGTAAAGAAACTCAACTACCTAGAGGGACGGAAAACCCACCTAAAATTAAAGCTATGCTTGTTTGCATACAGAAGAGATTTAACCTTTTCCTTGCTGCTCAGATATTTTCCCCACAGGACCAGTTTCTGGGACAGCTTAGGATTTGGTAAAACCTGGTGACACAGTGGCATGAAGCTGCACTGCAATCCCAAAGATACACAATTCAAATCCACTAGCAGCTCTGTGGAAGACGGGTAACCTCCTCCCATGCAAGTAACTCTCTGAAAACCGACTGGAGAGTAAGCGATGGGTTGGTTCTGACTCAACACAACAAAGTAGAATATGTGTTTGACATTTTTCTATCATTAAAATCATTCTTTAATTCATTTCAGATATTTCCTTTAGGTTTTTACTTTGAAAAGTAAACAGATTTAACTGAGATACCAAGAAATCCAAATGAAAAGTAATTATGTGAATAATTTAAGTCATCTGGACTTAGTTTTCTTATTTTAAAACAAGCTCTTGGGATTGCATTTTTCTTAGCTGACAGTATGTGGAATTTATTTTTGGTTGTGATGTGCACTAGGTAATTTAACAGCTGAATTAATAGGCTGCTCAGTATTATTTCTTGGAACACTTGTTTCACAAGATCAAACACTGCAGTCTTTAATATGGATTACATCTCAACATCAGGAAAATAAAAATTCTCACCACTGGACCAATAGGTGACATCAAAATAGATGGTGAAAAGATTGAAGCTGTCAACAACTTCATCTTACTTTGATCCACAATCAATACAGTTGGTACTAGCAGTCAGGAGATCAGGAGACCTGGGAAGGTCTACAGTCAGGGGCCTCTTGAAATTACTGACGAGCAATGATGATGCTTTGTAACATGGTCTTTTTAGTCATTTGCTATGGTGCTGAGAGCTAAACAATGGATAAGGATGACAGAAAAGAAATTTATGCCATTGAGTTGTAGTATTGGCATGGAAGTACCAAATATCCCATAGACTGTCAAAAGGACTAACAGATATATCTTGGAGAAGGGGGAGCCAGAGTGTTCCTTGGAGGGTGGTGAAGCTTTGTCTCACATACTTTGGGCTTGTTGCTAGAAGAGGCTATTCCTTGGCGAAGGACATCATGCCTGGAAAGGTGGAGGGACAACAAAAGAGAAGAAGACCCTCAACCAGGTGGACTGACACAGTGACTGAAACAATGGGCTAGAGTGTGACAGAGATTGTGAGGTTGGCACAAGATGGGATAGGCTTCATGTCTGTTGTTTCTAGGATCACTATGACTCATACCCAACTACGGCACCTACCAACAGTATTATTTCACCTAAAAAAGTGAATCTATATGTGTGTTTGTTTCATTATATACATTTTAATAACACATTTAACTCTAAAATAAAATATACATAAAGGAAAATGAATGACATACTACACATGTTAGCAAATTATTAGAAAGGTAAAACTCTGGTAGCTACCAACCAACCCCCCCCTCCCCCCAAAAAAATGTACTGTTGTTATCCTAGAAAATTCCTCACTGCCCTTTCCTGAGAGTGACCTCCCCAGAGTCCCTGCTGTCCACTCTGGAGGAAGCCACTCAGTTACCTCCTGAAGTAATCAGTAGCTTGCTTTGTTGTCACAGTGTTATACCTGAGCATGCATCCTATAAACTTCCACTTTGCTTAGTTCATATTTGGAGTGTATCTAAGTAGAAGTATATAGTATGCTATTTTTCTCAATGGATTTGCTAAAAATTATGGGTTATTTTTAATTACTTAAATTTTATTTGAGTCAAAGCTTATAAATCGTATTGGACTTTGATGCAGTCATTCATAGATCATTTGTTATACAAAATCGATTACAAGTCTAACCAAACTATGGGTTCTTTTTATACCTAAATGTTTAATTTAGTGAGCTTCAACAATTGTATTGTTGTTGTCCACAATATGATATATAAAATTTCTTTCACTCAAGGAAGCTTATTATTACACCTGTGGCTTGAATTTGTTTTTCAGCTCCTTCAGCTTAAGAAACACTGAGAGAGTTTGGCCCTTTTGATTTTCTGACTCCAGCTCTCTGATCTTTTCATTACAGTGTCTTGCTTTGTCATCCTGAGCTGCCTTTTGAAATTTTCTTTTCAGCTCTTTGATTTCTTCGTTTCTTCCTTTAGCTTTAGCTTCTTGGCACTCTAATGCAATATTCAGAGTCTCATCTGACATCCATCTTGGTCTTTTCTTCTTTTTAAGCCTTTGTAATGATCTTTTGCATTCTTCATGGATGATTTTCTTGATATCCTCCCAGAGCTCCTTTGGCCTACGTTCATTGGTGCTCCAGGTCTCAAACCTGTTCCTGAGATGGTTTTGAAATTCGAGTGGGATAGACTTAAGATCAAATTTTTGTTCCTGTGGACTTGATTTAATTTTCCTCAACTTCAGGTTGAACTTGCATATGAGTAGTTGGTGGTCTGTCCCACCAACTGCTGATATTGAGCCATGGGGGGAAATACTTAAATATACTTTGGGTAGAATGTTAAATGATCCAGGAATTATCAAGAGAAGATGGAAGGAATACACAGA
>NW_006399804.1:13598137-13626156 GCF_000299155.1 Elephantulus edwardii | reverse complement strand
CTGAAGCTTTGTCTGACATACTTTGGACATGTTGCAAGGAGGGACTGGTCCTTGGAGAGGGACATCATGTTTGGCAGAGTAGAGGGGCGGCGAAGGAGAGGAAGAGCTTCGATGAGACGGATCGATTCTGTGACTGGAGCAGTGGGAATAAGTGTGTTTGAGATGCCTAGGTTGGCACAGGATAGAAGAGCA
Organism: Elephantulus edwardii; assembly: GCF_000299155.1. NCBI lineage: Eukaryota > Metazoa > Chordata > Mammalia > Macroscelidea > Macroscelididae > Elephantulus > Elephantulus edwardii. Next base: position 13,625,964 of record NW_006399804.1, on the reverse strand, counting down.
TTTAGAGCTCTTGTACATAGGGTCGCTATGAGTCTCAAATGACTCGATGGCACATAACAACAACAACAACAACAACAAAGAAGAAGCTTATTCACAACATTATCTAAATGACCTCCCATCTCCATTCTAAGCAGTCACTTTCTGATTTCCATCAGTTTAGATTAGTTTTGCCTATTCTTAGATTAGAATTTCTGGATCTTAGGTAGATGTTTAGCTTTTTTAGAAATTGCTAAATAGAAGAAAATCAATACAGTTGTACAATATGACACTTGCATTTAAAGCTGTCAGTCTTTAAAAATTTTAAGTTAGCTGTCCTAGTTATACATTATGACCTATCATTGCAGATTTAATTTTTCTGATAATTAATGATATCTAGGAACTTCAGATCTTATCAGCAAGACATATATTGATTTTTGGTCTGTCCACATCTTTTACCTATTTGAAATGGAATTTTTTATTTACTTATTTGCTGGTTTGTAGAATTAAGTTATCTATCTTGGATACAAGCCCTTTTTAGATACATGTGTGGTGGGATATTTTTCTTTGCCAGGAAGTACTGATGGTGATGCAGTCTGTAGGGAGTTGTGCTGTCCAATTGAAGGTGACACTTCTCTGTTGGTTTTAATCTACCAGCAACTCCATGGGAGAAAGGCGGACAATCTCCTCTGCTGTGATTTACAGCCATGGACATGCTGCTGTAGAATCAGTTGTGAGCTGGTTCCTAATTTAAGGCACTAAGAGTGAGAGCAAGTTATCTTTAAAGCTGGTTTTTGAACCAAACTTACTAATTTCTATCAAGTTCAACTTCTCCATTTTTCTTTTATGGCTATGTTTTATGTCCTGTCAAAGAAACCTTGACCTACCTCAGTATTAAGATCATTTTTTTTTCTATTTTCTTCTAGATTCCTTTTGGATTTTTATCCTTTGGGGTTTGGGGGTGGTTTTTAGTAGAGTGATTAAAGAGTCAAATTTAACTTTTTTTCATACAGTAGCTATTTGTAGCAACATTTATTGAAAGAACCATTTTCATTTTTACTACTTTGGTATCTTTGTTGATATTCAGTTTAAGTTTGTTCCTGTATCCATTTATTTCTTTGATCTATTTTTCCATCTTCTTGCTACTAACACACAATGGTTTTAAGCAGAATAAACCTTTTATCTTTTGGAAATGTTTTGGGATATTTCAGCTTGCTTGAACATTCAGCAGCTAGAAATCAAAAGACAAACTGCATTGGGAAAATCTACTGTCAGAGACATCCCTAGAATACTGAAGAGCAACAATCTCAGTCTAGAGACTAAGGTACACTTGGTCCAGGCCATGGTCTTCGCAGTTGCTTGCTATGCATCAGAGAGCTGGACAATGTGTAAGGACGATAGAAGAAGAATTGATGCCTATGAATTGTGGTGCGGGAGAGGAGTATTGAACAAGTCTGTCCTGGAGAGGGCGAAACCAGGCTATTTCTTGGAGGCAAGTGTTTTGAAGCTCCCTCTCACATACTTTGAACATGTTGCCAGTAGGGACCAGTCCTTAGAGAAGGATATGATGCTTGGAAGGGTAGAAGGACAGTGCAAGAGAGGAAGACCTTGGATGAGATGGATTGACACAGTGAATTGACACAGTAGAAGTGTCAGAGACAATGAGGTTGGCACAGGATAGAATAGGGTTCAGAGCTGTTGTCCAAGGGGTCACTATCAAGAGACTCAACATCACATAGCAACATATACATTTTTTATTTTATTAATTTTAATAGAAATTTACAGAGGTTTTGGATTTCCATTCATTCATTGCCACACTTTTCTCCTTGCCCACACCTCCCCACCAGTTCACTCCCCTCTCCGAAAAGAAAAAAAAAATGCCTTCATTAGTATACAATTCCCCACCCCTTCCCTCCCACCCCCACACCCCGAGTACACTTCTCTATGCAACCTTAATTCTGTATTCCTGTGCTAACCATAATACTCAGTCATATTCCCCTCTAATCTGTTCTTTCCCTCATCTGTTTCAATATAATATACATAATTTATCAAGTTTTTTCTGTCATACCCCAACCCTGATGTCAGACCCATTCTATGCTGCATTGAAAAACAAGGAACTTATGCAATATTGTTCAAAACGAGTGACCCTGGAGGACATTATGCTGAGTGAAATATCTCAGTCACAAAGGGACAAATACTGAATGGGTCTGACAACATATACATTTTTATGATCATCTAGTCTAATTATTTTTAAAAGCTTTTCTTCACATTTTTCTGATGACAAAAATTCCCAAGATTACAATAGGTGTTAATAGGAATCCTTTAATCTTTCATTCACTTGTTCTCTTGCAAAGCTTTCATTACTATTTTAACTCTTCAGACGTATTCCTAATAACAAGCATACCGTATCCAGTGCCAAATTACATTACACTCCATCACCCAGAACTGTGGGCTATTTCATGACTTTGTGACTTCCTTTTCTCTGGCCATTTTTCATTATGGTCTAAAAATTCCTTCTTCACTTCCTGTGGGATCTCACAGTATAACTTGGATCTAACTGGTAAAGTTGAGGTAGGGATTTAAACAAAATATTTGAATACTATTACTTATAAAACCTGATAAATATTATTGTTAGCTGTCATCAAATTGTTTCTGACTTGTGGCTGCACTATGTATAACAGAATGAAACAATGCCTGATGCTAGCCATAGTCATAATCAGTATGTTTCCTGTTGTAGCTATCATGTCTTTCTACATCCTCGAGGTTTTCTTTGTTTCCATTAGCTCTTCACTTCACCACGCCTGGTGTCCTTTTCTAGCAATCAGGCTTTCCTGATGATGTGTCCAAAGTAAATGAGACTAATGAGGCTTTGCCATCCTTGCTTTTAGGAAATAATCTGATTGTTCTTCTGTAAGACTGACTCATTATTCTGGCAGTCTACCATCTATTCGTGTTCTTTACCAACACCATGATTCTGGTCAATAGTGTCTGGAAAATCTGTGTTACATAAATTACAACAAAATATGTCACAGACTAAAGTATTAGTGCACGTGTCTCTTCTCAAATTCAAACCCCAGTCATCCAGGTTGTTTTTTTTTATCTGTAGTACAGTACCTGTAAAATCAAATGAAGTTGTATGCTTGGATAAAATTAAAAGTTTTGGCTCACATGTTTCCAGTATTGATGGGAAAGTGTCTAGCCCCAGTGGGACAATGGCTAAGTGCTTGTCTTGGCAGGAGAAAGCTTCCATAGAGACTAGATCCTTGGAAATCCTATGGGACAATGATGTGTCATGTAAAGTCTATAAGCTTGTTGTGAATCAGAATTCACACAATAACAGTTGGTGGCTTGAGGGGTGGTACATAATGCAAATGGTCTCTACTCATAAGTTGATCTCTGAGTTTGTTTCATTATTTTCTGGAGACCCATTTAATCACATTTATAAAAATCCAAATGGAGGTAGTTAAATAAATTGGTTCAATAATACTTCCAATACAGATCTACTTAGGGATTGTTGTTGGTGTTAAGTGTTGTACAGCTGTTTCTGATTCATTCAATCTATGCACAATAGACGAAACCCTGCCCGAGCCTGTATCATCCGCATAACCTTTGATTTACTAAAGCCCATTGTTAAAGGACTTATCTTCCCAGCACTGTATCACTGTTCTGCTGCTCTTCATAGGGTATTAGAAGGCCCAGTATTTCAGAAGTGATTGGTCAGTCCTTGTTTTAGTCTAGAACTCTACTGAAACTTAAAATTCTGGGGACAATGCTTCCAGCATCATCGCAACACACAAGCCCACAAACTATGACGAACAACAGAAGAATGATTGAAAGACATCACTTATTTTACAATAGAATCATTATGAATCAGAAATTACTTAATAATAATGGGTTAAGATTTGAATAGTTAGATATTTTTATAAGTATGTTAGACCAATTTTATATGCTTGGCATTTCTCAAGCTGAAAGAATTAAAGTGGGGGATGAATGTAAGGCTTGAGTTTTAATACTGAAAGATTTTGTGGACATGATACAAGAAGTATCAAAAGAAGTTGGGAGGAACACACAGAACCATTGAATGGAAAGGAACTGGTCAACAGTGAAGCACTGCAAGAAGTAGCATGTGAATAAGAACCAATGGCACTTAAGGAAGACAGCCAAGGTGCACTGAAGGTGTCAGCAAAAATAGGGTCTATACTGATTTATTAACAAAGTTGGAATACATTGTTTTTCACACTGGATCTTTCCCATTTCCTTCACAAACACCCTACACATCAGAGCCATTGCACTTAAATTTACCTCATATTTACCTCATATTTGAAAATGGAACAATGAAGAAGGAAGACTGAAGAAGAGTTGATATCTTTGAATTAAGGTGTTGGTAAAAAGTACTGACTATCCTATGGATTGCCGAAAGAACAAACAAATCTGTCTTGAGGAAATATAATCAGGTTGCTTCTTAGAGACAAGGATGGGGAAACTTTATCTCACATACTTTGGACATGTAGTCAGGAGGGGTCTTTCCTTGGACAAAAATAACATGCTTGGAAAAATAAGAGAGTCAGAAATAGAGGATGACCCTCAAAGAGATGGATTGGTACAGTGGAACAGAGGGCTTGAGTATGAGGATGGTGCAGGATAGGATATGGTTCAGGTATGTTGTTCACAGGGTCAGTATAAGCTGAAGGTAACAGAACAACAACATTTTTTAAAAAAAATTTAACAATGTTGTTAACAATCTAACAATATTTAAATATTTTTCTTTTACATATGGGCAGAAAGAGTTGTGGAATGAGCAGCTCATCACTCTACTGGTTGCCATAAAGATAGACATTCGCATTATTGTGTTTTGTTCTCTATTTTGAGAATGTTTCTTGAACTAGCTTTAATTCTCCCTTCCAAATAATTATGTTCTGCTTTTGTAACAAAGGTATGTCGGAATAGATCCTTTCTGAAATAAAGCATTAAATTTGATGATTTTTAATAACCAACAGCTTTTATTTGATGCTTCATGAGAATGACTAATGGAGTCCTCATGGCTTAGTCTACAGGGAGTTATGTTGCTAAAGTCTCTGGTGATTTGAATCCACCAGCAGCTCAGAGGGAGAAAGAGGGCCCAGTGGTGGGTCAGCTATGAGTTCTTGACTCAACCAACGTCCATGCGAATGAGAAAGACTAGTTCTCTGTGCTAGCAACTGGAGTATCTATGAGGGCAGATTTTGCTCATTTACTGTCTTACATCACCTCTTCCCATCTCCCTTTGTTCCTTCTTCTCTGCCTTGTTTTTCCCTAATCACTTATCAACATTTAATATAAAGATTTATCTTCTGTTTGTTCATTGTATAGATTTCTTCCTTAAATAATATAAACTCCTGGGGAACAGGGATATTTGTTTGCTTTCATCACTAAAACTTCCCCATTCACTCAAAAGTGCCTCACATATGATACAAAACCAATAACTGGTTCCTATTGTGTCAATTCCCATTCATGGCAAACCCTATGTAATAGTGTAGAATTGGATTCAGTAAGGTTTGCTTGACAAAGCAGATTGTCAGGCCTTTCTTATGTGGTGCCACTGAATGATTCTGAACCACTAGACATTTAATTACCAGCCAAGTGCAGCAGTTTGCAACACTTAGGGACCTCACACTTGGTAGATGAGAAGTCACCTCCTGTGTGATTATGGTGTCTGAAAACCTGCGAGAGGGTCAGCTATGGGTCGGTTCTGACTAGATGGTACTCAACAATAACCACTGCTAAATAAATAGGGAGCTCTCATGGACTATAGTAAGGAGTTGTACTGTCAATCTAAAAACACATGGTTCAAATCCACCAGCTGCTCTGTGGGAGAAATATGAGCAATCTCCTTCATGCGATTTATTGTCACTGAAAACCTGCTAGAGAGTCAACGATGGGTTTGTTACAACTTGATAGTACAATATAAAAACAATGTAGAAATATGTTTTACTTATTTCTAACAAGTTTCTAGAATACTGCTAATAATTTTATTTAAAAAAATTGTTGTCATTGACTAGATGCTGGTTCATGATAATTCCATGAGTCAGAGTAAAACTATGCTTTATATGGCTCTTGATTTTCATTTTTGGAAGTAAATATATAGACCTTTCCTAAAATTGTCTCTGGTTAGATTATCACCTCCAATCTTTGGTTGCAGCTGAGGACAGCATTCAAGTATTCTAATAACATTGCTAATATCATATATAAATATATAATATCCTCCTAAAAGGAGCCCCAGAGGTATATTCAATTTCACTCATCTCCTTACTATCAAGTCAGGACTGACTCAACTCGTAGCTGACCCTACAGTGGGTTTTAAGAGGCTGAACTGCACAAGAGGAGATTGCCCATCTTTCAATTCTCCTGCCTTTGGGTTGGCAGCACAATTCTTTACCAAATAGGCCACCCAAGCTAAAGCACCAGTCTGTTACGCAAAAGGCCAGGTGTTCAAATCCATCAGCTGCTCTGAAGAAGAAAATGGGAAGTTTCTTCCACTAAAATTTGCTGTTTTAATGAAGTTAAAATTATATGAATCAGAATTGGCTTGATGGCAGTGTGTTTAATTTTTTCCTTCATATATTTGGCAAAGGCTGAACACCTCAGGTATACTTAACTTTTTGTTTTCACATTCACCTCTTTTAATCTGGTCTCCCAGTGCCTTTAGTAGATAATACATAAAAATACAAACATGAAAACGTTGGAGAGTTTCCTATGCTACCTTTCTTTTAGAGGAAGGATTTAAAGTATCAAAACCCAAAACAAAAATCCCCCAAACTACTTGCTATAAAAACCAACTTGTCGTTGACTCTGCAGAGTTTTCAGAAGATTATATGTGTTGATATGGATACTTTCAAACAGCTACAAATGAGAGTACAAATATGGAAGAAACCATGGAAACCACAAATAAAGGGAATAAACTAGAGGTAGATAACCAGAAAAATACATTGATGGGGAATTCTTTGAACAGCTATTGAAGAAGGTGCAAATTATGGAAGAAACAATGGAAACCATTAAGAAAGCAAATGCTCCAGAGACACAGAACCAGAAGAAATAGATTGATGAGAAAGAACTTGCACAAATACAGAAGAAAATGAAAAATGGAAGAAAGAATTAAAACTATAGATAAAGAGGTACAAGAACATAAAATACCATCACAAGATAGAGAGGGTACTGCTAACAATACGAGAAATAACAGAAAGCCATGAAATTGCAATCCAAAACATTAAGACTGAAATGGCAGAAGTCTCCAATACACTTGCTGGACAAAAAAGTAGAAGAGATGGAGTAGAGAGTCAGGGTCTGGAAGACAAGAACCTCAAGAAACAAACTAGAAGAAAAATCAGAGATGAGACATAAAGAAAATATTAGACTCATGTAAGATGACATCAAAAGGAATAACTTACATGTGATTGAGATTCCAGAATATCAGAGGGATAGGGAAATCACTGAGAAAATTGTGGAAGAGATACTAGAAGAAAACTTCTAAAGTATTATGAAGAACGAGGAAATCTACATTCTGGAAACTCATCAAACACCAAATAGACTAGAGCCAAAAAGGAAAGCATCAAGACATGTTGTTGTTGTAATAGTAGTTGTTGTTGTTGTACAACATTCCTAAACCCTGTTCTATCCTGTGCCAATCTTACTGTCTCTGATACACCTACCTCCATTACCTTATTCTTTTGCACTGTCTCTCCATCCTTCCAAGCATGATGTCCTGTTCCAAGGACTGATCTGCCTTGAAACATGTCCAAAGTATTTCAGACAAAGCTTCAGAATCCTTATCTCCAAAGAGCAGCCTGACTTCACCCTCTCTAGGATGAACTTGTTTGTTCTCTTAGATGTCCATGGAATATTCAATACTCGTCTAGAGCACCACAACTCAAAGTCATGAGCTCTCTCTCTGTCATCCCTAGTCATTGTCCAGCTTTCCAATTCGTAGCAAGTCAAGACATATCATAGTCAAATTATCCAAAATGAAAGAAAAGGATAGGATACTGAAAGCAGCATGAGAAAAACAAAGAGTGACCTACAAAGGAAGAGCAATCAGATTAAGTTTAGATTTTTCAGCAGAAACCATGCGAGCAAGAAGACAATGGGATGGTATATACAGAAAGTTGAAAGAAAATAATTTCCAACCCAGATTCTTGTGAAAACAAGACCAAACCCACATGAATTTTAGTGAAAGTCCTTCACAAAGAGACACCAAAGGAAAGTGGATGGACCACAGTAACAAGAAACAACAAGAAAGAAACACAGAAAAATGGAAATAATAAAACTTGGCCTGTTAATAATCACAATTAATATGAATGGATATAAAGCACCAATCAAGAGAAAGAGTAGCAGAATGGATAAAAAAATCAAAGCCCATAAATATGTTATCTATAAGAGACACATCTAATAAACTAAGAGAAAGAAAGATTCAAAGCCAAGAACTGGAAAAAAATTATACCAAGCAAATGACACCCACAAAAAAGCCCGAGTGGCAATACTAATCTCTGATAAAATAGACTTCAGAATGAATATCACCATAAAAGAAAGGAAGGGAACTAAATAATGTTTAAAGGCACAGTCGATCAAGAAAACGTAACATTGGCCAACAACTGTGCACCAAATGATAGACAAGCTAAATACATAAAACAATTGTTAACAGAACTGAAGAAAGAAACAGCATCACAATAGTGGTAGGAGACTTTAACACAATACTCTGGCCAAAGGATAGGTCAACTCAAAAGAAACTTAACAAAGATGCAGAAGATTTAAACTACACAGTCAGTCAACACAACCTTGTGGATGTATTTAGGGCACTTCACCCAACTAAAACGCAATTCACTTCTCAAGTGCACACGGTACATTCTCCAGAATTGATCACATATTAGGACACAAAGCAAGCCTCAAGAAATTAAAAAAAAATCAAAATAATGCAATGTGTCTTCTCAGACCACAATGCCATAAAACTAGAAATTAACCAAAAGAGGATAAAGCATATAAAACCACCAATGTGGAAGCTAAATAACACCCTACTAGAACTCAATTGGGTTATAGAAAAAATAATGAAATAAAAAAGTTCCTCAAACAAATGATAATGAAAATATTATGTACCAAAACCTCTGGGATGCAGCTAAGACAGTCCTCAGGGGGCATTCATAGCAATAGGCAACCACATAAAAAAATGAAGAAAGAAGCAAATTTAATAATCTAACTCAACACCTTCATCAAATAGAAAAAGAACAATAATCGAATCCAACATCCTCTAGAAGAAAGAGAACTATAAGGATAAGAGCTGAACTCAGAGAGAAAACAGAAAACTGAAACCATCAATAAGACTAGGAGCTGGTTCTTCAAAATGGCCAATAAAATTGAAAAATCGTTGACAAACTTAAAAAAAAAAGGAGGAAGACAAAAATAACTAAGGAAAATAATAGTGGTGACATCACAACAGGACCAGAGGAAATAAAATCTATAATATTGGAATATTAAGAAAAACTATATTCTGACAAATTTGAAAACTTAGAAGAAATGGACAAATTCCTTGAAACTCATGCCCTACTCACACTGACACCATCAGATGTAGAACACTTGAACAGGCCCATCACAAAAGAAGAAATTGAGCAGGTCATACAAAGACTCCCCCCACAAAAAAGAGTCCTGGACCACTTCATAACTGAATTCTACCAAACATTCAGAGAAGATTTATCACCAATTCTACTGAAGTTATTTCAAAATATAGAAGAAGAAATAACACTCTCAGAGTCATTCCATGAAGCAAGCAAAACCCAATACCCAAACAAGGCAAAGATATTACCAAAAAAGAAAACTACAGAGCAATATCTCTCATGAACATAGATGGAAAAATCCTTAACAAAATCTTTGCCAATAGAATTCAAAAGCACTTAAAAAAATAATCATGACCAAGTGAGATTCATAAGAAGTATGTAAGGATGGTTCAACATAAGAAAAACATTCAGTGTGATTCATTGGATTGACATAGCAAATAACAAGAACCATATGATCCTAGCAATTGATGTAGAAAAGGCATTTGACAAAATCCAATATGGCTTCCTGATTAAGACATTGAACAAAATTGTAATAGAAGGGAATTTCCTCAACATAGTGAAAAGTATATATGCAAAACCAAGAGCCAACATCATTCTAAATGGAGAAAGACTAAACATTTTCTATGCAAACAGGGACCAGAGAAGGATGCCCACTGTCACCATGTCCATTCAATACTGTATTGGAAGTCCTTGCTAGGGCAATACTACAAGTTATTGTTGTTACATGCCATTGAGTAACTTGTAATTCATAGTGACCCTATGTACAATATCCCTGAAATCTGATCTATCCTGTGCCAACTTATTTTCTCTGACACACATACCCTCATTACCCTAGTCACTGAACTCATGCATTTCATTGAGGGTCTTCCTCTCTTGTGCTGTCCATTCACCCTTCTAAGCATGTTATCCATCCCTCTCCAATGACTCATCCTTCCTTGAAAAATGCCCAGAGTATGTCAGATGAAGCCTCAGAATCCTTGCTTCCAAGGAGAAGCCTGGTTTTTCACTCACCAGAATGAACCTGTTTGTTTTCCTGGCAGTCCATGATACAGTCAATATTCTTCTCCAGCACCATAGCTCAAAGGCATGAATCCTCTTTCTATCAACCCTAGTTATTGTCCAGCTTTCTGATGCATAGCAAGTAATAGCAAGCCTGAATCAATCAGATGCATCATGGTCTCCATACATCATTGCTCTTCAGTACTTTGTAGAGGTCCTTGACAGCAGACTTTCCCAATGTAACTAGTCTTATGATTTCCTGGCTGCTGGTACCAAGAGTGTTGATTGTGGAGCCAAGAAAACTAAAACTGTTAACAATCTCAATCTCTTCACCATGTATCATAATGCTGCCAAGTGGCCCAGTGGTAAGAATCTTTGTTTTCTTGATGTTGAGCTTCAGTCTACATTGAAGGCTATAGTTCCTGACCTTCTGTAGCAAGCGCTTCAGGTCTTCCTCAGTTTCAGCAAGCTGGGTTGTGTCATCTGCTAATGCAGGTGTTGATGATTCTTCCTCCCATCCTGATTTCACATTCCTCCTCATAGAGCCCAGCCTCCTGGGTGATCTGTTCTGCATATAGATTGAAAATGTATGGAGATAGGCCACATCCCTGGTGTACACCATTCCCAATTTTGAAAGGCATCCAGATCAGCAAAGATGGTTAAACTGTTGCTATATGCAGATGATATGATAGTGCACACAGAAAACTCCAAGGACTCAACAACAAAAAACCAACAAAAACTGTTAGAGCTAGTATATTGATTTAGTAGAGTGGCAAGATACAAGATCAATATCCAAAAATCAAAGGGATTCCTCTATAGTAACAAAGAGAACTCAGAAAAGGAAACCAAGACAGAAATACCATTTACAATTGCCAACCACAAATTAAAATACTTGGGAGTGAACCTAGCTAGAGACACAAAAGACCTGTACAAAGAAAACTACAGAACATTTTTCCCTGTTCTTGGATAGGAAGGCCCAATGTTGTGAAAATGGCAATCCCACCAAAAGTAATCTACATGTTCAATGCAATGCCAATACAGATACGAATTAATTTTTCAAGGAGGTTGAAAGGGGAAATTTTCTAGCTTATTTGGAAAGAGACCTGGAATATTGAGTGACAATAAGAAATGCAAATCAAAACCACAATGAGATACTATTTCACTCCAGTAGCAGTGGCAAAGTTTAACAGAACAGCAATTAATAAATGTTGGAGAGGATGTTGTGAAATAAGAACTCTTATACATTGTTGGTGGGATTATAAAATGGTACAACCACTCTGGAAGGCAGTTTGACCTTTCCTCAAAAAGCTGAACATAGAAATTCCATATTACACAGCTATACCACTGCTTGGAATATACCCTGAGAAAATGAGAACTGAGGCACAGAAACATATACAGCAATGTTCATAACAGCGTTATTCCATCGCAAGAACATGGAAATAGTTCAAATGGGATGGACTGAGAAATTATGTTACATTCACACAATGGAATACTACACAGCAGCAATAATTTTGTAAATCGCTACCTAACGTGGGAAGGACTGGAGAGTATTATTGTAGGTGAACTCAGTCTCATAAGGACATCATATAATCTATAAGACCGTTATTATAGAATGAATATGAGGATCCAAAACGGGGGGCTTAATGATAGGGTTACATGATTTGATGGGTGGAGAGGGTGTGGGTAAGAGAAAGGGAAAAGACCCGGTGTGAAAAACAATGTATATAAACTTAATCAAGTTTGTAAGTAAAGCCAGTATAAAATAAAAGAAAAATAAAAATGGAAGGCCCTGCTAAAAGCATTATATTTGACCCACTCTCATATAATACTAGTTATCAGTGCAGTTTTCAGCAGCTACTGTGAAATTTTTAGAGAACATGCAAAGTTTTGGTTTCAAAATAAATTTACTGACATTACCATAAAGTACCTCTATGATCTTAGTTGTTGTTATAATGTAAGCCCTGGTTATTCACATTTATTCATATATGTGACCTCAGTGGTTAGGGATCCAGACTTCTGGTAAAGGTTAACCTAACAATAGAGACCAGGAAACATAATAGCAGCTGCATATTTTTTTAGGATGTGTTTGTGTGCATGCATGTATGTTTCAAACTAACCAGAATATGAAAATGTACTCAATTTGGTTTTAGCTATTTTTCTGTCATCGAGGGTAATTTATTTTTCTAGTAAAGTCAAAGAGTTTGCAGACAGCTTTGTTTCTGTAATTGCAAAATTTTGGTATAACATTGAAAGAGCTAACATGCTTTGGAAGTGAATTCAGAGCAAGATGCTAAGAAAATTAAAGACCTGTTCAGAAAGGGACACTGGTGTAAAATAAGACCACCTGTAAATCTGTCCTCACAGCTGTTTGTCAGTTTGTCATTTTGTGTTAGCTGTGTATCGCTGTGATGCTGGAAGCAATGCCCTTATATTTCAAATACCAGCAGAGTCACCCAAGCTGGCAAGTTTCAGTGGAGTTTCCACACAAAGACATTTAGAAAGATCTGGTGATCCACTTTAAAATAGTAGCCAATGAAAATCTTATTAATCAAGAGAACACTGTCTAACCCACTTGGACCCATCACAACGAGGGCTCAGTTGCTGAAAGCCAGCTTTGTATTTGGTGATGCAGGGTGTCAATGAGGGCAAAAAAAGGCCCTTGGTGAGAAGAATGGACACAATAGCTGCAACAGTAGAGCAAGATTTCATTCTATTGTATTTAAAGTTGTCATGAGTTGGAGTGAACTCTATAGCATTTATCTTTCTCCCTCTACAAACCCATTATTATCTATCCAAAAAGCAATAAAGTAGTAATAAAGAGATTTTATGAAAATGCTCTTAGAGACAGAATTAGTTTTGAATGAGTATTTTGTACACATGAGGTTTAAAAATTATTTATGTCAGCAGAAATTTCTGATTAGTAGAAAAAGGAGTAAGCAGAGACTGTCTTGTTGCATGTTCACTGGCTATACTGGTATATGCTAAGCATGGCGACCAGCATACGACAAGTCAATTCTTGACAAGTCAATTGCACAGTGATGGGGGGCAAAGAGGAGATGGGAAATGGCATGTGACTAGAAAGTGATATGATTAGCAGGACAAGGGACATCACAATTCAATAGAAGCTTAAAGGAAGGAAAAACCAGATGATCCATGGAATAAATTTCTTCTAAACCTTCAAAGATGAAATACTAATGGAAAAAAAATGCTTGAGAAGAGGTTATCTATGCTGGTGGTTATTGTTGTTATGTGTCTTCAAGTAATTTACAACTCATAGCGACCCTATGTACAATAGCCCTAAACCCTGCTGCTCTATCTTGTGCTAATCTTATTGTCTCTGACACACCTACTCCGATTACCCCAGTCACTGAATCAATCCATCCTCTCTTGCTCTGTCCCTCCACTCTCCCAAGCATGATGTCCGTCTCCAAGAATGATGCATAAATTCATGTATCTTGATAAGTTTGCATTAAACTCCATTCTACTGCCATATTTATTACAATAAAGTGGTATGTTTCTCTCCTAAAAGGGAGTTCTGTTGGTAAAGTGGTTAAGCGCTTGGCTGCGAAGACAAAGCTTCCTAGTTGAAGCCACATTCCATTGGAGAAATATGTGACAGTCTGCTTTTGTAAAGATCACAGGGTTGAAAACCTTATGGGGCAGTTCTGCTCTCTCCTATGGGATCACTATGAGTTGGAATCAGCTCTCTGGAAACGTATTTGGTTTTTGGAGTTATTTATCTCCCACACTTCCATGTGATTTACAGTCTTGGAAACCTAGTGGAGGGTCAGCTATAAGTCAGTTCTCACTCAATGGCAATGAATTTGTGTTTTGAGACACTAGACTTTAGTTCCCTGAAAGACAATTAAAATCTTCATCTTTGGTGAGCCTGGCATTAAGTGTTTTGTAGATGGTCAAGAAACGTTTCATGAGCAAATGTTCAAATATAGTGAATTGAGGAGAATAAACTAACTCACTTGAAATGCTAAATACTGAGCCCAGGAATTGGGATTTAATATCATGCAGGCATTGGGAAGCCATTGGAAACTTTTCCTCATGCGAGTGACCTTTTGGTTGTGAATCACTCCACAAGTGTTGATTGAGTGTGTTGTGTGTTATAATGGCCAGATGAATGTTCTTGGGAAGGTTCGTTTCACAGAGATTTATATGATAGATTGGAATTGAGAAAAACTGAAAGGCACAAAACCAAGTTATACAAGCTATGTAGTGAGTTGTGGAGTTGGCCCGGATTCATGGTTACCTTATGCGTAATGGAACAGAGGATTGCCTGGTTTTGCATCATTTTTATGGTGGCTGGTATGTGTGAATGCATTCATTGCTGAAGCTATTTTGCCAATTTATCTCACTGAAGGAATCCCCTCATTTTCACTTATTTCTCTACTTTATCAGTCAGGATGTCCTTTCCTAGAGATTGTGTCAAATATGTATCAAATTTAAGTGATCTGGAGCCCCTCCAGCCTCTGGTTGGATTACTTCCAGGACTTAGAATCAGTTCATTCCACTTTGACTTCCTGCTGAGAAGCTGCCTTTGTTACCCCAGATATACTGAATCAGAATATATGTCTTTTTTTTTTTTTTAACAAAGTACATGTTTACATCCTCAAAATCTGCTCCGGGGTTTGAAAAATCCCAACTTGTTCTCAGTAAGTGTGTGAGTGAAGAGAGGAGTAAACAGATGTGGGGACATTATTAGATTTTTACCAATATAATATCCCATAAGCTTATCTTGTGTTCCCCCTTTAAAAAACAAACAAACATACATTTTTCCATTTGCCACAGAACAAACTGACATTAAAAACTGTTTAGAAGAACATTTCAATTCGAAGGAGGTTGGGGAGAACACTTTCCGCTGCAGAAGACCTTCTGTGTCTCTTCACACTATTAATATCACTATTCTTCCTTGATATAGATTCCTGTGGAAAACTTGTCGGAAAATTTGCCAAAGCCAGGAGATGAATAATAAAGCGTGTCCTACTTAGTTACTTGGAAACTCAGTTGACAGCTTTGGCCCCAATCTTGCTAAGTATCTTTGAACTAGAGAACTCCTTAGCCCTTAGCTTGAGCTGCTGCCCAGTGTCTTAAACTGTACTGGGGTCCCATCCGTGCCTCTTCGGCCCCCGGTGGGTGCTAGTCATCAAAGTCTGGGATGTCGTCATAGGAGTAGCCCCGGTAACCTTTGGACGCGTAGTAGGTGATGCGCAGGTGGTAGAAGCCCAGCAGAAACACCAGAATGATCAGGATCAGCACTGGAAGGGCCCGGTCTGCCCCTCCCCCCCCTTTGCTGATGTAGCCTGCCAGCAGGAGGGAGCCGATGATGATGAGAAAGGCGCCGATCAAGAAGAGCACAGTGCCAAGGGCAATGGCTTTGTAAGGGATCTTAGGTGGGCTTTTCTTAAACTGAAGGTCAATATAGCCATCGTCTGTGGAAAGTCTTGAGTATTTCACTTTACTACTGGGAATCCCAGCAGCCAGGTTGGTACGAGACGGCATCATAACACATTGACACGGCTACAGTCCGAGGCCGCGCCACCCGGCGCCTGCCACCTCGCCCTGCTCGGCCCAGAATATATATGTCTTTTAAAATTTTTATTTATCATGATTTGAAAGTTTGCATATTATAATTTGAGTTTGTTTTTTTGTTGTTGTTTTTTTTGAGAGTGAAAAGGCAAATTCTCAGCAGCTGGTGGAACAAAAGTGGTTCAGATGTCTGATTTCTTCTAAGACTTTTTCATTCTTCTGGCAGTCCATGTGGTATGTGCTGCTGATTTCTCTCTCTCATTGTCATCATATTGGGGTCAACTTATAGCTGACCCCCAACTAGGCTTCCAAGCCTGTAAATCACATGGGAAATTACTGCCCACCTGTCTCCCAGGGAGCTGCTAGTGGTTCAGATTGGCAGAGAAGTACTGCATAACTCTCTACTGACTACACGTCATTGATAGTAGTAAAGGGACTTGGGTGCTGTCAGTGAGAATGAAAGAAACTAGAACAGATGACTGAACTACAGTGACTAAAACCCAGAATTGACTCATTTGATATAGGGGTAAAGAACAGAAAAGGACATGGTTAAAAGTTTGCTGACTGATGTTTTCTGATGCTACCTCCAACTTTCTTAGTTCTTGCATTTAAAAAAAAATTCTGATTCAAGGTTACTTCTCTACTGTGTTACCATTCCACTCTACTTTACCGCCAGAAATTGAAACAGAAATTAGAAGAGGCTATTGCACTATGTATATCATTGCTGATACGAGATATATGTTGGTTGAAAGAATACAAGAAGAATGTCTATTTGTGCTTTACTGACTATACAAAGGCATCTGACTGTATGGATCACAACAAGTTATGGCTAACATTGAGAAGAATCCCAAAACACTTAATTGTGCTCATGCAAATCTTGCACCTAGACCAAGAGGCTGTTGTACAAAACAGAGCAAGGGAACACTACAAGGTTTATAATTAAGAAAGGTGTGTGCAGGGTGTATCCTCTCTTTTCAATGTGTATGCTGAGCAAATTATCCAAGAAGCTGGACTCTACAAAGAAGAATGTGGCATCAGGATTGGAGGAAGGCACATCAATAACATTGATTATGCTGATGACACAATCTTTGTTGCTCAAAGTTTGGAGGACTTGAAGCACTTGCTGTAGAAGGTTAAGCACTGTACCCTCCAATATGGACTGCATCTCAAGGGGGGGAAAGTCTCGAAATGAAAGAAAGACTGAAATGGTCAACTTCATCTTACTGGGATCCAAGATCAATACCCTTGGTACCAGTAGTCAGGAGATCAGGAAATGTATTGTTTTGGGAAAGTCACAAGTCAGAGACCTCTCCAAATTATTGAGGAGCAATGATGTCTGTCTGAGGACTAAGGTGTCCCTGATTTAGGCAATATTCTTTTCAATCACTTAATATTTACTTCAGAGCTCGACAATGAATAAGGATTACAGAAGAGGAATTGATGTCTTTGAACAGTAGTGTTGGAGGTGAGTACTGAATATCTCATGGACTGACAAAAGAACAAACAAATATGTCTTGGAAAAAAATGCAGCCAGAGTACTCCTTGGAGGCAAAAATGATAAAGTTTGGTCTCACATACTTGGGGCATGTTGATAGGAGAAGGACATCATGCTTAGAAAGGGAGAACATCAGTGAAAGAGGGGAAGACCCTCTACATTGATTGACACAGTGACTGCTGTAATGGGTTTGAGTGTATAAGAAATCGTGAGGCTGGGATAGGATAGGACAGGGTTCAGATCTGTTGTGCACAGGGTCGCTGTGGGTTATAGTCTGTTTGATAGTATCTAACAATAGGTGATCCAACTGAATGTGAAATATCAAACAATATCATTAATACCACATGCAAGCAAAATACTGCTGAAGATCACTCAAAAACAGCTAGGGGGAAAAAAACCCAACAAATAAACCAACAAAAAACCAGCTAGAACAGTAACATAGATAGGAAACTGCCATAAGTTCAAGTGAGATTTAGATGAGGTTGTGGCACCAGGATCCTAGCTGAAAGTAAGCAACAGACCTGTTTTGGAGAGGGTGCAGCTGAAGTAGTCTTTGGAGGCTAGAATGGTGAGGCTATACCTCACATACTTTGGGCATGTTGCTAGGAGGTGCTACTCCTTGGAGATGGACATGATGCTGGGAAGGGCGGAGGGTCGACAAAGGAGAGGAAGACCTTCAACCAGGTGAATTGACACAGTGACTGCTGCAATGGGCTCTTATGTGTCAGGAAGTGTGAGGATGGCGCAGGATAGAAAAGGTTTTGGATCTTTTGTCCATGGGGTCACTATGAGTCATACTTGACTTGATGGCACCTAACAGCAATAATTCTTCTCTGTGAGTCTCCACTCACAGCAACCCTGAGCAGGGTTTCTGAGGATATAATCATAAGAGAAAAAAGACTACTCGTTCAGCTTTCTCTTGACCCACTGGTGAAATTAACCCTTTGAAAAAGCTTGGCCTTTCATTTAGCAACAAAACACATTATAGACTGTGCTACCTGAGTTCCCTGGATTTCTGTTTTGTTGTTTGTTAATGGGGAGAAATCTCTTGTCATTGAACTAAGCAACTGTTAAAATTTTCTATGATTTGGGGTAAGCAGTGGAAACAAGTAGATTTATTTTTCACTAGATTTACAATACAAAGTGTGTGTGTGTGTGTGTGTGTGTGTGTGTGTGATTAATTGTGAAATTTTGCCTGGGTCGTAGTCCAGAACTGTATTCTTTTCGCTGTTGTTAACCAGAAAAGGAATGCCTTCCAAATGATTTCTACTTTAATGAGAAATGATGTCTAGCAGCATGTGGTTAAATATTACTAACACATATTTTACTGATAAATATATGAGAGGGAGTTCTGTTGACTTAGTGGTAAGGAATTGTGCTGCCAATCCAAAGGTATGTGGTACAAACCCATCCGCTGCTCTATGGGAGAAAGATGGGCAATTTCCTTCCATATGATTTAACTCCCACTGAAAACCTGCTGGAGGGTCCGCTCTGAATCAGTTCTGACTTCACGGTACATAACAACAAAAATGTAAATTTTACTATTAAATTTATGAGAGTAGGTCAAACCATCATTCATTATATGCTTGAAATATGAAAAGAAAATGCACACAGACCCATAAAATTCAAACCTACTGTTGTTGAAATGAGTTTGACTCATCATGACCCTCCATCGAGTTTCTAAGGCTGTAAATCTTTCCAGTACGAGACAGCATATATTTCTACAAAGGTGTGGCTGGCAGATTCAAACTGCTGACCTTTGCATTGTCAGCCTGACATGCTTTGCACTATGCTACCACAGTTCCTCAGAGACCCAGAGGATAGCTTAATTACATCTTCAGTCGGCTACTTTAACTTGATTTTTTAGAGTAAATTCATGATTGTGTAACTTTTTTGTTAGTCATCGTCATATAAGCTGATTTTATAATTAAGAAGGAAGATGTTTGTCTCCAAATCACATGACAGAAAACTTCAGGTCATGAAAAACATTTAGTTAAACTTCAGGTTAAAATACTTTCTCAATGCATTTGCGTTTTTCCCCTTAGTAAATGTAATTTTTTAAAAAATATACAAGGGAGTTTATATTTTATATGGGTTATTTGCATCATCATTTTATGCAAAGCTGATATTCTACTTGGAACCCTTGGAATAACCCATTTCTCTTTTTTCTGGGAAACTCATCTCAGATAATCAAGAAACGTAGATGTTTTTGCATCAATTTTCAAGAAAGAATTTGAGTGGCATTTAAAGCTAATAGTATTTATCATATTTGTGGTTGAAAACTACATGTGTTTAGCTCAACTGGAGATTAAAAATCAAAGGAATTTTGATGTTCTTTATCTTTTTTCATCTGCTTTGAGTTTAACATCTCTTTCTGAACAAAGCCATGTTTGTAAAGGATATTAAGTTTTGTTTGGCCTTCCTCTCCACTGGAAGAACTCAGTGGACCTTAATGGGAGGTTATGCTCCCTAGACTGATTGATATATAAACAGAGGACAGATGGCATAGAGATGACTCTGATGATAATTCATTTTTCAGCTAGTCATGAAGATATTTTGATTACAGTGTGTTTAAGTAATTATAACACAGTATGCGATGTCAGTCGCTGGTAAGGGAACACATGGAAAACAAGTTATGTGTTATTCGTGCCCAACAAAGGATGCAGTGTGGTTTAATGATTTTAATGCCTAACGTTAGATTAGGGCTGAAGGGGTTTAAAATGTGTCATACAGCACAGTGAGTAAAGTAAACCTAGACCAAATAAAAAAGGTAACTGCAAAGGTTTAAGGCATAAATATTTGTTTTGGAAAGTATTTAGATGTTAACGATATGAATGGGGCCAGTATTTTGAAATTTAGGTAAGAGGTGGTGTCTGGCTAATTAGAAAAAATGACATGGCTTGATTTTAGGTCTGCATGCCTCATAATTATCACACAGCTTGCTTGCTGTGTCATGAATTTAAAAATGGAAATCAGAAGACCAACCACTCAACAGCATGCAATACTATTGCTTTTCTGAAAGTTTTACAAAAACAAACATGCAAAATGTCCGAAAGAGAATGATAATTAACATCAAATAAATAGGTGAGATCATCTAAATTTTTGTTTACACCCATTCATTCCTGTGAATGCGTATCTTTTATATCCTGTGTTTTCTAATAGGATAATTGACAGATTAGATGGAGTTCGGCTCTTGTGGTCATTGCTTAAAAACCCCCACCCAGACGTGAAGGCCAGCGCGGCATGGGCCCTCTGTCCCTGCATTGAAAATGCTAAGGTAAGAACAGACTAGACCCTCATTCTAGAGCAGCTGGTACTATCCTGAGGAACATCACTATGCATACTAGTTGCTGTTTGTTCATTGTGACTTGTGGTGACACAATATTTGCAGATTAAAACTGCACCAGACTTTTATCCCAAAACAACATTTTGTAAATGAGGTAGAACTGCTGTATTTTTGGCTAGTGGTCAAGGGCTTAACCATTTGTACTACCCAAGGACTCCTGCTATTGTTTAAGAGGGTCTAGTGATGACTTTTGACTTACTCTTTGGCCAGAATTATCTTGTGGAAAGTAGTACTGAACCATTTTATGCAAAATGGTTTCTAAGCAATACGTCTTTTTCATTAACTTCAAAAGGTGAAGCTAAATTATTCTAAGACAGCAATGCTTCCAACGATCTAACTGGCTGGTGAAATGGGAAAAGTGCTCCAGGGAAACAAGGATGAAGAAAAAGTGACTGTTTTTTACCTGTTGAGTGATAGGAGATTGTCTGCATTTACCTGCTACTTACAGAGAGTAACGGCATGTTCAATGTGGTTGGTCCTATTATATTTATGGCCTGAGTGGAACATCCAAAATCGATTGCCATTAAATCAATTCCTATCTTTGGGGACCCTATGGGAGAGAGAACAGTGCCTCATAGAGTTTTCAAGGCTGTACATATTTATAGAAGCAGACCGCCCATTTTTCTCCTATGGTGTGGCTGGTGCACTTAAAACATCAATTTTTCAGTTAGCACCAAAATGCTTAACCACTGTGCCACCAGAGCTCCTTAATGACAGATCACTCAGTTCTTTATTACCTTGGAAAAGTCACATAATCTCACCAAAGTCCAGTCTTCTTATCTGTCAGTAAATCTGAAGTTTATTTTCCATTCTTTAATTGTAAATTTTACTGTTTTGTTTTTGTTATGTTCATTTAAAATTTTACTATAGGTTTTGGAATTTTCCTTTAAGATCATTGTTGCTAGAGATCTGTCTCTGTTGGGTATTTTTTTTTATCCAAGGCATTTTAACAAGACTCTAGATAAGTTTACATGACTCTATCATTCTCAATATTTGACTCCAGCTTTTCTTTTAAAGTGAATTGTAATGTATATTAGGAATAGAGGGGATCAACCTTCAACCTGTGAATGGAACCATTCTTAATAGCAGAGAGAGAAAAGTGTGTGTGTGCGTGTATGTGTGTGTGTGTTTGTAAAGGGACAGACAGACAGAGATAGAGGATAGAGGGCACTCTACCAGAGCCTCCTTGGGAAAAATATGTTGATGTGTAGGAACACGGGCAAACAGGGTGGTAGTATATTTGCATACCAAAGCAGCAATGAAAAAAATTAAATGTGTTTCAGCAATATATTCATCAATATAGCATAAACAGAAAGCAAAGGCAGAAACAGACATACAATGTGACTTCTCTGACAGAATTTTTTTAAAAACCAAAATGTAAACAATATTCTTTGTTGTTGTTGTTGTTGTTGTTATGTGCTGGTGAGTTGCCTACAACTCATAGCCACCCTATGTACAACAGCCCTAAACTGTGCTCTATCCTGTGCCAGTTGCACTGCCACAGAACACCCATCCCGAGTACCCCAGTCACCGAATCAATCCACCTCATAGAGGGTCTTCCCCTCCTGTGCTTTCCCTCCACCCTAGCAAGCATGATATCCTTTTCCAAGGACCAGTCAGTCCCTCCTTACAACATTTCCAAAGTATGTCAGACGAAGCCCCAGAATCCTTGCTTCCAAGGAGTAGCTTGGTTTAAACCTCTCTAGGATGAATCTGTTTGTTTTTCTAGCAGTCCATGGTATATTCAACACCTCTTCTCTAGCACCACAGCTCAAAGGCATCAATTCTCCTTATATGCTTCCAACTCTGATGCATGAAAAGTGACTGTAATATTCTTTAGTGAATGATAAAAATTACTAGGAAAGTTTGCTACCTATCTTAAAAGATCCATATTGATTGCTTGAACTAATCAGCCCAATAGTTCACTCATACAAAATGAACTACTAAGGATTACCAAACAGTGAAGGAAACCCAGTGGTATGAAGAAGAGCTCTGAAGCCTTAGTGCAGAAGGAGTGGCAACTCCTTAGGAAAAAGATGAACAATCTTCTCCTGTGAGATTTACAGCTGTGGAAACCAATGAGAGTCAGCTATGATGAGGAATTAGAATGAACACCAGCCTGAGAGAGAAATTTAATAAACACAACAAACTAGAAGAGTTACATATTGGAGATACCCTGCCAGTTGGCCATGGTGAGGAAAAGCAAGCAATGCCTACAGGGTGAGGAGTGAAGGGAGGCAACTTCATGGGATTCTCCATAGTAAACAAACTATGCAAGCAAATCCAGAGTAGAGCTAGGACACTAGATCTAAGAAAAGAAAGCACAGAAAGACAAATGTATCCTGGAAATCTCAGAGCAGGGAAGAAGATATAATCACCTTCCATGGGTGGTCCCTGACCACTGGGAGTGAGCAGGCCACAGAGATCAATAGAGCATGAGCAGTATCCCTCCAACTAGACCAGGTGCTGGATGCTCCTCAACTCATACTTGGTCAGGGGAAGGCCCTCACCGCTGGGGATAACCTACTGGAAGTATTCCAGCGCCCATCTTTGATGACCGGTGGAGCTCCCTTTCCCACCCAGTGACCAGCCTTTCCCTTATCACCTTGTCTACCCAAGAAGGACCATAATGTAAGCCCCCTTCCCCTTCACTTAGCCTCGTCCCACTCATGACTGATAACATTCATTCACTCTGTCCACTGACCCACCAGCTGCTCTACCCACCCAGCAAGTGGGAAGGCATGCCACCATGCTAATGGGCCAGCAAGTGGCAATGGCAGGCATCTGCCCCGCCCATTGTCCTCAACTAACCATGGTCAGCGGCAGCAGCTGTTTCCTCGTGCCACTGGACCAATAACAAAAGGAGTGGGCTAACCTCTGACCCTGACTCAGATGCATGGCTACACACTCTCCCACACTAACAGATAACCGGTAGCAGTGAGTACCCACCTCACCTGGCACTCTCCTCTGGTAAGTCATAGTTTGTGAGGCTGTGTTAACAGAAAATGATTGGCAGTGGTGTATGCCTGCCTTGCTTGTCATATCTGCCTGCTGCCCCACACACCTGGTGAATGCCAACGTGTGCTCTTGTCCCACCACACCAATGACTAGGGGTGACCACATACTCATGCCATTTTCCCTAGCTTCCAACACACTCCTGTGGTGATAGGTGGTCAATGCTCTCATTCTGCCAGACACCTGTCCCATCCATCCTGATAAAACAAAGGAAAACAACAACTACAACAAAAATCAGGACAAACAAAAATACAGTCAGTAAGTATATAAGTAAATAAAATAACACCTAATACCTCAGTGACAATAAAGAATGATAAATCATGTAAAGAAATGAAAGAAAATGACTCAAAACAAGAAAGCAAAAATACTGCATGGTGCCACTGTTGTAGAATGGGTCTGACATCAGGGTATGACAGAAAAAACTGGATAAATTATGTATGTGGTATTGAAACAGATGAGGGAAAGAACAGATTAGAGGTGATATATGATTGAGTATTATGGTTAGCACAGGAATCCAGAATTAAGGTTGCATAGAGAAGTATACTTGGGGTGGGGGGGTGGGGGGAAGGGATAGGGGAATTGTATATTAATGAAGGAATTTTTTTAAAAAAATTTTTTCAGAGGGGGGAGCGAACTGGTGGGAGGGGTGGGCAGGGAGAAAAGTGTGGCAATGAATGAATGGAAATCCATAACCTCTGTAAATGTCTATTAAAGTGAATTAAGAAAAAAGAAAAGCAAAAATAAAAAGAACATCTTCCTAAGAAATAAATCATAGAATTACCTGAGAAGATATTCAAAAGACACATTTCTCATTCTCAATGAGATCAAGGAAAACATTTAAAAAAACATAAATTTAGAAGATTCCAGGATAACAATCTAAGAACAATTACAGGCTCAATAGACAATTTGAAATAATTTCAAAACAACTAGAAATTTAGATCAGCAAAAATTATCAGAAATCCAAAATATCAGAAACTGAAAGGACACAGACATAGAATTAAATCAATGTAAGAAAAACCTCAGTGAAACAGGGAAAACCCCTTGATAAAATTAGAGTTAGGGTTAGGCTTAGGGTTAGGAACACGGAGATGTGCTAGAAACACATCAGGCAAACAATAATCAAGAGAACAATAATTTGGGGTAAAGTAAGCTTTTAATAAAACTTATGAGAGATGAGGGAGGACACTGTATCACAATTAAAGGGTAAATTCATCAAGAAGACATAAAAATAGTAAATACATATGAACCAAATACCATACTTCCAAAGTACATAAAACTATCTCTAACAGAATTTAAAAGAGGAAATAAACAATTCTACTATAATTGTAAGAGATTAAACTTTCTGATGATGAATAATGTAACTATTACCATTATATGATGAGTCATGTAAGTTTCAATAATGAATAGAACAATTAGTGAGAAACTCAGTTCTGAAGATCTAAAAACAATCAACCAACTAGATTTCACAGACAAAGACACTACCCAACAGCAGTACAGTACATATTCTTCTCTAGTGCATATGATTTTTCTTCTAAACAGACCCATATTTCGGACTACAAACCAAACCTCAAGAAATTGGAAAAACAGTCATAACACAAAGCATCTCTCTGGCCATAGTGCTACAAAGCTGAATTAAAAGTAACAAAAAGAGCAAGAAAAAAGATTAAATGTATGGAAACTGAGCATCAAGTTTCTTAAAAACTAGTAAATCATAAAAGAAATTTTAAAATTTTTAGCATCAAATGAGAATGAATAGACAATATATCAAAATCTTAGGACACAGCAAAAACAGTGCTCAGTGGAATATTTATAACAGTAGATGAGCACATTTAAAAAGAAGAAAGGACAGTAACATTTTAGTCATGATAGCAAACTGAAAGATAAGTGGTGACCTTCATGAATAGAGACCCCAAAATTCTAAACAATATTCTAACCAACAAAATGCAACAGCCTATAAAAAAAATATCATGATAAGGTGGAAATGCAAAAAATGGTTCAACATGAGAAAAATCAATCAACATAATTCATCCCATAAATAAAACAGAAGAAATAATCACATATTCATGTCAACCAGTGGAAAAAAGGCAGTTGATAAATTTCAACATACTTTCCTGATTTAAATAAAAAGTTCTCTGAAAAATAGGAATACATGGGGGGAATTTCCTAAACATAATTAAGGGCATATATTTATGCAAACCCAACAGCCAGCATTGTTCTCAACAGAGTTTGAACGCATTACTCTTCATAATGGGAAAGACACAAGGAATCTTATCTTCGCTACTCTTATTCAATATTGTACTAGAAGTCGTTGTTGTTGTTATGTGCCGTCGAGTTACCTGCTCATAGAGACCCTATGCACAACAGCCCTAAAACCTGCTCTATCCTGTGCCAATCTCACTGTCTCTGACACACCTATTCCCTTTACCCCAGTCACAGAATCAATCCATCTCATCAAGGGTCTTCCTCTCCTGTGCTGTCCCCCTCCACCCTCCCATCACTAGAAGTCATGGGGAGAAAACAAAGGAAGAAAGGGAGTATCCAATTCATTAGGGAGAAGTAAAACTAACGCTATTCACAGAAAACATGATCTGAAACAGACAACTCCAGAGATTCCACAAGAATGTTATCGGAACTCATAAGAGATTCAGCAAAGAAAGAAGATTCACCATTCTTAAATTAGTTGTATTCCTCTATACAAACAAGAATGTAAAACAGAAATCAAGAAAACAAGACCATTTATATATAATAGTCCTCCTCTCCCGATGGATAAAATACCAAGGACTATAATCAGGGATATGTAAGACTTAAACAAAGAAAACCACAAAACATAGTTACATACCAAGAGACCAAAAAAATGGGAAAATATTCTACACTCATGAGTGGGAAGACAGCACTATTAAAATGTTAATTTTAACTACCTAAAATGATATAAAGGGAGCTTTGGTGGCCTACTGGTTAGAAGCTACACTGGAATCCCTAAGGCATGTGGTTCAGATCCACCATCTGCTTCACTGTCTCTGAAAACCCACCAGAAGGTTAGCTATGGGTCAGATTTGACCCCAAAGTACACAACAACAACAATGTTATATATGACTATAATGCATTTTTGCTTGAGAACTCAGTATCCCTTTTTAGCAAAACAGAAAAATGACCTCCAACTTTTTGTGTGAAGAGGCTGTGAAGAGCTAAAGCAATGTTAAAGAACAAAGAAAGACCCTTTTTCACATTTCCAAATTACAGAACTTGCTATATAGCCACAGTAATTAAAACAGCCCTATATGGGCCCAATGACAGACACATACCAATGGAACAGATTGAGAACAAGAAGTAAAGACATTCTTTGACAGACAGCTAATCTTTTACAAAGGGTTGAAACCCATTGAAATGGGAAGAGACTGTCTCTTTAACAAATGGTACTGGCAAAACTAGATACGTATTTGCAGAAAAATATAATGGGATCTATTATACCATATGGAAAGCTTCATTCAAAATGAATTACAGATATAATTATTAAAACTAACACTACAAAGTTTCTGGAAAAGAAACTATAGGCAAAGGTAAAATAAAAAAAAAATAAACTCACTGCTGCTGAGTTTATTCCTACTCATAACAACCCTCCATTGGATTAAAGGCTATAAATCTTCATGGCCAATGACTTCCAAGTTTTCCCTTGCAGAGCCACTGCAGAGACTGGTAGATTCCAACCACTAGAGGCACTCTGCCTTCTGTCAGCAGCTCAGAATGCTCAGACAATAGACACTATCCTCACATCTGCAAGGAAGTCCTAGGAATCCAACTGTTACTAAAATATATGCAAGATTCTACTGAATATTATCCAAAAATTACTGGAACAGCCCATCAGCAGAGAACTGCTGGAAGT
>NW_006399804.1:13594439-13596412 GCF_000299155.1 Elephantulus edwardii | reverse complement strand
AGTTTTGCTTTTCAAGGAGAGGAACGAACAGGGGTGGGAGTGTGGTGGGTGGGGAGAAAAGTGCAACGATGAATGAATTGGATTCCAAAATCTCTGTAGATGTTCATTGAAATAAAAAAAAAAATACCAAACAACAAAAGAAACATAATAAAAAGAAGAATAGATTTGGGGTAAAGGAAATGGGAAAGATCCAGTGTGAAAAACAATGTATACGAACTTTGTAAGTAAACCAGTATATACTAAAAATTTTTTTGTATTAAAAAAAGAACAGATTTGATGCACTGAACACTAATTACCAAACACCATACAAGTTGTGGAATTACATTAGGAACATCATTCATGAAGAAAGCAAAAGGGCATTACAAACACATGGAAGAAAAAAAAATACCAAAATGAATGTCAGAAAAGACCCTGAAACTTGGATTGAATGAAATGAAACCAAAACAATGGAAAGGAATGCTGAGGTAAGACAACTGAGCAGAAGATTTCAAAGGGGAGCTTGAGAAAACACATCAAAATATAATTAAAGGTGCACAGAACTAAAGTTAGAAAAATCAAAAGGAAAAGAATGCTTGGAATTTCTCAAACTAAAATAACTGAATGACAAATTCAATCCTCAAGGTAAAACACCGAAGGCAAACACTATCGACAAACTCTTAAATGATGCTAGAAGCATAAAAAAAAAAATTGGAAGGAATAGCGTCACTGTACCAAAAAAGTTGACAGTGAACCATTTCAATAAGTAGCATGTGCTGAAAAACCAAGAGGAGTAATGAAGGAAGAAGTCCAAACTGCACTGAAGGCCCAAGAAGGAGCCCCAGGAGTTGATGGGCTATCAAGTATGGTGTTTCAGGAAACAGACGCAACCATGGATGCACTCACTAGTCTCTGCCAATATGGAAGACAGCCACCAGGCCAATTGACTGGAAGATAGTGACAGTTGCTCCCATTCCCAAGAAGCGTGATCCAACAGACTGTGAAAATTATTGAACAATATAATTAGAGCTTGGCTGAAAGCAGAGAATACCAGAAATGTGTTTACTCATGTTTTATTGATTAGGCAAAGGTGTTAAACTATTTGGATCATTACAAATTATTGCTAACATTGAGAAGAATGGGAATGAATCCCAGGACACTTAATTGTGCTCATGAGAAATCTGTATGTAGACCAAGAAGCCATTATCTAAACAGAACAAAGGGGCACCGCCTGGTTTAAAATTAGGAAGGATGTGTTTTACGGTTGTATCAATTTTCTACACCTATTCAATCTGTATACTGAGCAAATAATTTGAGAAGCTGAACTATAAGAAGTATGTGGCACCAAGATTGAAGGAAGACTCAACAACACCTGTGTTATGCAGATGATAATCCTTTGTTTGCAGAGAGTGAAGAAGACTTGAATCACTTACTTGAAGAAGATCTAAAACTATAGCCTTCCATATGGTTTCATCTCAATATCAAAGGAGGGGAAAATCCTCACCACTATACCAATAGACAACATCTTAATAGGTGGAGGAAAGATTTGTCAATTACTTCATTTCACTTGGATCCATCATCAACAACCTTGGTAGCATAGTAGAGAATTCAAAAGATGAGTTGGGGAACTCTGCTGTCAAGGTGGTTGCCAGAGTTCTAAAGAGCAATACGTCAGTTTAAAGATTAAGGTGCACCTGAGCCAAGCCTTCAAATTCTCAATTACTTCCTATGCAGCTGAAAGTTACAGAATGAATAAGGATGACAGGAGAATTGATGCCTTTGAATTGTGGTGTTAGTGAATAATACTGAATATCCCATGGATTGCTAAAAGAACAAACAAGTCCATCTAAAAGGAAGTATAAGCAGATTGCTTCTTAGAGGCAAAGTTGGTGAAAGTGTCTCTTTGGGCATATTTTCAAGAGGAATCAGTCCTCAAGGAGAGACATCATTCTGGGAAAGGTAAAGAGGGTCAGTGATAGAAAAACCCTCAAAAAGCT
>NW_006399804.1:13592585-13593114 GCF_000299155.1 Elephantulus edwardii | reverse complement strand
GGGGGGCAGGGATTGTAAAACAATGAAAGAATTTTTCTTTTACTTTTCAAAGAGTGTAGTGTACTCAGAGGGGAGGGTTGGGAGGAGAGGAAAGTGCAACAGTGAATGAATGGAAATCCAAAGTACCTGTAAATTTTCATTGAAATTAATTATAAATTAAAAAAGAAAAAGGAAAAAAGACTATGACACGATAGTAAAGAAGAATGTTGATTGAATCTTGAGAGCATTATTCTGAGAGCAATAAGTTGAACATAAAAGGACAAATATCATATGATATCTATTTTATAAAAATAAAGACTATTTATATTAATAGAAAGCAATATTCTTTCATTGTTGCCATGAGTGGAAGAGGACAGGAGTTGTTTTTGTTGTTAGGTGCCATCGAGTTGAGTATGACCTAGAGTGACCCTATGAACAACAGATCTAAACCCCTTCCTAGTCTGTGCCATCCTCACACTTCCTGACACATTTGAACCTATTGTGGCAATTTTCATGTCAATCCACCTGGTCGAAGTCTTTCTGTCCTTCA
>NW_006399804.1:13584802-13586239 GCF_000299155.1 Elephantulus edwardii | reverse complement strand
TATTCTGTGCCATCCTGACACATTAAAGCCCATTGCAGCAGTCACTGTACCAATCCACCAAGTCAAGGGTCGTCTTCTCCCTTGCTGATCCTCTACCTTTTTAAGTATCATGTCCTTCTCCAAGAAATAACCCTCCTAGCAACATGCCTGCAAAGAGCACTCCACTCTGGCTGTACCCTCAGAACCAACCCATGGCTGACCCTCCATCAGATTTTTAGAGACAGATAATCCCACAGGAGGAAATGTCCTATCTTCTCCCAAGAAGCAGCTGGTGGCCTTGAACTGCGTGCCTTTGGGCTTCTTCCCAGTAGGTAGGTCATCAGAGCTTCCTAAATTATCTCTAGGTAAACTCAGTCATCAATCTTTGGCTTGGTAGCTTAGCCCTTAACTGTGCTGTTCAGGAATGCCTCCATGTACCAGTTGTTATTGTTGTGTACTTTTGTGTACTTGGAACTGTAGACCTTTGTGTTGACAACACTGCTGCCATCCCAAAGGCACATGGTTGGAAATCTGCTGGAGAGTTGGTCAGCTATGGGTTCATTCCAACTTGCTGGTATGCAACAACAACAACAACAATTCCTAGAATGTGGTACTGTTAACCAAAAGACTAGATATCTCTGGTGGTAAAATTTATAGCCTTGAAAATTTGATAGAAGGTTGGTATAAATTAGAACAACTCAACAGCAGCGAGTTTGAGTTCTTTGAGTGAGTGAGTGAGTCTAGCATATGCCAATAATAGAGTTAGTTTTATAAGGCAGCTGTTGCAGGGCATTGTAAATCTCAAGAATTAAATAAAATTGCTATGGTTACATGCCCATTATGCAACTTTTAGAAAGTAAACAACAGAAAAAAAAAGAAAAGAAAAATATCCTTGCTTTAAGGTCCCAGAAATATCCCCTATTAAGAATTAAATTTATTTTGCCCCTTCACAATGAATTCTATGAGACAATCTAATTTTCTTTGTTTCAATAGTACTGTAATACATAGCTGTATTATGGTTAAGAAGCTCTGGTGGGATAGTGACTTAACATATTGGCCTGGTAACTAAAAGGTTATTGGTTCAAATCTACCAGCTGCTCCAGGGGACGAAAATGAGCAATCTCCTCCCATAAAGTTTTATAGCCTCAGAAACAAGACGGAGAGTTGCTATGGATCAGAAACACCACCATATCATTATGCCGTTAGACTTCCGGTGTTAAAGACAGTGACTTTAAGTGGAGAAAAAAAAGACACCTGAACATTTTTAAAATGTCCGTTTCACGTGTGCACGCGCGTGCGCATGCGAGCACACATGTGCATGCACCTGTGTGTGTGAGCAGCTGGTGCTGCCGAGTTGGCTCTGACCTACAGTAATCGCATCACAGAATGAAATCCTGTTCAATCACCAGCCATTCCTGTAGCCACTGGTGAGTGGGCCTATTCCTGCAGTCACTGTGT
>NW_006399804.1:13581771-13583747 GCF_000299155.1 Elephantulus edwardii | reverse complement strand
GACTGGGGTAATGAGGGTAGGTAGAGAAGGGCTATTCATGTGACTTGATGGCACATAATAACAACAACAATGAATTGGAGTATTGTTGACACAGATTCGTGCTGCAAGTTTGCATTGTGTTTGCATTATAATTACTTTGCTGTTGGCACATAAAACAAATGAAATATGGCTTTTAATAGTAAAAAACAAAACAACCCAACACTGACCTCCTCAGCAATAGATCAGCATTTCAATTACAAGTTTTAAATGTTCCTGGACTTTGGAGACAAAGTAAATAACGCTTGATAACTGACCAGTGATCTAGAAAATGTTCTGGGTAGAAAAAAAAAAAAGAAAGGGTTTTTTTTTTGCTTACTATGTATCTGTCTCATTATTCATGCAACAATCAAGGTGTTAAAGGCAAGTCAGTTCTGTGGTCTTAGATAAAACTTGAAAGAATATTTAATGTAAGAAATAAATGTTATCAGCTGAAGGCTACTCAGTGTTCTCCGGCCTATCAGAAACAGAACAGAATGGAAGAAAGTAAAACTAAAGCGAACTTAATGACAAAAAAAGTAATCATAAATCACTGCTTGTTTTTTTCCAAGTAGTTTTATTTAAGATGTTTTTATTGAAAACATTTTCAGTATTCGCCTTAAGGAATTTTTCCTCCAATTAAGATTGTGAAAGAGGACATCCGTCTCAAAATTTGACCTCTGTAGTGATGTTATTTTGTAAATTTAGGAAATGTGGTTGGAGACTAATAACTACTTTGTGAGAAATGTGAGAGATCTGTAAATGAGAGTGAAAAGCTGTTCCTTTCAAGCTAGATGATCAAACACATTTTTGGAGAAAACAGTGGTTAAACAGGTGTTCCGTGTTATGGACTTGTGCTGTAAAGAATGCAATGACTGGAACTGGCAAAAATCCACCCATTAACTTCTTTGTTCTTAAGAAGTAAAATGGCCTGATGCATAATGTCAATCCAAATTTATGCTCTATGAACACACATCAAGATATTGAAAAACAAGGGAATTCTTGATGTAAAAGGATGTGTAATTGTGTTAAATCTCTCACAACCACTTTCTTGCCTTTTGCCAAAACTTCTAAGAATCATTGCTAAGACACCTTTGTATTTTAATATTGATTTCTTTTGTTAGCATTTAAAGATATTTCTAATAATTTCCTTACAACTGCATTTCTTTTCATTTAATTAAAAAATGTTAAAAGATTTTAGTACTAATTAAAAGTAAGCACTTAAATACACTTGCCTCTCTAGTAAGAAGCAATTATTGGAAGCAGCCACTGCAAGGATTTCAGCTTTGGGCAACCCCACGGTGGTAGAGTAGAACTGCCATGTATGGTTCTTTTAGCTGTCATATTAATGGATGCAGGTCCTAGGCTTTTTCTTCCCAGGCATTTCTGGGTGTTACTGTCAACCTGTAGATTTTCAGTCATGTACAGATTATTTGCACCTCCCCTTTTTCTGGAGAGAGGACAAGGCATTGTGTTGCACTTTAGGCAAATGTTGATACAGTAAGTTAGTTTCAGTTCAATAATTTGTACACAGATGGTGGTGTGACATTGATTGCTATCTCGAAAAAGTATCATCTCTCTCTCTCTTCTATCTCCCGTCCCCTCTTTCCATTCTTCTCATTTTCCTGCCCTTTCCTGCCATCTAGCTCATAATTGCTCTGGGGTAGTGCTGCCCTTTTGGTTACATACAATTCATTGTTCCAAGAAACAATTTCTCATGGATGTTAGTGTTTTGTTTTGTTTTTTTTCCCTACAGACCTCGCTAATACTTAACCAAAGGTGAGTTTGGAGAGACTGAAGGGCCCTTTTAGGAAATGTTTAGCACACTTCATTATCACAGCTTGTTTATGAACTATTTATTATTTTAGACAGTGAAAAGATTG
The DNA here is from genome assembly GCF_000299155.1 of Elephantulus edwardii. Taxonomy (NCBI): domain Eukaryota; kingdom Metazoa; phylum Chordata; class Mammalia; order Macroscelidea; family Macroscelididae; genus Elephantulus; species Elephantulus edwardii. Next base: position 13,581,849 of record NW_006399804.1, on the reverse strand, counting down.
AGATTGTTCACAGCTTTAGTCTGCTTGGCTCCACAGTCAACACTCTTGGCACCAGCAGCCAGGAAATTAAAAGATGTA
>NW_006399804.1:13578098-13580161 GCF_000299155.1 Elephantulus edwardii | reverse complement strand
GTGACTTGATGGCACATAACAACAATAAACAAGGGAACAAACAACCACCCAGAAAACCTCCCTTCAACTCAAACAACCTAAGTGTCTGCTCCAAACAGAAGAGCCAATCAAAGAAATTGAAGAAAGTGTCTCCAAAAGAGAGGGTCAGAAAGTGAGTTTTTGTGAGGTTAGAATGCATGGAAGGCAATTTTAGCCAGGAATGTCGAGCACTGAGTATGGATGAGGCCAGCTTCCTGACCGCAGGTGTGACACGACAACAGCTGATCAAACAGGACAGGAATCTGACATCACTGTCTGCTTAACTTCAGCTTGCCAATGAGCCGTGCCCAATCAGGAAGCCAAGGAGAATTCTGAGAAGGCATGTGGCGGGTTTTAGTTTCATACCAAAAATATTGCCATTAACACAGTTTATGAGCTCTGAGTTGGTCATGTTTGAGCCATAGAATGTCTGTCTGTCCAATAGAATGCCAAGCAGCAGCAACACAGTTTCTTTAAAAATGCAAAACTATTTGAAATGCAGTCTGTACTTTGTGTTTGCCTATGTGTTTTAGTCTGTCATCATCTGTTAAGTCACCAAGTAGTTCTAGGTATGCTTCTTTCCAGGTTCCTCATTCTAACAACCTAAAAGATTTTTAAAAACCCAACAAACTCTTTGCTACATTTTATGTTTGTTTGTTTGTCTTTTCCATATACTTGATTTTCAGTTGAGAGTTGAAGGGCCAAAAGTGTGAGAAATACAAACACTAATTGCAGTCGAGTCACATCTAACCCATGAACCCCTGGCAGCTTCAGGTGTATTACAAGGGAATTGTTTCATAGGATTTTAGAGGCTGATTTAAAAAGGAAAAAAAAAGATTGGCAAGCCTTTCCTCTGAGGTGCCTCAGTGTGGACTAAGTCTTTCAATTTGCAATGTAGCATATTAACTATTTACATCACTCAAGATCTCAAGATCTCTATTCTATCATTGCAATCACTTTATTTTTAGTATCACCAGGTCTATTCGCCCTTTTTCTTTTTACTGTACCTTCTGATCAGCATACAATTGGACTGGTCATCATTAAAAATTGATGATTACTAATTTCACACTAGGTGCTCTGGTGGTGTACACTACAATGTACTGCACTGCTAACAAAAAGGCTGCATGCATGCCCTTAGCGATTTGAATCTACCAGTTGCTCCATGGGAGAAAGATAGGTCGTTCACTCCGGCTACAATTTACAGCCAAGGGACCCTGACAGAGGGTTCCTATGAGTTGTAATTGACTTGTCAGTAAGTGTTTGAGCTTAAATTTTTAGTCAATGTAACTAAATTGGAAAGCTTATTCCAAAAGAATCATATACCTTCTTCAGTTTCCGTAAAATGAATACTCACCCCTAAATTTCTACATATGTGTGTGTATATATCTATATATCTCACATATGTTTATCAATATGATATACACTCACACATATATCTACATACACATAGTTGATAGATTTAATTTTGTTAGTATAGATTTACATTTAAAGAGAAACCAGATGTTATAGAAAATGATGGTATCTTCTTCTCCCATGCCATTGTTATGTGCTGTCAAGCCACCTGAGACTCATAGGCAACCCTTTGTACAACAGCCCTGAAGCTTGGTCTGTCCAGACCCAGGAGCACTGTCTTTGAGACACCTACCTGCATTGCTCCTGTTACTTTATCAATCCATCTTACCCAGGGTCTTCCTTTCCTGAGCTGACCCTCCACCGTTCCAAACATGATGTCCTTCTCCAAGGACCTGTCCTTCCTGGCCACATGCCCAAAGTATGTGACAGAGAGCTCCCAACTCCTACCCTCCTTCTAGTTAATACTGTATTGGAAGTATTTGCCAGGGCAATATGACAAGGAAATAAAAGGTGTCCAGATCAGCAAAGAGATGGTTAAACTATTGCTATATACTGTTTATATGTTAGTGTACAAAGAAAACTCCAAAGACTCAACAACAACAACAAAACTGTTAGATCTAGTAGACCAGTTTAGTAGAGTGGCAAGATATAAGATCCATATCAAAAAATCAGTAAGATTTCTCTGCAGTAAC
>NW_006399804.1:13568710-13577263 GCF_000299155.1 Elephantulus edwardii | reverse complement strand
CAAAAAACAGCCAGAAGTGCACAATCAAAAGATGATAAAACTGATGAATTGGACCTTCTAAAGATTAAATCTCTGTGCTTATCAGAAACTTTTCTTAACAGGGTGAAAGGAAACCTTTTTCACTTGGGAAAAAAAAACATTTGGAAATACCATTTTGACAAGGGTCTCATAAAAAAAAGTTTACAGAATAATCCCGGGCCTTCAGAGGATAAAGACTGATAACACAATTACAAAATGGGCAAAAGACATGGAAAGACTTTTCACAGAGAAAGATATTTGGATAGCTAAGAGAAACAGGAAGAAATACTCAAAATTAGTGGCAATAAGAGAGATGCAAATCAAAATCACAATGAAGTATCATCTCACTCCAGTAGCAGTGGCAAAGTAACAGGACACAAGACAAAGTAACAGTAAACAGGACAGCAAGTAATAAATATTGGAGAGGATGTGATGAGATAGGAACCCTTATACATTGTTTGTAGGATTGTAAAATGGTACAGCCATTTCGGAAGGCAGTTTGGTGCTTCCTCAAAAAGCTAAACATAGAAATTCCATATGACCCAGTTATTCCACTGCTTGGAATATACTCCAAGAAAATGAGAGCTGAGGCACAAATGGAGACTTGTACACCAGTGTTCATAGAAGCATTATTCATCCTCATAAGAACATAGAAACAGGCCAAAAGTCCAACCACAATCTAATGGATTATTTATGGTACATTCACATGATGGAGTATTACACAGCACACAGGAGCAATGATTTTATAAATTACTACCTAGCTTGGGAGGGACTGGAGAGCATTATGCTAAGTGAACTAACTCAGTCCCATAAGGACAAATACTGTATAAGACCTTTCCAGAGTGCTAAGAAACAATGAGTCAGTCTAGAGACCATTACTGTAGAATGTGTATGAGGATCCAAGGGGAGAAGAGGGTAGGAGCAGAAGAGTGAGGATGGACAGGGTTGGGGAAGGTAATCATAGGGTCACACAATTGGATGGCTGGAGGGGGAGGAGTGGATAAAGAAATAGGAAAGATCTAGTATGAAAAACAATGTATACTAATTTTATGAGTAAACCGGTATAAAAATAAAGAAGAAGAAAAAAAGTGAAACTGTATGAAAAATAAATAAATAATCCTAGGCTCCAAGGGGAAACTTGGTTTCACCTTCTCCAAGACTTGGCAGTGCATGGTACGTTCAAGACTTCTCCAGCACCATAACTCAAAGGTATCCATTCTTCTTCTGTCGTCCTTAGTCATTGTCCAGCTCTCTGATGCATAGCAAGTAATTGTGAATACCATGACCTGGGTCAGGTGTACCTCAGTCTCTAGACTGACTCGTTGTTTCTTAGCACTCTGGAAAGGTCCCTGACAGTAGATTTTCCCAGTGCAATTCATCTTCTCTGATAGTTCCCCCTAATATTAAATAATGCATTGTTTTTCAAATGTCATCAGGTTGGTTTCCACTCTTATCTCCCTGTGTACAATACAGCAAAACACTGCCCAGGGCTGCCATCCTCAATTTTTTTCTTTCTTTTTTTTAAAGTTAATTTTAATGAAAGTTAAAGAGCATTCTAACTCTGCATCTTCCAAGACAGATATATTCATGCTGTCCATTATATATTCAATATTCTTTGTTAACACCGTAATTCAAATGCACAAGTTCTTGTTTTAGTCTTCCATATCCACTGTCAGCTTTCACATGCATTTGGAGCAATTCAAAATACTATGGCATGGGTCAAAAACAGCATCAACCTGACATGTTTGTTTTGAACATTTTAAGGAGGTCTTTTGCACAGATTTACTCAATGTAGTATTTTATTTTTCTAAGGTTCCCATGGATGTTCATGGTGAATTGGCTAAAACAATATGCTTGAGAACGTCACTGTTTTCTCCATTTATCATGAAACTATTTCTTGGTCCAGTGTGTGGATTTTAGTTTTACTTATGTTTAAGTTCAACCCATATCGAAAGCTATATTTCAAGTTCTCTTCGCTTTCATAAAGCAAGGCTACATGATCTGGATCCCACAGATTGTTGATGAGTTTTTCTCGACTCTTGGTGTTATGATAATCAAATAGTACATCTTCTTGGATTATTTGTTAAACATACAGATAAGTGTGGCAAAAATATACAACTCTGAAACAAACACACTTAATCTAAATTACACAGTATCCCCTTGCTCTGCTCAAACGACTGTCCCTTGCTCTATGCACAGGTTCTGCATAAACACAACCAAATGTCCTGGTATTCTTATTATTTGAAATGATCTCTGTAATAAATATAAGGAAAATGCCATCACACAGTCAATAAATATAGGGGAAAATCTTCCTAGCATTTTCTGCTTTCAGTCAAGATTTAGTTGACATTAACAAGTATATCATTTATTCCGTTTATATCCTCTTCTGAATCCAGTTTGAATTTCTGGTAGCTTCATGTCACGGTAATGCCACATCGTTTTTAAAAATTGCCAGCAAAATTTTACTTGCATGTGGTATTAATGACATTGTTTGATCCTTCTAGAATTGCTAGATGACATTTCTTCAAAATGAGGGGAAAATATTAATTTCTTCTTGTCAGTTGGCCAGCTGTCTTCTAAGTTTCTTGGCATAAGTGAATGAGTACTTCTATGCTGCAAATGTTTGATAAACTGTCTCAGTTGATATTCTGTCACTTCCTGGAACCTTGAACGATTTTTGTTTGTTTTCAAAGTTCCAGTGGAGCTTGAACTTACTCCTTCATTACCGTTAGTTCACGATGGCATACTACCTACTGAAATGGTTGATTCCAACCAATTCTTTTTGATACAGTGACACTTTATTCTTTCCATTATCTTTTGATTGATCCTGTGCAATTCAGTCTTCAGCTTACAGAATTTTTCAATATAACAACCCAAGATTTTTTCTCCCCTTCAGTTCTTTCAGCTTGAGAAATGCCAAGTATAATCTTCTCTCTTGGTTTTCTAACTTCAAGACTTCGTACATTTCATCATAACACTTTATTCTCCTGAGGCACCTTGAAATCCTCTGGGCTCTTTTCCTTCTTCCTTTTTCTTAGCTACTTTATGTTCAAGAGTAAGTTTCAAAGTATTTTTTTTCTCCTATCTTTTTTCTAAACATTTGTCCCATGTATGATGTCCTTGATATCATATCATAGCTTGTCTGGTCTTTCGCTATTAATGCATTAAAACTGTTCTTCACATGGTCTCACAATTCAGGTTTGATATACTCAAGGTTGTGCTTGTGCACTTATGGCCTTATTTTAACTTTCTTCAACTTCAGTCCCTAGCCTTTTTATGACTGATAATATTGAGCATCTTTGTCATCTCTTTCTAAAAATGTGGCGAATTTCATTACAATTGTCCCGATTGATAGAGCTAATCTATAGAGTAGTCATTTATGATGTTCTAAAAGACATTTGCAGAACTAGGCAAGGATGCCCTCTATTATCACTCCTATACAATATTGTATTAGAAGTCTTAGTGTAAGTGAAAAGGTAAGAGAAGGAAATGAGAAGCATTAAAATTGGCAAAGGGGAGGTAAAACTCTCTCTATATACAGATGATATGGTAGTGTACTTAGAAAATCCTAAATATTCAGCAAGAAAACTACTGGACATTCAGCAGGACACACGATCAATAAACAAAAACCACCTGGATTTCTCTACAGTAACAAAGAGAATATAGAAAAGGAAATAGGAAAAAGAAGGCCAATTATTATAATTGCTAACCACAAGATTAAGTACTTAAGAACAAATCTAACTAGAGACATAAAACACTCATGTTGTTACTATGTGCCACTGAGTCGCCAGTGACTCTGTGTAAAACAGCCCTAAACCCTGCTCTATCCTGTGCCAATCTTATTGTCTCTGACACATCTACCTCCATTACCCCAGCCACTGAATCAATCCATTTCATCGAGTGTCTTCCTCTCCCGCGCTGTCCCGCCATCCTCACAAGCATGACGTCCCTCTCCAAGGACTGATCCTATGTTGCAACATGACCAAATTATGTCAGACAAAACTTCAGATTCCTTGCCTCTAGGTAGCAGCCTGGCTTCACCCTCTCCAGGATGAACTTGTTTGTTCTCCTAGCAGTCCATGGTATATTCAGTACTCTTCCAGCACCAAAGCTCAGAGGTATCAATTCTCCTTCTATCATCCCTACTCATTGTCCAGCTTTCTGATGCATAGCAAGTGATTGCAAAGACCATGGCCTGTATCAGGTGCACTTTAGTCTCCAGACTGATAATGTTGCTCCTCAGTACTTTGAAAAGGTATCTGACAGCAGACTTTTCCAAGACACTTCGTCTTTTAATTTCCTGGCTGCTAGCTGTTAACAAACTCAATCTCTTCACCATCAATCATGATACTGCCAGTCAGCCCAGTGGTGAGAATCTTTGTTTTCTTGATGTTGAGCTTCAATCCATATTGAAGGTTGCAGTCCTTGGCCCTCTGCAGCAAGTGCTTCAGGTCCTCCTCAGTTTCAGCAAGCAGGGTTTGTATCATCTGCATAATGCAGATTGTTATGCAATCCTGATGCCACACTTCTCATAGAGCTCAGCCTCCCAGATAATCTGTTCCACATATAGATTGAAAATTTGTGGAGATAGTACACCTCCCTGGCATATAAACCCTTCCCAATTTTGAACCATGCGGTGTTTCCTTGCTCTGTTCTGATGACTGCCTCCTGGTCCAAGTATTGGTTTTGCATAAACATGATCGAGTGTTCTGGGATTCCATTCTTTTCAGAGTCAGCCACAGTTTGTTGTGATCCACACAGTCAAATGTCTTTGCATAGTTAATGAAATAGACATCCTCTGTTATTCCCTGCTGTCAGTGAAGATCTATCTGACATTAGCTATAATATCCCTTGTGCCACAGCCTCTTCTAAATCCAGCCAGCACTTCTGGCAGTTCTCTGTTAATGTGTTGTTCCAGTTGTTTTCGGATAATCTTCAGCAGAATCTTGCTTGCATGTGATATCAATGACACTGTTCAATAATTCCCACACTCTGTCGGATCACCTTTCTTTGGAATGGGAACAAATATAGATCTCTTCCAGTCAGTAGAACAGGTGGTTGTCTTCCAGATTTCTTGGCACAACTTGGTAAGCACATCCAGGGTAATGTCTATTTGTTGAAATATGTCAAGCAGTATGCCATCAATTCCTGAGGCATTGTTTTTTGCCAATTCTTTCAGAACAGCTTGAACTTTCCAGGCCCTTCCTAATCTATTCTATTTTAGAGTCTACATTGAAGCATGTCTACTATGAGTGACACGATTAATATTTAAATACCTGTCACATAACTTCCAGCAGAAGTCACGAACATGCAGGTAACCACAGTAGGACAAAAATGACAAGTGACTGCTGGAATTTTGCAAATGTAATACATTTATTCTAAGAATAAACCAATACACTATTACTAACTAAAATTCATATTTTACATTCCAGTTAATATTTTGTTGTAAATTTTTATAAATTTTGAGAAATACATAATGATGGGATCATACAGAGACATTTCATGGTACACAAAAAAAAAACAACAAACCAACAAAACAAACACCCTGTGCTTCATTTATTCACCCAGCTTCTTCCCATTGAACCCTGATAATTGTTGATCTTACTGGCCCCAATTTTGCTTTCTCTGGAATTTATTATGCTTGATCTTTTCATACTGGTTTTAGTTTGTATTACACATTTAAAATTCTTCCACATATTTTTATAGTTTGATAACTACGTTATATTTATCTCTGAATAATATTAAATTTTACACGTATGTTGTTATTATTGTTATGTGCCATCGAGTTGCTTGCAACTCATAGCAACCCTATGTACAACAGCCCTAAACCCTGCTCTGTCCTGTACCAATCACACTGTCTCCAATACACCCATCCCGATTATTCCAGTCACTGAAACAATCCATTTCTCCCAAGCATGAGGTTTCTCTCCAAGCACCGGTGTCTCCTTGCAACATGTCCAAATTATGTCAGACAAAGCCTCAGAATCCTTACCTCCGAGGAGCAGCCTGGCTTAACCCTCTCCAGGATGAATCTGTTTTCTTAGCAGTTCATGGTACACTCAATAATCTTCTCCAGCACCACAGCTCAAAGGCATCAATTCTCCTTCTATCCTCCCTAGTCATTGTCCAACTCTCTGATGCATAACAAGTGATTGCAAATACCATGGCCTGTATCAGATGCACCTTAGTCTCCAGAGAGACACCATTGCTCTTCAGTTCTTTGGAGAGGTCCCTAACAGTAGACTTTCCCATTGCAATATGTCTTTTAATTTCCTGGCTTATACATATACCCTAGTTTGTTTTTAAAGGACAAGTTGGTTCCATCCAATTCTTAATGTTTATGAACAAAGTCACTATAAACATTAACATGCTATTTGGTGTGGCCATAGTTTTCAATTCATTTGTATAAATACCTATGAGCACAATTACTGGATTATATGGTAAACCTATGCTCAACTCTGTAATAAATTGCTAAAATGTCCTCCAAAGTGGTGGCACCGTTTAGTGTTCTCACCTGCAATTAATGAGAGTTCCTGTTGCATGAGATTCCTGTCAGTATTGGAAGGTAGGTTTTGTTTGTTTTCCTTTTAAATTTTCTCCATCTCATCTGCGTCAAGCAGGAAGAGACCCAGAGCTGACCCTCCAGTGAGTTTTCAGTGTCTGTAGATCCCAAAGGAGGAGACTGTCCATCTTTCTTTCTCAGAGCGTCTGCTGAATTCAAACCAGCACAACTCCTTATCCACAAGGCTATCAGGAGTTCTCATATGTGTGTAGTAGTGGTTTCTCCTCTTTAATTTTAAGTTAATATTCCTATGTCTTTGGAGTAGAAAGTGATAATTAACAGTGATGAGATGGGTGAAAAGTATCCACTATGGTGTCAAGAAGTGCAAGCACCAACCAACTTTATTGGCAAAATTTTAAATTAGGTTTGAAGGCCAACTGGATGTACAAGGTTTCCCCACTTGTCAATATCCCATGCAGAGTTTTGCAAAGTCCAAGGACCTTTCTTTGTAGTTTGTTCTTCAGAAAGACTTTAATGCTTGTGACTATATCTTTTACATAACAAATGAGAAGGACAAGGAGCCCGTAGCTGCACCTTTAGAGACAGAGGCTGCCATACATGTGAGAATGGCTTCGTAGTTGAAGGAGCTTGAGCAATTGCTGCTCACATACGTAATGTACTTTAATCCATAATCACCAGTCAGCTCTCCTGGTGAAGGCAATTGTCTGGGGTCAGCCAGGAAATATCCTTACTCTCAATTTTATCCTAACTAGAAGTTTCTCTTTATTGTTTAGTCTTTACAACTTCATTTCTTTATTAAAATTACTTTTGCCAAGATTACCAAAGGCTTCTATGTTGTTAAATCCAAGGAAAAATAGCTATCTCCTTTCTAAACTTCTCAGTGCTGTTAGGTATTGTCAAGACAACGTCTAACTTACAATGACCCCAGGAAAAATGGAACAAAATACTGCCCAGTCTTGCGTCATCCTCATGACCTGACCATTGTGTCCCATAAAGATTTCATTGGCCAATCTTTGGAAGCAGATCACAGGCCTGACTTCCTAGCCTATCTTAGTCTAGGGGCCAAACTTTTTAGTTGTTTTTAATCCTGAGTCAGCTCCAACTCATGGAGACCTTATACATAAAAGACTAAACAAAAATTGCCCAGCCTTCTGCCATCATCATGATCCTTGCTGTGACTGAATACAGGGTTGTAATTATGGTGCCAACCTATCTCACTGAATATTTCCCTTGTTTTTGCTGTTCCTCATTTTACCAAACATGGATGGTTTAGACTGATGATGTGTCCGTAGTATGCAAGCCCAAGGTCTTCCCAACCTTGGTCCTAAGGAGCATTACAGTTATCTCTCTTCCAAGACTGATTTGTTTGTCATTTGATAATCCACAATAAATTCAATATTCTCCATCAGCATACACGTCAAATACGTCAACAGTTCTTAGTAGTGTTCTATATTTTGTCTTCTTTCAAACAATCTTCTCTGGATTTTATGGCAGTTAATCAAGCTAGCCTTTTTTCCTATCACTAAATCACCAATTTTCCATCTTCTTTGTTAGCCTTGTCTCTCTAAGCTCCCTCTAAAAGGACAGCCTCTCTCTGCTTCTCTCTGGACTTTCTTCTAAGTGATTACTCATTACAATCCTTAAAATACACTCTTCCTTGCCAACAACTTGGATTTAAGACCCTTTATAATCCATCAATGCACATATTCAGCTTGGATTCTTTTGGATGTTTCCTGAGTACATCATAGTTAATGCTTGTAAGACATAACAATTTTCCCCACCTCTACCTATATGCTAATAATGGAAACCACTATCTTCCACATTCTTTATGCAAAATACCTGGAAGCAGTCCTTGATGCATCTTCCTCTTAGTCTCTGTACTTGTTCTATTGCCAACATTAGTCTTTTTTTAATTATTATTAAATTTTATTAGTTTTAATGAACATTTACAGAGATTTTGGGTTTTCATTCATTCATTGTTGCACTGTTTTTTCCACCCTCCTCCCCAGTTC
>NW_006399804.1:13559027-13567345 GCF_000299155.1 Elephantulus edwardii | reverse complement strand
TGACTGGGGTGAGATGATATCTTATAGTTGTTTTAATTTGTATCTCTCTTAGGGCTAGGGATTTTGAGCATTTCTTCATGTGCTTGTTAGCCATCTGAATGTCGTCTTCGGTGATGCCAACATTAGCCTAACTCTTAATATGTAAAATCACTCTATTGCTTTTTATTTCTTCTGCAGAGTGACCAACTGCTCTTGTTTACCAGGGTTAAGAGGTTTCCTAAGATGTGGAACACTAAATACTAAAACTAAAAATGTTTTAGGCAAATCTGTGCAAGTTTATTAGCTTATTTCTACCCAAACCAGTGAGAACATCATGGTCTCTCACATTGCTACAATCATTTCTTACTTCCATCCTGCTTCCATTCTCTTATGCCTTTCAATCTTGGAATAGCAAGTTAAATCATAACCAAACTTTATATAAACACATGCTTAAACCCTTTAATTGCTTTTCACTATAATTAGGAGCAATCACAAAGCTTTAACATGACATTTAAATTTCTTTCAACCTAGCTCTTTTCTATCTCAAGACCTTACCTCAATCAATCCATTTTTCAAAAGCCGTGAATGAATGTCTCTCTTTTATTCAGGAAGCTCTGGTGGCTTCGTTCATAGGGAGTTGGACTGCACACCCAAAGGTTCAGTGCTTCTCTGGGAGTTCAAATCCACCAGTAGATCCAAGAAAGAAAGATGAGCAATTTCCTCCCATGTGATTTATGGTCTCTGAAAACCCACTCGAGGGTCGCCTGTGAGTTGATTCCAACTTGATGGCAGTGAAGGAGGTTGGTTGGTTTGGTGGTTGGGTTTGCTTTTTCTTTTTTTTTCATTAAAAAGACTGAATTCTTTTCAGCCTCCTGCCCTTTTATCATGCTGTTCATTCTGCTTGAAATGTTCTTTTCTATTTTTTCCCCCCTGCAGGATTGACTCCTTTATATCCTTGGGTCTTCTCTAGCTGGAATCAGTGGGCCAGCACTATGCCACTCTGCTCATTTTCTTCTAAGCACAACATTGCACAAAAATTATAGGGAAGTTTTCACTGTGGCAGTAAAACTATAGGTATATTGACATTTCACCAGCATGAATTCACCTGCAGAGACTAGGGACATACAGGCCTTTCCAGGAGGCTGTAGAGCAGGTGATTCATGGTTTTTTTCAGAGATTGATTTTCATGGGCAATTGACTCTCTTTCAAGCATCACAGAGGAATAAAAGGAACTCAAGTTTTCTATAATTCTTTTTAAAAATGAACAACAGTTTCCTTATTTTACAGTTATTATGAGCCATAATAATAGCAATAAATTAGAGTTACTCTTTTTGAGCACTATATCATTTTTATTGGTATATAATTTATATACTATAAAGGGTACCCTCTTAAAGTATACAATTCAATGATTTTTAATGCATGAACAGTGCTGTACAAATATCATCACTACCTAATTTTGGAAAGTAGACACTGTCCCCACGTAGAATTCTATACCCATTAGCAGTCACTTCCTACTTAACCTTTCCCAGAGTTACTGGCAATCAGTAACCCACTTTATGTTTTTATGAGTCTGCCTATTGTGGATATTTCTTGCAAATGGAATATGTGGTCTTTGAAGATGGAATTGTTTCATTTGGCCTAATATTTTTATGGTTCATCCATGGTATAGTATGTATCAGTACTTCTTTTTGTTGCTAGATAGTATTCCATTGTTATATTTTATCTACTCACCCACTGATCAACATTGGGGTTTACTTTTTGGTGATTGTAAATAATGCTGCTATATTATTTGTGAGCAAGTTCTGTTTGAATATATGTTTTTAATTCAATTCTCTAGGTATAACCTAAAAGTGGAATACCTGAGTCATATGCTATTTCTGTGTTTAACATATTAACAAATATGGCCACATTTTATATTTCCTCCATTAATGTATGAGGCTGCCTTATGAAGCAATGTGTGAGGCTCTGTAAATAATCAACCCTTGCCACTCTCTCTTTTTGGTTATAGATAGCCTCATGAGAGTGACCATAGGAGAAAGATGGGCAATCTCTTCTCTTGCAATTTACTGACTCTGAAAATCTACTGGAGAGTCAGCTAAGAGTTGGTTCCAACTCAACTGTACACATAAACAAATGTGGAATAATATTTCATTCTGGCTATTTTTCATAGGTCTATGTAGGATTTTTATTTCTTTTCCAGTTAGTTTCAGTAGATGTGTTTTTCAAGATATTTGCTTGCCTATATTTATTGGCTAATTGGATTTTCCTCTCATTTCTTTAAGATTGGTATCTTTGTCCTTTCAGTTGTGATTTTAGTAGCTTGAGTCATATTTTATTTTCTTGATTAGGTTAGCTAAAAAGAAATTCCACTGATCTTTTAAAAGAATCAACAGTTGGTATTGTTTAACGTACATATTTTTTTTTCTTTTTCCTGTTCTCTGTTTAAATTGCTATTATTTCCTGCCTTCTTTGAATTTAGTTTGCTCTTCTTAATTTTTGTTTTACATTTTTTATTGTGATTTGAGTGAAAGTTTACAAAGCATATTGTTGGAGGGTTTTGTTCAATTATTCACATATATTGTGTTCCAAAACCTGAATTATAATACACAAAATGCCTGAATGTCCATTCTTTCTACATTCTCCTTTTCTTGAATTATCCTAATAAGTGCTTTCTATCAATAATTTTATACTCTCCCCAATCTCTGTCACTGGTAATCATACTAGATTGACTCTTTCTGCATGGAAGTCTTTCTCTAGCTTTTCATAACAGTGGTCCAGCATAATGTCTTATAGACTCATCCATATTCTGTAGTGTTTCATGAATTATGGTTTTTCAATGTTGCATAGTACTCCTTCACAATCACTTGTTATGCATCAGAGAGTTGGACAATGACCAAAGAGGATAGAAGGAGAATTGATGCCTTTGAGCTGTGGTGCTGGAGAAGAGTATTGAGAATACCAAGGACTGCTAGGAAAACAAACAGATTTGTCCTGGAAAGGGTTAAACTGGGTGGCTCCTTGGAGGCAAGGATTCTGAGGCTCTGTCTAACATGCTTTGGACATGTTGTGAGGAGAGACTGGTCCTTGGAGAGGGACATCATGCTTGGGAGGGTGGAGGGACAGTGCAGGAGAGGAAGGCCCTCTATGAGGTGGATTGATTCAGTTACTGGGATAATTGGGATGGGAGTATCAGAGACAGTGCGATTGGCACAGGACAGAGGGGAGTTTAGGGCTGTTGTACACAGGGTTGCTATGAGTTGCAAGCGACTCGACGGCACATAACAACAACAACAACAACAACATAGTACTCCATTGTGTGATAGATCATAATTATTAAAATAAACTATTTGTCCACTGATGGCCACTTGGGTTGTTTGCATCTCTTTGTTTTTGTGAATAATGCTGTAGAAAACATGAGTATGTATATATTGTTCATGTCACAGTTCTCACTTCTTTAGGGTAAATTCCTAATGGTAGGATGTTGTTGTTGTTGTTGTTGTACCGTCGAGGCGTCAGCGACTCATAGTGTGCCTATATACAACAGCCCTAAATTCTACCCTATTCTGTGCCAAGCTCACCATCTCTGACACAATTACCCCCATTACCCCAGTCACTGAATCAATCCATCTCATCGAGGGTCTTCCTCTCCTGCGCTGTCCCTCCACCCTCCTTAGCATGACACCCCTCTCCAAGGACTGGTCCCTCTTTGCAACATGTCCAAAGTATGTCAGACGAAGCTTCAGAATCCTTGACTCCAAGGAGCAGCCTGGCTTCACCCTCTCCAGGACAAACCTGTAGTAGGATAGCTGGATCAAATGGTACTTCTATTTTCAACTTTTTCAGGAAATGCCAATCCACTTTCCATAGTGATTGTACCATTTTACATCTCCACCAACAGTATATGAGAGTTTCAGTCACACTGCATTCTTGCCAGGGTTTCTTGTGTACTGTCCTGTTGAACCTTGCTATTGTTACTGGGATAAGATGATATCTCACTACTATTTTTATTTGCATCTCTCTAATAGCCAGTTACTTAAGGCATTTCTTCATGTGTTTGCTAACCATTTGAATGCCTTATTTAGTAAAGAGTCATTTAACATTTTCTGTCCATTTTATAACTTGGTTGGTTGTATTTTTTTTCTTGTTGAAGAAATGGAGTTTTTGATAAATTTTAGACATGAGCTCCTTATCAGACATGTCATTGCCAAATATTTTTTTCCCAGTTGGCTGCCTTTTGGAATAATTTTTTTTAACTACATAAGGGTTTAGTTTTTAGGATGCCCTAGTTTATTCATGTCATAGACTAAGGCTATCAAATTTATTTGTATTTTCCCTCTGATCTTTATACTTTTCAGGCATACCCCTATATATTTGATCCACCTTAAATTGGTGTGAAGACTGGATCACGTCTTTGTTCTTTTAATGTGGAAAATTTAGGTTACTGATTTGAGATCCCTTTTTAAAAAGTAATGCATTTACATCTATAAACTCCTTGAAGTATGGTTTAACAGAGTGGTTGGTAAAGGAGAGGGTCAGCATGCCAATAATGGTAATCCCCACTGAAATGGATTGAAAGAAAGTTGAAACACTGGATTCAAATACACTACCAGTTATGATTACAGCATAGGACCAACACACTTTCTTCTGTTACCTAGAGGTCACCATGAAATGGAGCCATTACTAGGTAATTAGCAACTAACATTTGAACACATTAAATTTTTTCAACTTAAGCTTTTTAAAATTCTTTAAAATATAAGCTATCTTTTATTTTCTGTGGATTGTTATGAGTATAAATAGTAAGGGACCATTTTTAAAGGAAAGCCCTAAAGTATCATTGAAATAAAGTTATATTTTATCAAATAAGAATTTTTTTTCTCTAAAAGATTAGAAAATAACACAAGTAGGAGATAGATGGTTGTCACCCTCAGATATTCTGCTTTTATTGGAATGGGTTACATTCTGGGTTTCAAAAGGTTTTTAATGCTGCTCAGGTGATTTTGTTTGTTGTTGTTGTTATGTGCCATTGAATTGCCTGCAACTCATAGCGACCTTATGTACAACAGCCCTAAAACCTGCTCTTTCCCTTGCCTATCTTATTGTCTCTCACACACCTATCCCCATTACTCCAGTCACTGAATAAATCCACTTCATCGAGGGTCTTCCTCTCCTACGCTGTCCCTCCACCCTCCCAAGCATGACATCCCTCTCCAAGGACTGATCCCTCCTTGCAACATGCCCAAAGTACGTCAGACAAAGCTTCGGAATCCTTGCCTCCAAGGAGCATCCTGGTTTAAAGATGAACCTGTTCATTCTTTTAGCAGTCCATGGTATATTCAACACTCTTCTCCAGCACCACAGCTCAAAGATAGCAAATCTTCTTCTATCCTCCCTAGTCATTGTCTGATGCATAGTAAATGGTTGCAAAGACCATGGCCTGTATTAGGTGCACCTTAGTCTCCAGACTGATATTGTTGCTCTTCAATACTTTGGAGAGGTCTCTAATAGCAGGCTTTCCCCATCACAATACATCTTTTAATTTCATGGCTGCTGATGGCAAGAGTGTTGATTGTAGACCCAAGCAAACTGAAGCTATTAACAATCTCAATCTCTTTACCTTCTATCATGATGCTGCCAGTCAGCCCAGTGGTGAGAATCTTAGTTTTCTTGATCCTGAGTCTCAATCCATATTGGTGGCTGAAGTCCTTGACTTTCTGCAGTAAGCGCTTCAGTTCCTCCTAAGTTTCAGCAAGCAGGGTCCTGTCATCTGCATAACACTGATTGTTGATGAATCTTCCTCCGGTCCTGATGCCACATTTTTACTTCTAGAGCCCAGCCTCCCGTATCTATTCTACATATAGATTAAAAAGGTATGGAGATAGGACACATCCCTGGCATATACACTCTTCCCAATTTTGAACTATGCAGTGCTTCCTTGCTCTGTTCTGATGACTGCCTCCTGGTCCAAGTATAGGTTTTGCATAAGCACAATCACATGTTCTGGGATTCCCATTCTTCTCAGAGTCAACCACAGTTTGTTGTGATCCACGCAGTCAAACGCCTTTGCATAATCAATGAAACAGACAGACATTTCTCTGTTACTCCCTGCTGTCAGCCAAGATCCACCTGACATTAGCCATAATATCCCTAGTATCACGACCTCTTCTAAACCCAGCTAGTACTTCTGGCAGTTCTCTGTTGATGTGCTCTTACAGTTTACTTTGCAATCAAGTTTAAAAAACATTGTCTTAACTGAGGAACCTTGGTGGCATAGTGTGACTAACTGAAAGTTCGGTGGTTCAAATTCATCAACCACTCCTCGAGAGAAAGAGGTGCAGTCCTCCTGCCATAAATATTTACAGCTCTGGAAACTCTATGAAAGACTGCTAGGAGTCAAAATCACCTCAATAGTGGTGGCTCTTAACTATGTTTTCAGTTTCCTTAAACAATAAGATTTTGAAAATTATTGCTTAGATAAATTACTTACTTCAAAATATGCAAATTGTTTAACCCAATTAATACAATAAATGGTACCTAGCGACCCCACAAGTGCACTGAATCCTGGCTCTACAGTAATTTATTTGGAAAAGCTATAAAGTTTGAGCTGACTCCAAACCTTAAGTGCTCAGTGGAACATGGCTGCTGAAGCAGCTGCTGCAGCCAGCTACACTAGCAAGAATACAGTGTCTCGATGAAGGGAGATAAGAGTCCGGCTGCACTGACCACATCTGGAATCCATGTTAAACTCAGATGTATTTTTAAAGGAACTTTGATAAAGGAGACTTATGAAATCCATTTTATATGAAAATTATTTAAAGGTACTGGGGATATTTCATCACGTCAGAGAAGATAACGGGAGACCAGACAGCTGGCTTCACATATATAGGATTCGTTATATTAACGTAATGTTGTGTTTCACGTTTGTTGAGTTAAATAGGCTCATCTGCCAAACTGGGAAAGCAAACCACATTTTTCTGGAAAAATGTGATATAACAGGTCCAACAACAGTAAGAGATTGGAAAATAATTGCTTTGTAAGTTAGACTTCTATTTCTGAAGTATAATAAATCATATAATTAAATTTTGCTTTCTATCAAGATTATTGTTTCAGGTTTTGTTTTCAACCTGATCCAGGTAATTCAGAGCAACTCCAGGTTATTTTAGCATTCAATTGAATCTTAACAGGAACATGCTTTACTCATCTTAATGAGTCTCCTGATTACGGAATATAAGGGGGAAGAGTTAAGAAAAATATAGAGAAATGTATAAATTGTAGCTATTTTATGATAATATGACTTGCATTTGGTTAGCACCTTGTACATGTTATAAAGTTCTTGCAACTACATCGCTGGTTAAGAATGTCACTTAATTGGCTCCATAAAGCCTCTGGATATAGAGCAGTACCTCACAATGTAGACATCCTCATTAATGGAATATTGCAGTTAAAACAGAATCTGCACAAGACATAGTCAAATGGAAAAATTACAGATGTCTGACATTTAAGAAAAAAAATTTAATTAAGCTAAGGAAGTTGAAAAATCAGAACCACTTAAGTTTTTCTCTTTATTTTTCTGGTGACTTACTTAGTCACATAAAGCTACTCTCAAAATGTAATTAATTTGATGCTGTGTAAATCTAGACTATGAGAACTGTGTTTATTTTACTCAACACAAACTTATAATTCCTTTCATTAGAAAAGTAAGGGGTAATAATTGATATTCTGATTTTGATAGTTGAAGAACTGTATTTGAAAGTTTAAGATAATTGGCAAGCAGTTTTGGTTTGTTTGGGATTTCTTTAATTTTTAAAAATTTTCTGCTAGTTTATTTACAAAAATTGAATACATTGTTTTCAAGAACAAATTCTTTCCATTTCCCTCAACCCCCACCCATCAAATTGTACAACCCAGTGATTAAGAGTCCCCCCTTTCCCCACCCTCATCTCTCTGCTTCCAACCTCTCCCACTCCTCTTGGATCCTTATACTTATTCTACAATTATACAATATTTATCCTTCTGGTGCTGAGTTAGTTCGCTCAGCATAGTGCTCTCCAGTCCCTCCCAAGAATGAGTTGAGAAATTATGGTATGTTCACACAATGGAATACTATGCAGCATTATTACTTAACTTGGGAGGTTTGTTTCTTTTTAAAGCTGTAGAACTTGTTAACTACTAAGAACAGGACAGGGTACTACTGTGATTGAACCACACAATTGTTTTGATGTTTGCTTTACATCTTGTTGTTGTTGTTGTTGTTATGTGCCATTAAGTCCCTTGCGACTCATAGCGACCCTATGTAAAACATCCCTAAACTCTGCTCTGTCCTGTGCCAATTGCACCGTCTC
>NW_006399804.1:13494365-13557047 GCF_000299155.1 Elephantulus edwardii | reverse complement strand
CTCAAAGTAATATTTTGGCTCCTGTGGGTTCGGTTTAATTTTCCTCAGCTTCAGCTTGAACTTGCATATGATTAGTTGGTGGTCTGTTCCACAATCAGCTCCTGGCCTAGTTTTCACAGCTGATATTGAGCTTCTCCAATGGTTCTTTCCACAGATGTACTCAATCTGATTCCTATGTATACCATCAAGTAAAGTCCATGTATATAAGCTGCATTTATAAAAAAAACCAAAAACCAAAAACAAAACATATTCATAATATTTACTACCTACAATGTTTAAATGTATCTGAAAGTGCAGAGGTAAATCACCAACTCCCAAAGACTGATCATTTATATAAAAATACTGATACTAGAAGGCAATAAAAATGATCCATGCAAAAATTGAGGTGTGTGACTTATGACAGAATCAATTTAGAATGGAGGTGTTGAAACAGAGCCAGGGACTACATGTATAGAATTTTGTGCATGATTTTTAAAGAGTTTAACTTCTCAAATGTACCTTCAGGACATGATCCACCTGTCAGTTGGATTTTTGTAACACATTGTTCTGCTGTGATGGGAACTCTGGTGGCTTGATCCATAGATAGTACTGCTGTTAATCAGAAATTTGAATCTCTGGCAGTTGGAATCCATCAGCAGCTCGTCAGAATAAAGACAATCTCTTCCTGTGTGCTTTCTTCAAAAGCCTGCTGGAGGGTTAGCTGTGAGTCAGTTCCTGCTGGAGGGTTAGCTGTAAGTCAGTTCTGACTCTATGGCAATGTGTGAGTGAACTCTACTGTTAAGACTGTGCATTTTTGGAATTTCTTATAAGCATCCTGTCTATATCCTACTATTTGACATTTTCCAATACTCTGTTACGCATTCAATGGTCTCAATATGGCACTGAGTGGTGTTTTATAGCTCTTCCAATTAAAAATAATTTTGTCTTAAGTCATGGTACACTTGCCTTGTGTGTGCTTTAAAGTTGCATCATGTATATCTCACCTCATCAGACAACTGCTGGTCCTTTTTGCTGGAGGCAGATAGTGAATTTCATACCCATTAGTTTAACTGGTCTTTGCCAAAACATCCAGTTTTCTGTTTTACTCATTAATCTGTAAATAATGTCTTAATATTTTCCTATTAGTTGAGTTTTAGCCAAATGACACTATTTTGCTACATTTTACTGTTCATCTTATTTGTGTACTTAATTTTGTTTTATTTGAATGTGACACCTTTTTCTACTTATCTGACCATTCAAACTTTATTTTAATAACATCATAAAAGTATTTCATACTCTCTTTCTCAATTAGTATTCTTGTTTGATGTAAGAAATATTCCTGGCATGTAACTTGATCTCTTTGGCGCTTTCATCTCCCCAAACTGTGAAGATTCTTCTGATTGTTTAATATGATGTAATCTAAGAATTATAATGGTTGGTACCTCTTAATCTTTAGGGAGCTCCAATGGCTCAGTGGTTAAGAACTTGGTTGCTAACTGAAAGGCCAGCAGTTTAAATCCACCTGTTTCTCTGCAGGAAAATGACAGGGCAAGCTGCCTTCTAACCATGGATACCGTCTGTTGAAATTCCATTTTGTACTAATAGTATTTCTAATTTTTAAACTGACTCAATGGCAACAGGTACATGGGGTACAAGGAAAAGACAGTAATTGAGAAATCTGGAAAATCAAGTTCATTTTCCATTTTGTCATTAATTATCCAGGAACCTTAAGAAATTCCTTAACTTTTGTTGCCTCTGCATCTATAAATAGGGCGATCATAACTTCTTTAAAAATGTATGTGGAAGTCCACTTTCAACTTAAAAAATCAGGCTGTCATTATTGTTTTATATTACTATTATTACTAAGGGTTTTCTCATTGCAGATGAAAATTTGAATTATGCATAGCCAATCTTGTACCAGTGGTGAAATTGGCAAAGACAAGTTTTTAAGATATGTGAGAAGGTGGAAAATGTGGTGAATTTGCCCAGCCGTTTAGCATTAGCAAAAGACAGTTTTGGCAGAGCAATTACTTTTCCATCCTCAAATATACTGTCTTCCTTTCCACAGAAACGATGGAAGCAAGACGTCATATGTTTAACATCTTTAAACATTAAGAGAGGAAAAAAGAAAGAAATCTCACCTTCAAAACAAATAAACAAATTTTGGAAGGGGCCCATAGGCTTTTAGGTCTAACATTTCACTGTCCTAAGAACTGTAAACATTACAGGACCCCAGTGAGCCATGGCCATGATCTCATTGGGACGTTGGCTCCATGCATCTCATACCATGCACCTTAGGAAGTTTTTGGATCAGAGGCAGATGCGATCACTTTTGTTATTTTTCCCAGTGTGGCCCCACTGTTATGGCTTACTGTCTCTACCAATAAAGCAGCGAAGGAGTCAGGAAATAGTAAATTCTCTGAGGGGTCGATGTAGAAATAGCAAGGCAGAGTTGGCTCTGTGAACTGATCTCATCAACTTATATTCCATCACACTTGGTTAATATTCTTTTCTTTTTAGCGTTGGTGGCAGTGACTAAGTCTCCTAACAATATCTCACACCTCACCAGTTGCCACCCAGTTGACTCATGACTCATGGTGGCCCCATGTGTGTTTGCATAAAGCTATGCTCCTCTGAATTTTCACAGACTGATTGTTCCAAAGTAAATCCCCCTCCCAAACAAAGAAACAAATCCCTAGCCTTTTCTTCCCATTTGAATGGAAATTCAAATCCACCCACATCTGGATGGATTTGAATCTCAATTTTTTTGGTTAGCAGTTAATTGAGTTAATGACTTACCACATCTAGGGACCCCAGCTTAATTATATATATATTGCACTATGTACCAAGATGAATGTCAGATGAGACTCTGAATATTGCATTAGAGTGCTGAAAAACCAAAGCTAAATGAAGAAATCAAGAAATCAAAGAGCTGAACAGAATATGTCAAAGTGGAGCTCGGGACGAAAAAGCAAGATACTATAATGAAATATGCAGAGATCAGGAGTCAGAAATCAAAAGGGCTGAACTTGCTCAGCGTTTCTTAAGCTGAAGGAGTTGAAAAACAAACTCAAGCCATGAGTGGCAGTACTTAAGGATGCTTTCGGTAGAATGATAAATGATCCAAGAAGCAATAAAGGAAGATGGAAGAGGAGTCACTGTATCAGAAACAATTAGCTGACACTGAAGAATTTAATGAATAACATATGAGCAAGAGCCTGTGGTGATGGAGGAAGTTCAAGTTGCTCTGAAAGAATTGGCAAAAAACAAGGCTTCAGGAGTTGACAGCATACCAATTGGTTTATTTCAACAAACAGACGCTGCCCTGGATGTGCTCACTAAGTTGTACCAAGAAATATGGAGGACAGACAGCTGGCCGACTGACTGGAAAAAGTATCGATATTTGTTCCCATTCCAAAGAAAGGTGACCCATCAGAGTGTGGAAATTATCAAACAATATCGTTGATATCACATGCAAGCAAGATTTTGCTGAAAATTATCCAAAAACATTTAGAACAATATGTCAATAGAGAATGGCCAGATGTGCAGGCTGGATTTAGAAGAGGTCGTGGTACTAGGGATATTATAGATAATATTAGATGGATCTTGACAGAAAGCAAAGAATACCAGAAAAATGTCTATCTGTGCTTCATTGATTATGCAAAGACTTTTTTCGACTGTGTGGATCATAACAAGCTATGGCTGACTCTAAGAAGAATGGGAATCTCAGAACATTTGATTGTGCTTTTTTGAAATCTATACTTGGACCAAGAGGCAATCAGAAGAGAGCAAAGAGACACTACATTGTTCAAAATCAGGAAGGGCATTCACCAGGGATGTTTTCTGTCTCCACACCTTTTCTATCTGTATGCAGAACAGATCATCAGTGCTGTATAAGGAGGAATGTGAGGAGGAATGTGGCATGAGGATTGGTGGAAGAATCATCAACAATCTGCGTTATGCAAATGACACAACCCTTCTTGCTGAAACTGAGGAGGACCTGAAGCGCTTGCTGCAGAGCATCAGGGACTGCGGCTTTCAATACGGATTAAAGCTCAACATCAAGAAAACAAAGATTCTCACCACTGGATCAAGTGGCAGCGTCAGTATGGATGGTGAAGATATCGAGATAGTTAACAGTTTTAGTTTGTTTGGCTCCATAGTCAACACTCTTGGTACCAGCAGCCAGGTAATCAAGAAATGAATTGCATTGGGAAAGAGTACTGAAGAGCAATGATGTCA
Source organism: Elephantulus edwardii (assembly GCF_000299155.1). Taxonomy (NCBI): domain Eukaryota; kingdom Metazoa; phylum Chordata; class Mammalia; order Macroscelidea; family Macroscelididae; genus Elephantulus; species Elephantulus edwardii. Next base: position 13,552,826 of record NW_006399804.1, on the reverse strand, counting down.
GGCTGGAGACCAAGGTGTGCGTGATATGGGCTATAGTCTTCACAGTTGCCTGCTATACATTGGAGAGTTGGACAGTGGCTAGGGATGATAGAAAGAGAATTGATACCTTTGAGCTGTGGTGCTGGAGAAGAGTGTTGAATATACCATGGATTGCTAGGAAAACAAATAGGTTTGTCCTGTAGAGGGTGAAGCTGGAATGTTCCTTGGAGTCAAGGATTCTGAAGCTTCATCTGACATACTTTGGGCATGTTACAAGGAGGGACCATTCCTTGGAGAGGAGTGTCATGCTGGGGAGAGTGGAGGGACAATGCAGAAGAGGAAGACTCTCGATGAGATGGACTGATTCAGTGACTGGGTTAGTGGGGGTAGGTATGTCAGAGACAGTAAGATTGGCACAGGATAGAGCAGGGTTTAGGGCTGTTGTACATAAGGTCACTATGAGTCACAAGTGACTTGACTCCACATAACATCATCAACAACAAAAACTATAACCAGGGAACTCTATCGCTGTAGACCGTAGGACATTATACTGCTAACACGAAGACAGCACCTCTCAGGTGGTTCCAAGCCACCAGAAGCTCCTTGGGAGAATGATCGGCCACCTCCTTTCCTGTGCTTTCCAGGCTTGAGGAACCCACTGGAGGGTAAACTGTGAATGGGTTCCAACTCCACAGCAAGGACAGTGTGAGTGTAAGCCGAGGTGCACCTGACTGAAGCTATGATGGTCTCTACTGCTTCATATTCACATGAAAGTCGGAAAGTGAAAAAGGCATGCTGAAGAAGAGTATATGCCTTTGAATTCTGATGTTGTCTGAGAATACTGAATATACACCATGGACTGCCAAAATAATAAACAAATCTGTCTTGGAAGATGTTCAACCAGGGTGCTCCTTAGAGGCACGGATGGTGAAACTTTGTCTCACATACTTTGGACATGTTGTCAGGAGGGTCAGTTCTTGGAAAGAGATGTCAAACAGGGAAAGTAAAAGATAGGCAGGGCCTTTTGGGGTTAGCAGTGCAACTTCCTGAGGACTAGGCCACCAGATCACCTTTATAACTCACATCTCTCTCTGTTTCTATCTCTCTCATGCTAAAGCAAGCTTATACATACACAGAGATTATTTGTAATTTGGGAATAAACTCAGTTTGTCTTTCATGCCACTGGTTTCTGCTTAAAAAAAATTACTTTAGTGTGTTGTTTTTATTCTACCTTTATTTTTATCTAGGATGCTGGAGAAATGGTCCGTTCCTTTGTTGGTGGTTTGGAACTTGTTGTCAATTTGCTGAAATCAGACAATGAAGAAGTTTTGGCCAGTGTATGTGCTGCTATTACCAATATAGCAAAAGATCAAGAAAACTTAGCTGTTATTACAGATCATGGAGTTGTCCCTTTACTGTCAAAACTAGCAAATACAGTAAGTAACATACTTTTTTAAAAAATACTTGTCCTAAATTATCATGAATTGTAATAAAAACAATGAATTTAAAGCCAATATTCAAACTTACAATTCATTGCTTACGAGAGCTGTGATTTTGGTCAACTTCTTTCATTTTTTTTGATGATAATATGTACAAAAAATGTATTTTAAACTGTTCTATTCCCTGGTGAAATCACGTATGCCATTATGGACTGCCACCTGAAAGTTAGGTGATTGGAATCCTACAGTCGCTCCAGGGGAGGAAGACAGGCTGTCTCTTCTCAAGATTTACAACCTTGGAAATCTGATGTAGAGTTACTGTGAGTGAGATTCCATTCACATGCAATGATTTTTAGTTTAGATGTTAATATGACAGGACTTTATAAAAAAATAATTACCATTGGCAAGCAAGACAATGACAAATACAGGCACTGTTATCTACATTTTGGGTTTTTTGTTTTTAATTTTTTTATTTTAATTGTGATGTTAATGAAAGTTTACAGAAAAGTTGGACTTCCAGTCATTCATTGATGCATTTTCCTCCACCCTGCTTTCTTTCTCCTCCACAGTTAACTTTCTTTTATATATATATTCATTCATTGTTATCTAAGTTTTAACTCTCATCTGTTCAACTAGCATTGCCCCCCCTTTTTTTTGTCCTTGTTGCTTATTTTAGGAAATTCTTTTCTTCACCGGGATCATCACTATCATTATTCTTAAATCTGTGTTAATAGCCTTAAGTTAAATGGACCTCCCCCAGCATAGAAAGCTTGGATTGATGGCATTTGTTTTTAAGCTAGAAGTCTTTGGCAAAATGGTAATGCTTATGTACAGCTATGCCAGATGAAATAAGTAGGCTTAAAAGACAATGACTTCTCCGTGATCAGAAGTATTTGAGCAGAGCTTGGATGACCACTTGGAACAAATGCGATAGATCCGAAATTCAAACATTAGAAGGAAGCTTGGTCTAGAAGACTTTTTAAAAGACCGTTCAAATACTCAATTCCTAAAATTAATCACCAGTTTCAATTAAGGACATCTAGTTGTTGCCTGGTTCAGCAGAACTCTCATTGCTATTAAGCTGGAATCAACTCATACCAGCGAGATTTCTGAGTCTGTATTTCACACAGGAGAAGACTGCTCATCTCTCTCTCAGGAAACAGCAGGTGGATTTGAACCGCCAGAGAAGCAGTACCTATGGGTTAGCAGTGCAACTCCCTCTGGACTCCACCACTAGAGCAGTAGTCGGAGTCAGGAGAACACTATACTTATTAAAGAGAAAGCAGAATCCTTCTCAGTTATGCAATACTTATGTGGTGGCCTGCCTAGTGGCGAGAATCTGCACTGCCAATCAGGACACGTGGGATAAGGAGGGGCAATCTCCTCCTGTGCAATTTGCAGCTTCAGAAACCCGCTGGGGGATCAATTACGAGTCAGTTCTGACTTGGTGGCAGAGTTTGAGTTGCAAGAGAAAGAGGGGCAATCTCCTCCCGTGTGAGTAACTGCCCCTAAAAACCTGCTGGAGGGTCAGCTATGGGTCAGTTCCGACCCCATAACAAATAATAACAATCTTTACAGAAGCAAACTGCCATGTCCTTCTCCTGTCAAAAAGCTGGTGGATTCACATCACAGACTTTTCAGCTAGGGGCTGAACACTTTAACTACCATGTCACCAGTGCATCAGAGAATATCTAACAATCTCTGTATTTTTTTAAAAAAATTATTAAATAGCTTAGTGATCTGTAACTTCATGATGAATGTACTTACTAGGAAATCAAGGTTTGAGCAAAATGATCTTTGTGCAAACTCTATCCGAGAGCTCAGGTGTGGTCCTTAAGGGTTGTGCCGCTAATTTAACAATGGCACCACTCTGGCAGTTTGAATCCACCCCCCACTCTGTGAGAGAAAGATGGGCAATCTCCTCCCACATGATTTGCAGCTGCGGAACACCCCCTGGTGGGCCAGCTATGAGTCAGTTCTGACTTGAGGGCAGTGAGTTGGAGTTGAACTATGAGAGACCTGATCTGTGATTGAACTGTACCACCAAGGTGCCCCTTAGAAGCAAGGATCATTGAACTTCATCTTCTTTGGGTCCTTGGAAAAAGGCATCATGCTGAGCAAGGAGGAAAGTCAGACCCTCAATAAGATGACTGACACAGAGACTGTAACAGGGGGCTTGAGCATATCATGAGGATGGCGCAGGATAGGGCCAGGTAGGAAACTGTTGTTTATAGGGTTGCTCTGAGTCATAGATGACTCATAGCACCTAACAACAATAGTATATCAAGTTCAGAAAATGAGACAGGTTAGAGCCTATGCTCCATTGAGGACTCCCTAAAACACACATTCCCTTTGTTGTTATTGTGTACCATAGAGTAGGAACCCACCCACAGCTGACCTTTTGGCGGGTTTTCAGATAGTTAATCATACGGAGTAGGGAGAGATTGCCCATCTTTCTCCCACAGAGCAGCTGGTGGCTGGCCTCAAACTGCATGTCTTCTGGATTGCAGAGAAGCTTCTTGCCACCTAAGTAGCCTGCGAATCCTTTCTTGACTCACTCCCATCTTAATTGGTAATAAAAATCAGGCAAATGCCTTTACCACAATTCCTTCTCACCTTTTCAGAATAATGATAAACTGAGGCGTCATCTAGCGGAAGCGATCTCCCGTTGCTGTATGTGGGGCAGAAACAAAGCGGCCTTTGGCGAGCACAAAGCAGTGGCTCCACTCGTGCATTACCTGAAATCAAAGGACACAAATGTACACCGTGCAACAGCTCAGGCCTTGTACCAGCTCTCAGAAGACATCGATAACTGTATCACCATCCATGAGAACGGTGCAGTAAAGGTACCGTGCAGTGACTTTGTGCGTCCTACTTAGGTGAATGTAGTCTGAAAAAAATCTAAGTAACATTAAGGTTTTATAAAGGCATTCAGGAGATCCAGGTTATCAGGATTATGCTGCAGAAAAGTTGTATAGAGCCAGGCTTCTTCTAGATGGAAGAACATAAAATGTACTTAACAAAAGAAATACTTGTTCTATAATTTGAATTTTGCTCAAGCAAATTCACAGTTCATGGATAATCAGTTGTATCATCAATTTTATTTAACATATTGTTTACTTGTTGTTGTACTGTAAAGTTGGAACTGACCCATAGCTGACCCTCCAGTGGGTTTTCAGAGGCAGTTAATCGCATGGGAGGAGATTGCCCATCTTTCTCCTGCGGAGCAGCTGGTGGCCTCGAGCCTCAAGCCTCGAGCCTTTGTGACTGCAGTGTAGCTTCTTGCCATTAGGCCACCAGAGCATGCAAATAATAAAAGATAGTCATAGCCAGATATTTTTATTGTAAGATGCAATTAAGTCCATTTTTATTCATGTTGGCCCATGTTACAGAGTAGAACTGCTGTGATCCTTAGGAGCAGATTGCCAGGTCTTTTTCTCCGAAGCTTCTGGGTACATTTAAACCAACAACCTCTCAGGTAGCAACCGAGCATCTAACCATTGTTCCACCAGGGCTCCTTCGTATCTGTATAAGCACCATGGAAATAGCAAAAAAGTTGGCTTGTCATTGAGACTCAAGTTTCTATAGTAACAAAGGACTAACTGCTTTATTTGCTTATTTCAATAGCCTTAACCGTTATATGTTGTTGTTTGGTGCCTCGAGTCAAATATGACTCATAGTGACCCCATGAACAAAAAATCTGAACCTAGTCCTGTCCTGCACCATCCTCACACTTCCTGACACACAAGACCCCATTGCAGCAGTCACTGTGTCAGTCCACCTAGTTGAGCGTCTTCCTCTCCTTCGCTGACCCTCCACCCTTCTCAACATCATGTCCCTCTCCAAGGAACAGCACCTCGTAGCAATATCTCCAAAGTATGTGAGGTGAAGTCTCATCATTCTTGCCTTAAAGGGCACTCTGGCTGCACCCTTTCCAAGATGGCTCTCTTGGCCATCCATGGCATGTTCAGTGCTCTTCTCCAATACCACAGCTCAAAGGTGTAAATTCTTTTTCTTATTCATAGTCAAGTTCTCAGGTGCTTAGCTAGTAATTGGAAAGGCTATGGCCTGAATCAGATACTCCTTAGTCCTCAAACTGACATCACTACTCCTCCATAATTTGGAAAGGTCCCTAACTGCAGATTTCCCCAGTGCAATATGTGCCCTTGTGTCTTGACTGCTAATACCAAGGGAATGTGGTTTCCAAGCAAGATGAAGCTATTGACAGTTTCCATCTCCTCTCCATTCATCATGGCACTGCCTAATGGTCCGGTGGTAAGAATCTTTGTTTTCTTGATATTGAGATAAAATCCATGCATTCTTTGATCTTCTGCAACAAGTGCTTCAAGGCCTCCTCACTTTCATCAAGCAAGGTTGTGTCATCTGCAAAACAAAGTTATTGATGAGTCTCTCTTCTAATTCTGATGCCACATTCTTGTTCATAGAGTCCAGCTTCTCAGATAATTTGCTAAGCAGATAGATTGAACAGGTGTGGAAATAGAATACATCCCTGGTGCACTCCCTTCCCAATTCCAAACCATGCAGTGCTCCTCTGCTCTGTTCCCCAAATAGCCTCCTGATCCAGGTATAGGTTTCTCATGAGCACAATAAAGTGCTCTGGGATTTCCATTCTTCTCAATGTGAGCCACAATGTGTCATGATCCACACAGTCAAACACCTTTACATAGTCAATAAAACACAAATAGACATTCTTCTGGTATTCCTTAATTTCAGCAAGGATCCATCTGGCATCAGCAATGATATCCCTGGTGCCACAGCCTCTTCTAAATTCCACTTGAACTTCTGGCAATTCCCTGTCTATATACTGTTCCAGCTATTTTTTAATGAGCTTCAGTACTATTTTGCTTGCATGTGATATCAATGATGTTGTTCAATAATTTCCACATTCCACACTGGATCACCCTTCTTGGCAATATGAAAAAATATGTACCTCTTCCAATCCATTGACCAGACAGCCTTCCTCCAGATTTCCTGGCATAGACTGGTGAGTGTATCCAAGACTGCATCTGTTCATTGAATCAAGTCAATTGGTATCCTATCGATTCCTGGGGCCTTATTTTTTGCCAATATCTTCAATGCAACTTCTACGTCCTCTTTCATTACCATTGGCTCCTTTTCATGTGGTACTTCCTAGAATTCTTCAGTGTCAATCATTTTTTTTTTTTCAGGTACAGTGACTCTGTGTATTCTCTCCATCTCCTTTTGATGCTCTCTGGTTAATTCAATATATAACCATTATATAGGAGTATACAAAAATGGTTAAGTGCTTGACCATTAACTGAAAGGCTGACAATTCAAATCCACTCAGAGATACTTAGGGTGGAAAGAAAAGACCTGAAGATCTATGTTCACCTAATTAGCTCCTGAAAACATTCTGAAACAATTCTGCTCTAACATATGTGGGTAACTGTATCAGAAGTAACTGTTAGAACTGAGTTATACAGGAAGAATTCCTGCCCACAGACTGTGATGTAATTACACACTGAAAATCATGTAGAGCTTCTTTCTGAATTAAATGTTTTGATGGCAAAAAAATGAAAATAATTATAATTAACAACATAAATGTATTATGGGAGGGAAACCCTAAATTTAAAGTAGTTTGTTTACTTCTATGCTATTATATTGCTCTTTATTACCCTGATCAGGGCTCTTTAGTAGTTTGTTTACTTCTATGCTATTATATTGCTCTTTATTACCCTGATCAGGGCTCTTTAACGATTTATCTTTTGAGATGTATGGCTAAGGTAGGTTTTATCTTTCAGACAAAATTATTAATGTCTATAGTTAAATATATCTAATAAAATAGAGATGTGGCAAATATGGAACACCTAAGGATAAGAGACTTAACATTCCAATATTATCTGGGGGTAATTACTTTCATTTATCTTTCATAGCTTTTACAGTTCAAGAATATTATGCTAATTTTCCTGAAATTAAACTTAATTTTCATTTAAGTGTGTACACTTTTCCATTATAAGTCTTTTTAGATACAAATTAGTTCCTACAAGCAAAAACTTGGTATAAAAAACACATTTTAAATTAAGCACCGATTTTTAAAGATAAATATAGAAAATATATTTGAATCTTAACTTCAAATTGCTCTAGATTGATAAAAATGCTGTAACTTTGATATGACACACTTCTAACTTAAAAGTTTATATTCTATAATGGGGCAAGGACTTGTACAACCTAACATGGTATACAGTATAAACTTCAAAACAAAAAAATTGAAGCTGTAAAAATTAAGTAGTCTGACATATAACTAACATATGGCTAAAAAATTGCCAGATTTAGATATTTAGGCTTCTCAAAAGTTTTATCTAAAATTTAGTAAGTTTCACATATTTTAGATCAGTTTATTTATGTCCCACATGCATATGCAAATCTCAATTATTTTATCTACAGAAAGTTAGTAGATGATCCAGAATCATTCATGAATTGTATTCTGCAGTGTGAAATGTGTTCATCAGCTGAGATCTCCAGCCTAGAATGTCTATTATATTGGAGAACTTACTCATTGCTGGTGAGTCAGAATTGACTCCTAGCTGACCTGCCAGCAGGTCTTCAGAGGCTGTAAATCCCAGGGGCGGAGATTGCCTATCTTTCTCCCTCACAGCTGCTAGTCGATCCAAACTGCCAGAGGAGTGCCATCTTTGTGTTAGTATTGCAGCTCTCAAAAGACTGTATCCCCAGGAGACATTCAGAAAGGGACAGTAAAGAGAAAAGGAAAGCAAGTGTAGGGGGGGGTTTGACTCTTTCCTGGGCACAGTGGTCATTCAGAGTTAGACATCTTGCCTTCTATTCAGGAGAGAGAAGTGCAATTTCCAGCCAGTGCACCTCGTGCACAGCCATCATGCCTCTGTCAGTGGAAAAGCAGCTTTCAGTGAAGCTTCCAGAGTATGATTAGAGGAAAAGACCTGGCAGTCTACTTCTTAAAAAAAAAAATCACACACTGAAAAATTATATGCAACACAACAGTCCAAAACACAACCCGTCATGGGGATTCTGTCATGCATGAGACCACCTGTGAATCAGGGGCTGAGTCTGAGGCAACTAACAACATCACATATATAGTTAGCTTGAGCTTGTTGTTGAGCCTGAGCTAGAAGGAGTGGCACCAAAAAGCCAGGACTCTTAGAGCCGCAGGAGCAGTCTAAGGACCATCAGTAAGGAAAAAGACATTGAGAAATATTTGGTGCATTTGAAACCAAACCAAAGTCACTGTCATTAAATCAGTTCCAGTTCATAGTGACGCTCTATCAGGTTTCTAGTTATGAGAGGCATCTGCCCATCTTTCTCCCTCAGAGTGGCTAATTGGATTAGCAGTCCAATGTGTTACACACCATCCCATCAGGGCTTCAGGCAGTATTCAGGCCCTTTCTCTTTACAAGAGGGGAGCTCTGGTGGTGTAATCCATTGGCAATTGTGCTGCTAAACCAAAGGTGGTGCCTCTTTGGTGCTTCAAATCCACCAGTGGACCAGTGGCTCCACAGAAAAAAGATAAGCTATCTCTTCTCATATGATTTACGGCCTCCCAAAAATCTGTGAGAGCATCAGCTATGAGTAAGTTCCTGCTCAACAGCAAAGAGAACTGAAAATCTCATTTGTGTTGCTGCACCTGTCTGTGGATTGCTATCTTTGCTGTTCCACAGCATTTCATATTTGGCCACATTTATTTTAAAACCCTAACTAAACCCCTTTCCTGCAAGTTAATTCTGCCTCATTGTAATCCTCCATGGAGTTTACAAGGCAATAGATTTTTGCTTAAAGTAACTGCTCATCTGTCTCCCTCTAAGCAGCTGGTGGATTCAAACTACAGTCCAACACGTAGCTCACTGTTCTTCTCTTACTGGTCCTTAAGCTTCTCTGCCTTGCCAAGCAGTCTCGTCTCTCCAAGCTCATACTCATGCTCAGATTCAGAGAAGAGAGTAAGGGAGAGGGTGATTTCACCTTCAGGTATATCTGTGCTGATAAACCCTCAGGTAAGAAAAACATGGCGTCTGGAAGATTCAGTTACTACCTGTGATATGCACAGCATCCTTGCTTGCTGAAAGCACAAACTTGAAGTACTTCCTGATGCAGATCAAAGACTAAATAGTCTTCAATATAGATTATATGTCAACATAAAACAAAAAACTTTGTAACTGTGTCACTAATCAACATCATTAAATGGAGAGAGTATTACAGTTGTCAAGGATTTCATTACACTTGGATCCCCAATCAATGCCCATGGAAGCAGCAATCAAGAAATCACATAACAGGAGCTCTGTTGGCTTAGTGATAAGAAGCTGTGCTACAATCCCAAAGGCACACAGTTCAAATCCACCAGTTGTTCCATGGGAGAAGGATGGGTAGTCTCCTCTCATGTATTTACTGCCTCTGCAAACCTGCTGGAGGGTCAGCTATGGGTTGGCTCTATTGTTGTTCTACAACAACAACAACAGTCACCTTATCTAGAAGCTTCTTTATCAGATGAATAGGCCTAATCCTAAAAAAAAAAATCACATAACAAATATATTGCATTTTGCAGCTGTGTTGAAAAAAAGAAAAAGACCTCTTCAAAGTGTTAAAAGTAAAGATATCACTTAGAGGACTAACGTGCATCAAACCCAAACCAAAGTATTTTCAAACCAAAGTATTTTCAATTGCCCCATATGGATTCACAAACTAGACAATGAATGAGGAAGACAAAAGAATTGATGTCTTTGAAATATGGTGCTGGAGAAGAACACTGAATACACTGTTGACTGTTAGAACAATCAGATAAGTCTTGAAAAAAAAGCACAGCGAGAATGCTTCTTGGAATCGAGACTGGCAAGCCTGGTTTCATAAGCTTTGGACATGTTAGCAGGAGGGATGGGATCAGTCCCTGGAAAAAGGATATCATGTTTGATAAAGTAGAGGGTCACCAAAAAGAAGAAGCCCCTCCATGTGACAGATTGACACAGCATGGCTATAATTGTGAGATGGTCCCATGGCCAAGCATCTTGGTCTATTGCGCATGGGGAGTTGGAACTTGTGCAACAATACTGAATACTAACAACAGAATGACCTTCAGGAGACCATAGGGAGAGCTAACAGTTAACATGCTCAGCTGCTACTGAAAGACTGGAGAGGTTCAAGTCAACTTAGAGGTACCTCAGAGAAAAGGCATGGGTGTCACTCTAAAAAAATCAACCCCCCAAGGACACTGGTGGTCAGCTTCTCCCCTGGCACCTATGGAGTAATTCAGGAGCATGTGGCAAATGGCCTGGTGGTTTTGGTTTAAATCATCTACAGAGAGTACTGAGCCATCGTGTAGAACTGCCAACATTTCTGACTATGAAGCAGATAAAAAGATTTATCCACTATTTTGTCAAATCCCTGGTTTTGTTCTGAACTGCAACAACATTTTTCTTGTCAAAACATTCTCGCTGTGCCTGTCAAAGGCCAACTGTCCATATGTCTGTCTGTAAACACTTTTTAATTTCTTCAAGAGATGGCTGATGTTAAAGAATTGACATTTATGCTATAGTGGCAGTGAAGGGACAGGATTAGTTCACTTTCCAATGAGCTTAATTTGAATTGTACATCTAACTTTTAAATCTAGAGCCGTGCTGGCCCGTAGAATAAGGACTGTCAATGTGTAATAATACATTTTTCTAGTAGTAACAATTTTTTTTAAAAAAACCCAAACCACAAACAAAAAACCTCCCAAAATAGATGAAACTCATTTCAGTAAAATATTTTAACTAATTAAGCTTATCTATATAAATAACAATTTCAAAATATAATCAATGTAAAAATGCTGAGCTATTTCATAATCGTGTGTGTGTGCATGTGTTTACATTAAGTCTTTGAGATCCAGTGCATTCTTTACTCTCACCTACATCTCAGTTTGGACTGGTGCTCACACAGAGGTGAGCTGGAGAAGTCACACATGTCTGGGACAAGGAGGCGCTGACTGGGGGAGTATTAGCAGAGAGATGATAAAACGCCATGAGTAAGGGTGGACGAGATGTTTTTGACAGACAGTACAGAGACGTCTGTGAGATGTCTACATTTTTACTTAAGGAGCATATAAACTAGAAAGCACTGTCAAAATAAGTGTGAGGAGTTAACAAGTTATCCAGGAATCTTAGAAGCCAAAAGAAGAGTAACTTTGAAAAGGATATAGGCTTAACCATTACTAAGATGTCAACCGGAATTTCCTGATCCGTTTGTGCTGAAAAATAATTCCGTTAAAACCTTTCCAGGCAAGAATGTCTCCTAAATACACCAAGAACCCCCTGCTTTAGTGAATACACTGTGACAGAAATCATCCAATTTTACCCTCATTATGATTTTATCCAGGCGTTTTTCCTTGGGTGGTACAATTACTATAGTACTTGGCTACTAACTGAAATGAGAGAAGTTCAGAGCCACCAGAGGTGCTTTGGAAGAAAGAACTGGCAATCCAGTTCTAAAACACAAGCCACTGAAACCCTCTGGACCATCTCTATTCTGACACATAGTGAGTTGTCAAGAGTTGAGGTCACCATGAGCTAATGTTGATCCAACAGCAGCTCGACTGATTTTTCACAAAATTAATAGCCCAGGGACTTTTGTATCATTACAAACTCTTGGGAACAAAGATAGGGAGTTGTAAGAAATTACGTTGAAAATGGAATCTATGTGATATAGTATGGTTATTTGCTAATTATAACAACACAGGAACATAGGGAAGTAATATAAAGAAAGGAAGAAGTTTCAGGGGGAGAGGGGAGAAGTGAGCAGACAAGACTTTTTTTCCCTCAAGACAGAAAAAGCAATTGAGCAGGAAGATGATGAGCATCTATAAAAGGCAGAAAGCTCCATTCCTCCTGGTGACACTGGAGTTGTTTTTGCAAATGTCTATACCAGGCAAGTGAAAATTGCATTACAGCCTACAACTTTCTAGAAGGCAGGAAATTGAAGAAAATACCACCAGAAGTGGACCCAGCATTGGCCGAGCAAGGGAGAGCAGTTGAGTTAGGTGGGGCTGCAGGGACGCTCTCGGCTGCCTCCCAGATTCCGCCCCTGGCATCGCAGGGAAGAGCAAGAATGGGTCAGCAGTGTTCAAATGCTAACACAGGAAATGCCTCACCTCGGTTTGTGAGCCAGAAACAAGGATTTTAAAAGCAAGTGTTGCCCAAGAATGCTCCTTTCTGTCCACTTAAATGTTTGTTCTATAATAAAATATGTGCTGTTAATTTAACTTCTTAGTGTAACATTATAGTTTCCCCACATTTCAGATATTTCCTGTAATGCTAGCGATAGTTCAGTTGGCAGTGACCTGTTAAATAATTTGGTAAGACTTTTAGGTAGCAAGGGAGATTGAGGGCATAGTCTGTTGCAGGTTGTGCTGCTAACCCAAAAGCCTAGTGTCTCCTATGGTTTGAATCCACCAATTGCTCCCAAAGAAAAAGATAGGCCTTCTCCTCCTGCTGTGATTTACACCCTCATAAAACTGACAGAGGGTCTCTGTGTGGTACAACTAACTCAATGACAGCGAGTTTGAGTTTTCAGGTAGCAATAAAAGCATGGTTGCACAAAGATTAAAGTGATCTGTTGCCACCCGGAAGGGTCGGTGGTTCGAACTCACAGTCCATTCCTCAGAAGACTATGTAACTGCTTCAGTAAAGATTTATGGCTTTGGAGGCTTTATAGGGTTTTTCTTGTTACTTGTCTTTTCTTTCCCTTTACAGGAAATACTTAAGGGATCCAATAAATTAGATTTCTGTTAATCATAGTTAAGTTTATTTACATTTAAATTATGTGTGTATGTCCCAAAATTCGTAGCTCTGGTGGCCTAGTGTATAACATATTGAACCACACTGCTAATCAAAGTGAGTGATTTGAGTGCACCTAGCTTCTGCATGAGCCCAAACTGACTTGATGGTGGTAGGTTTTAAGCAATTCCACTACTGGGAATATACCCTAAAGAAACCATATCTGCCACCCAAACAGATACATGCACACCTATATTTTTTTCAATTTTGTTCACAATAGCAAAGAGTTGGAAGCAACCCATGTGGCTATCAACAAATGAATGGATAGAAAAGCTCTTGTATATTCACACAATGAAATACTATACGGCACTGAAACACAAGGAACTTATGAAATATTATACAAAATGGGTGACCTTGGAGGACATTATGCTGAATGAAATATCTCAGTCACAAAAAGACAAATACTGTATTGAAACAGATGAGAGGGAGAACTGTTTAAAAGGGATATATGATTGGATATTGTTGTTGTCACAGGAGTTAAGAACCAGGGTAACATGGTAGAGTGGACTTAGGGGGAGGGATTGAATAACAATGAAAGATTTTTTTTTAACCTTTTTTTTAAAAAAGTTAATTGGGTGAGGGGGTGGGCTGGGAGAAAAGTACAACAATGAATGGAAATCCAAAGTCTCTGTAAACTTTCATTAAAATCAATTTAAAAAAAAAAAGAATATCATGGCATCTCACTGTCACTTCCGTTTTCATGATGACTAATGATGTTTATCATTTTTAGTTGCCTATTTACTAATTTTTGGAAGGAGGAGTGGCATCTACTTCCATAACAGCTTGCCTCCAGAAAACCTATGAACATGGAAAGAGGAAGAAAGGCACCCATGTGTCGAAGACTCTCCTTCATAGGGTCGCTATGAGTCACCTGCAACTCGATGGTACTTAACAACAACAACAACAACACCAACATTTACTAATTTAATTTCTTGGGTTATGTATCTACTCAAAGTTATTGACCATTTTTAACAGCAACTTTTTTCCTTAGTATTAAACTTTCAAAATCCTGTATATATATTCATTCTGAGTGCAAATTTCTTACCAATATTGCAATTTTCAAATATTTTCTCCTGGACTGTAGCTAGCCTTTTTTATTCTAGCCATTTATCTTCTGAGGAGAAGTTCTTAATTTTGAAGTACAGTTTACATTTCATTTTTATGAATCATAACTTTTTAAAAACATTGCCTAACACCTGGTCACAAAGATTTTCAATGCTTTCTTCCAGAAGTTTTGCAATTTTGTGGAGTTTTTGCTTTTTTTTTTTAGATTGGTGGTCCTCTTGGGAGTAAATTTTTGTGTATGATGCTAGGTGTGAGTTGAAGTTCCTTTTAGAAGCACATATTCCACCATCATGTGTTGAAAAGATTGCTCTTTCCTCTGCTGACTCTTTCAAATTTGAAGAAAATTGAGTGAATAAATTTTTTTATCCCATAATATTACTAGTCTAGGGAGCTCTGATGACTTGGGGCTGAAGAGTTGTGTTGCCAACCCAAAATCATACAGTTTAAATCCACCAGCAGCTCCACAAGACAAAGATGTGCAATTTACAGCCTCTGAAAAACTGCTGGAGGGTCAGCTAAGAGTTGGTACCAACTTAACATATAACATCATCAGTTCTCTATATTGACACCAACACTGCACTGTCTTTATTACTGTAGTTTGTAATAAGTTGGTTTTTTTAATAGTTGGGTGAAATAATTCACCTACCTTATTCTTTGTCACAGTTGTTTCAGTTTTTCTCATTCCTTTACATTTCCATATGAATTTTAAAATCAATTTGTCAATGTCTACAGGAAATGCTTGCTAGGATTTTTGTTGGAATGGCACTGGATCTATTCATCTTTTAGGAGAAAATTACATCTTAAAATTATTTAAAGGAATATATCTTTCTTATTTTAATCGTTTTCATATTATTAAAATGTATTAATAATACTTTTCAAAAGTATTAATAATACCTTTCAAAATATTTTAATATTTTATCATTTCACTGCAATAGCTTTTCACATTTTAGTGAAATTTGTCCTTCATAATTAATGGTTTTTTAAATGCTACTATAAATGCTATCTTTTTTCAATTTTTTTTGTTTATTGGTCTTACATAAACTATAGCTGGTTTTGTATTTTAATCTTATATCCAGCAACTTTGTTAAATTGACTTTAGAGTCCATAAGATTTTCTCCACAGATGAGAGAATGGCAAGCTTTTTCTACGAAAATCCAGACAGCTTTATAGCTATTATTTTTAGTTTTTGTTGTTTTGTTATGTGCCATCGAGTTGCTTGTGACTCATAGCGACCCTATGTATAAGAGCTCTAAATGCTGTTCTATCCTCTGCCAACCTAGCCATCTCAAACGCACTTATTCCCACTGCTCCAGTCACAGAATTGATCCTTCTCACTAAAGGTCTTCCTCTCCTTCACTTCCCCTCCACTCTGCCAAACATGATGTCCCTTTCCAAGGACCAGTCCCTCCTTGCAACATGCCCAAAATATGTCAGACGAAGCTTCAGAATCCTTGACTCCAGGGAACATTCTGGCTTCACCCTCTCCAGGACAAACCTGTTTGTTCTCCTAGCAGTCCATGGTATATTCAACACTCTTCTCCAGCACCACAGCTCAAAGGCATCAATCCTTTCTATCAGCCCTATCCACTGTCCAACTCTCTGATGCATAGCACATAACTGCAAAGACTATAGCCCGGATCAGGCGCACCTTAGTCTCCAGCCTGACATAGTTGCTCTTCAGTACTCTTGAGAGGTCCCTCACAGCCGACTTTCCCAATGCAATTCGTCTCCTGATTTCCTGGCTGCTGTTACCAAGAACGTTGACTGTGGAGCCAAGTAAATTAAAACTGTTAACTATCTCAATCTCCTCACCATCCATGCTGATGCTGCCAATTGGCCCAGTGGTTAGAATCTTTGTTTTCTTGACATTTAGCTTCAGTCCATATAGGAGGCTGTAGTCCTTGATCTTCTGCAGCAAGTGCCTCAGGTCCTCCTCAGTTTCAGCAAGCAGGGTTGTGTCATCTGCATAACGCAGGTTGTTGATGATTCTTCCACCAATCCTGATTGCACATTCCTCTTTGTATAGCCCAGCATCATTGTTACAGTAGTTTTTTTTAATGACACTTCTTAAGTATAAAAAACACCCTCTATGCAAGTCATAATAAAACATACTATACTTTGCCACTCCTGATCAAAACAATCATGTAATCTGAAAATAGTTTTTCATTTCCTATATGAACTAAAACTCAGGAAAGGAGTGCATCAGGGATGCATCCTGTCTCCATACCTTTTCAAATTTTATGCAGAACAGATCATTCAGGAAGCAGGGCTTTATGAGGAGAAATGTGTCATCAAGATTAAAGGAAGATTTACCAACAACCTACATACGATATGCAGATGATACAACCTTGCTTGCTGAAACTGAGGAGGACTGCTTGCTGCAGAAGGCCAAGACGACAAAGATTCTCACCACTGGGACTGGCAGTACCATGATAAATGGAGAAGAGATTGAGGTTGTTAACAATTAAAGCTTACTTAGCTCCACAATCAATACTCTTAACACAGCAGTAAAAAAATCAAAAGACAAATTGTATTTGGGAAATCTGCTGTCAGGGACCTCATAGAGTGCTGAAAAGCAGTGAAGTCATTCAAGAGACTGAAGTGAACCTGATTCAGGTTATGGTCTTCACAATTACTTGTTATGCTTCAGAGAGCTGGATAATGACTAAGGATGACAGAAGAATCAATGCCTTCAAGTTGTGGTGCTAGATAAGAGTCTTGAACATACCATGGACTGCCAAGAAAACAAATAGTTCTGTCTTGGAGAGGGAGAAACCAAGTTTCTCCTTGGACGCTAAGATTTTGAAGCCCTGTCTCACATACTTTGGGCACATGGCCAGAAGAGACCTGTCCTTGGAGAAGGACATGCTAAGAAGGGTGGAGGGACAGCCCAAGAGATGAAGACCCCAGATGAGATGGATTGATAGAGTAACTGGGGCAATGGGGGTTGGTGTGTTAGAATTACTGAGACTGGCTCTGGATAGGGAAGGGTTCATAGGGTAGCTATAGGTTGCAGGTGACTCAGTGGCACATAACAACATATAGATTAGGGAGCTCTGGTGGCCTAGTGACAAGAAGCTGGGATGCAATCCCAAAGGCATGTGGTTCGAGGCCACCAGCTGCTCCATGTGAGAAGGAAGGGCAATTCTCTCCTGTGTTATTAACTGCCTCTGAAAACCCACTGGAGGGTCAGCTAACAACAGGACTTTTTGTGTGCATGTTTTGTTTTTTTATTTTTGTTGTTGTTGTTGTTGTTGCACTGAACAAAACCATCTGAAAGTGGCAAGAACAGATATTATCTTGGTGAAAATCTTCCACCATTAAGTATGACCGAGGAAATTCTCTTCTACTATTACTCTGCTCAGAATTTTTCTTCAGGAATAGATGTTGGATTTTGACAAAAGCTTTTTCTGAATTTATTGAGGTGATCTTATGGTTTTCCTTTTATAATTTGTTACTATGAATTTCACTGGTTGGTTTTCAAAATGTGACACCAGCCTTACATTTTTTGGGATGAACCAATTTGGTTCTGGTGAATTAAATCTGCTAAAATGTTTAGAATTCAATCTTCTAAAATATCTAGACGTTTACATCTGTGATCCTGAGGAAAATGGCTAAATAGTATTCTTATAATATCTTTGCTTTGCTATCAGGAGAATAAAGGTTTCGATCAATGTGTTGGAAAGTATTTCCTCCTCTTCAACTTCTTTCAGGAAGGGTTTTCTATCACTGGTATTATTTCTTCCTTAAATGTTTGGTAAAACTCACAAGTGAAGCCATCTGGATGTCAAGCTTGCTTTGTTTATTTGTCTGATGCGGAGTGCGTGTGGAAGGTTTTTCATGACTAGAGTTTTCCTCTAGAGGTCTGTTGCCATTGTTGTTATGTGCCTTGAGTCAAAACAGACTCATACCTGACCCTTCCATGGGTTTTCAGAGGCTGAAAATCAGATGAGAGGAGACTGCCCATCTTTCTCCTATGAAGCTGCTAGTGGATTTGAGCCATGTATCTTTGGGCTGGTGGTAGTTCTTTACTACGAGTCAACCAGAGCTATCTGAAGATGTCTAGGAAATCAGCAATATCAGTAGTCTTCTAAAATATCTAGGGAGCAAAGCCCACACCGAAACTACTGTTATTCAGTCCAGTCCAATTCATTGCCACCCTCCATCAAGTTACCAATTCTATAAATCTTTAGAGGAGGAAACTGTCCATCTCTCTCCCATAGAGTGACAAATCTGAGCATCTGACTTTTAGTTTAGCAGCTGGTAAGTTACATACTACAAGAGAGAGTGTCTTGAGAAAAAAGAGTGTCCTAGAAGGATGTCTCTAACTGGACCCTTGTCGTCTTTGTACATGGCAGCATTGCTGCCCTATAATGAATCAGTCTTCCTATGTTAACCTTGGTGTTCTAGTGGCATCATCTGTAGTATGTTTGCTGCTGACTGCTGCTGTTGATTGTGAATCCAAAAGGTTGTTGGTCCCCACTGGGTAGAACCCAACAGTCGACACTGGAGAAACATAGGCCAGTCTCTTGGAAACCAGATACCAGGTTGATATGAATTGGAATCAACTCAACAGCAGTGAGTTTTGGGGATTTTCTTTACATCTAAATCTCTTGGTCTGTTGCTTGTACCTAAGGCTAGTCATCAAACCCAACACCTTCAATCCCTGCCAAAAAAAAACCACTTCTCTCCCTTTTCTTGGAAGAAGTTGTTGGTATGTGTCATCCAGTCTACTACGATTCATAGTGACCCTATGAACAACAGATCTGAACCTTGCCCCCTCCTGCGTCATCTTCAAACTCTACATCATCCTCAAGTCCATTGGTACCGTCACTGTATACATCGATCTTGTCTAGGGTTTTCCTCTCTTTCTCAGATCCTCTTACCTTTCCCAGCATGTGTTTGTTTTTTTGTTTTTTTGAAAGGACTGTTTCCTCCTGACAACATGCCCAAAATATATGAGAAGTTTCACCATCCTTGCATCTAAGGACCACCCTGGCTGGACTTCCTCCAAGACAATCGTGTTTATTCTTTTGACAGCCTGCGGGATATTTAGTACTCATCTCCAACATCTCTAACACCACAATTCAAAGGCATCAATTCTTCTTCCATCTTCCTTGAACTTTCAGATGCATAGGAAATAATGAAAAATACCATAGCTTTAGTCAGGCTCATCTAAGTCTTTTAAACTGACATTACTACTCTTTAGCACTTTGGAGAGGCCCTTAAGAGCAGATTATCCCAAGGTAACATGTCTTTTGATTTCTTGGCTGTAACCGTGAGTATTAAGTGCCGTGGAGGAATTCAAACAAAATTAAATAGTTAACTTCAGACTTTTCTCCATCTATCATGATGTTGTCTGTCAGTCTAGTGGTAAGCATTTTTATTTTCTTGATGTTGACATATAATCTATGTTGGTGGTGGTGTTGTGTGCTGTTGAGTCAGAATCTAACTATAGCTGACCCTCTAGCAGATTTTCAGAAGCAGTAAATCATATGGGAGGGGACTGCCCATCCTTCTCCCAAAGAGTAGCTGGTGGATTTGAATCACATGCCTTTTGCAGTATAGCTTCTTACCACCAGGTCACAGAGCTGCCTACTAAAGGCAGAGGTAAGAAAACAGAGCTAAATGCAAGTGTGACAACAATAACAAAAAAATGAGCGAGATAATAATGAATTCAATAATGATATCATTTCCATTTATTGAGCTTCTATTTGCTAGAGAGAGAACTCCCATTTGCTAGTAGGTAAGGAATTGTACTGCCAACCCAAAGTAGGTAGTTTGACTCCAACAACTCCTCTGGTGCTATTTAGAGTCTTTGAACACCCACTGAAGTATCAACTGGGAGCCAGTTTCCAACTTAACAACTATGAGCTTTTGTCAGACAGTGTTTTAAGAGCACATTTTCATGTATTCTTTCACTCAGTCTTGTCCACAGCCTAGTGAGATGGGAGCTGTTATCACATCCATTGTACACAAATGAAGCAGCAGAGTCACCAAGAGTTTAAGGAACTTATCTAAAGTCACACAGCTTGTATAAAGAGGATCTTGGACTCAAAATGAAGAAATCTGACTCCAAGATCTGCTCTCTTAACCTGTAGGAAGAAGGTGCAGCCAAAATACTCCTGATGCATATGTGGTTGAGGGTTTGTGGTTATTTTTGAAGGAAGAAATCTGGAGAAGCAGCTCTGCTTTATGAAGTAAAGCAGCCGTTTGGGATGGCACAGATGGGAAGGGAGCTTGGAAGAGAGTATGAGTGTTTTCTGGTGGAACAGTGTCTGCTCCTGCCTGTTACAGTCTTTACATCATCCCGTCAAGATCCAACATGCTCTTCTTCCCTCCTGTATTTTCATAAATTCACAGCCTCTCTTGCTGCCCTTGCCTTTCTTTCAGGAGTAAAATGGCACAGGATCCTGTGCAAGGGGCATAAGAGAAGGCAGGCTTTCATTCTGTTGTTCGTTGGGTAGCTAGGAGTCAAAGCTGGCTAGATGATACTCAACAGCAACACAACTTATTCCAATTAAGCATTATCACCATTAAAAGTTAAGTAGTTGAAGTTAGAGGATTTTTAAAAATATTTCTATTTCTACTGATTGCATAGACTTTAAGAGCTACAAGGCCAGAAAACATGTGTGTTTTCCACGTGTTTGTGTGTGAGAGAGAAAGAGAGACAGAGAGAGACACAGACAGAGAGAGAGAATATATGAAAATGAATGAGAGAATGAATATATGGATGACCTTTTTCAGAACTAAAAAAATCTGAAGCCAAAAACTTTGAATGCATGAACTTTGGACTTTTACTAACCTTATATTACTTTAAGAATAAATCATTTTTCTAAACGTCTAAAAGTTGTAAGCGTCTAAGAGCTGCAAGCTCTTGCACTCACTTCGGCAGCACACACACCAAAAGTTCAAAATCCATTTTTTTTAGATTTTAATAATTTTAATGAACATTTACAGAGATTTTGGATTTCCATTTATTAATTTATTCATATTCCATTTATTGCTCTTTTCTCCCTGCCCAGCCATCCCTGCCCCATGCCGCCCCCTCTCCAGTTCGCTCCTCTCTTTGAAAAGTAAAAGAAAAATTCTTTCTTTGGTATACAATCCCCCCGCCCCCTCCCACTGCCCCAAGTACACTCCACTATGCAACCTTAATTGTGGACTCTTGTGATAACTATAATACCTTATCATATATAATTTTTAAATTATTTTCTCCCTCATCTGTTTCAATGCAGTATACACAATTTATCCAGTTTTTCTCATTGTTTCCCCAGCCCTGATATCAGTCCCATTTTTCAGTAGTGACACCATGCAGTATTTGTCCTTTTGCAACTGTGATATTTCACTCAGCAAAATGTCCTCCAGGGTCACCCATTTTGAATAATATTACATGAGGTCCTTGTTTTTCAATGCAGCGAATATACTACAGCTTCTCCATTCCTTTGTTGATGAGTACTTAGGTTGTTTCCAACTAACTCCTTGCTATTGTGAACAAAGCTGCAATAAACATGAGTGTGCATGTATCTGCTTGGATGTCAGTTATGGTCTCTTTGGGTAGTGGAGTTGCTGGGTCAAATGGTATCTCTATTTGCAACTTTTTGAGAAAGCACCATACCGCCTTCCACAGTGGTTGTACCGTTTTACACTCCCACCAACAGTGAATAAGTGTTCTGGTTTCTCCACAACCTCGCCAGCATTTGTTTCTTGTAGTTCTGTTAACTTCTGCTATTCTGACTGGGGTGAGAATGATCTCTCATAGTTGTTTTGATTTACATCTCTCTTAGAGCTAGGGATTTTGAACATTTTTTCACGTATTTGTTGGCCATCTGAATGTCTTCTTTGGTGAAGTGTCTGTTCATATCCTGTGCCTATTTTTCAAATGGATTATTTTTACCTTTATCTTGTTGTGGTGCTCGAGTATCTTATAAATTCTAGATACAAGCCCCTTATCTGACATGTCATTACCAAATATATTTTCCCAGTCTGTGGCTTCCCTTTTTACCCCGTTGGAGAAGTTTTTGGATGTGCATAGGGATTTGATTCTTAGAATGCCCCATTCATCTATTTTATCTTCTCTTGGTTGTAGATTTTTCAAGATACTTGGAAGACTATTTATGTTGTGGATTAGGACTACTAGAGTTCTTTCAAGCTTTTCTTTAATGAAGTTTATAGTCCTTGGTTTTACTCCTAGATCCATGATCCACCTTGAGTTGGTTTTTGTATATGGAGTGAGGTGTGGATCTTGCTTGAGTCTTCTGCAGATATTTTTCCAAATGCTTTTTTATTTTTAAGTCAACGTTCCTATTTATCTTTTTTACTTTTTAACTCTCCCACCACTAGGGGTCACACTTCCTTAGGAGTTGTGCTGCTAACCCCAAGGTAGAACCTTTGGTGGTTCGAACCCACGAGCGGCTCTGGTGAAGAAGGATGAGCAGTCTCCTTCCACGCTATTACAGGGTGAGCTATAAGTTGGGTCTGACTCAAAAGCAGACAGTGAGTGAATAAGATGCCATCCAATTGGTTCTGACTCATAAAGACCTTCCATTTAAAATCTGGGAGGAAACTGTCCATCTTTCTCTACCAGAATAACTGCCAAATTTGAACAGCCAGAGATTATTAGCCTTTGTGTCAATAAGTGCAACTCTCTTTGGACTATTCCATCAGTTGTTTTTGTTGTTGACAACAAGTTGTCTGAAACTCATAGCGACCCTGAACCTCACGCTATCCTGAGCAGAGCTTCCTCAAATTGATTACTTATATTAGAAAAAGGAAAAACCTAAATGAAAAAAATGTAGGTTTAAACTAGAAAGCTGAGGTGAAAAGCATCCATTCCTATCAGCATATCATGAATAATAGCTGTTGGTCTTAAAGTCATCAGTCAGAATTCTCGGGTCTACTTGGGAAATACTAGTATGCACTCCCTACTGCTGCTCTGGGGGCCATGTGACTATATTGAGGGGGGAGTACATACAACAGTAATGTGGTTTTGCAGATAGCCTCTTTAAGAAGAGAAAGTAACTTTGTTGTTTGGGTTTGGTTGTTTTGTTGTGGTGTTGTTTTTTTTAAAAAAAATAGCAAAATGTACAATATACTGGGACATCCCTTAACAACTGATTTAAAGTCTGTATGAAGAAAAAGAAAAAAACCCCACCCCAAACAAACCAAAAAACCCAGAACTTGTCTTTTCCCCAAGCTCTTAATATAACTGAGAAGCACACCAACTTTTTAGAACCACTGACCTGCAAGGGTTTCAGCCACAAGAGACTTAAACTACCATTGGCATTAGTATCCCAAACGTACTGATCACAAGGGAAGTAGCAATTAACCTTTTCAACAGGAGAACTGATGATGGGGCTTAATCTAGTGAAGGAGACGCTTGTTCATTTTCCCAGAAGTTACTCAGTGTGCATTTAGAATACTGCAAGGTGTGTAGTGTTGAGGGTGAAGGTATTTCTGGGGGAAATTATGTGTTGCCAGCCTAGGGGGCATGAGGACAGGCAGGAAGGAGTGGAACCTCACTTTGCAGTATGAGTTATGAGTGGAGAGTGTGAAAGTAAGAGCTATGGTGGCTTCTAACTCAAAGCAGCTCTAAGGAAGAAAGGTGGACGGACACCTCCAATGTGACTTACAGCCTCAGAAACTCAGTGGAAAGTCAACTGTGAGTCACTTACACCTCTGCAAAAAATAAGTTTGAAGATGCTTGATTTGTTCTTCATCCTAGAAAAGAGTAAAGACTTTCTCGTAATACTATTTCCCCCCCCCCACAAAAAATAGAAGTCTTTAACTGAGAGAAGACCAAATTTGCATAGGATTTAGACAGATTTGAAAGGCAAGAAGGTAGAAGACCCATTAAAGGTACTGGCTCTCAGCATCTTTTTCTTTTTTCATCTCTCTTGCTTTCTATAACTATGCATTTTACTCTTTTGTCTACCAGTTGATTTTTCTCTGTTTGTTTAGCTTTCCCTATTTTCCTTGGTGTATATATCCAATAACCTAGTGAGGCCAAGAACTGTTCTCACTCTCAATTGAAGAGTTTCACAGAAAGGAATCTGACTGGCCCAGGTTAGGGAATGCACTTAACCCTTGTGCAATGAACTAGGTAAGAAAGGTAAAGATAAGGGTGACAGTTCAAAAATGGGGAGACTCGAGAGGAAGGCACACCACTGAGGGCTGGAGGAATAAAGACCTGGATAGTTGAGGGCATTCGTGAAGAACTGAAAGAATCTCTGAAAGGTCCATACTATATAGACAAGCCAGGATTTCAATCTCTGAAAAGATGGACATGAAAATGTCTTAGGTCAGTTGACATTATTTTTGATCTTCACTTATTATTTTAGAGTTACATGTCCTTGTCTTGTTTTATCACTGCAAGCCTACTAAAGGTGTATGGAGGGTATTTTACCCCATACTTAACCTCCAAGATGTTGTGTGCCTTGTTTGTTAAAATTATAAATTCTTGCTGACAGTTTTGGCAAGCTTTATTTATTATTATTGTTTTATTTTTACTAAAGAACTCTTTCATAAAGGTAGCTTTGTGAGATAAATTGATACAAATTATAAAATGTGAAAGGTAATTACTTAGACTTTCATTGAAAATATTCCAAACCTCTCTACTGCCAACTGCTGGTATGGATTTAGCATTCTGAAACTTAAACAGAATAGCATTTGGCCCTGTTTTTTTCTTGTCAAATATTTTGTGATTATATGAGGTTTACTATTATATTGTCAACTTAAGTTTAAGAAAAGACATTCTTTCGCTGTTTTAAATCTATGCAAAAACAGTCTTTATTTTATGCACATATACACTTGTGAAGAATTCATATGTTGGTTTTGGGATTTTTCTAACTTGGCAAATTATAGATTCACATTTTTATAACGCTCTGTGTTGGCTCCAAATTTTAAGTTGAAACCACAGGGTTTATCTGGCACCCTAACCAAGCTAATGTTTTTCCCTTGCTTTAAATTGTTGTTAAATGCCCTTGGGTTACCCCAACTCATGCCAACTCCAAGCACAGCAAGATCAGACCACGGTGATCCAGGAAGATTTCACTGGCTAATTTTCAGAAGTCAGTTTCCAGGTCTTTCTCCTTAATCTGTGTTAATCTAGAAGTTTCACTGAAACTTACTTAGCGTCATAGTCACACATGAAGTTCCACTGACAGATATTAATGGCTGCACTTGGTGTACACTGGCCAGGAACTAAGCCCTCGTCTCACACATGAAGGTGAAGATTCCTCACTTTCACCCTAGCTTTAAATTGGCTACTACTTAATGATTAAGAAAAAGTACATTCAATGGAAAGTTGTATTAATACCAATAATATGTTCAATTAATAACATAAAACATTCAAATTGCTGTCAACTGCACAAAACCAGACTAAGTTTTTGGCTATTGACAAACCCAAATTCTGTCCATCATGTGGCTTTCAGAAGTTTCATAGTAACAGGTGAAACGTCCTCATTTTTAATGTCTTGATTTATTCAGAGGAAACCAATGGAAGTTATTTCCACCTGAATTGGATAAAGGTCTGTCAGCTTCCCTTTCTTGAGCTGGATGAAGCTGGAAACTGTAACTTGATCTTTGTTTCTAAGAATCCCATTTTTATTTTTTTTTATATATAGATTCACATGCAAGCAAGATTCTGCTGAAAATTATCCAAAAACGTTTGGAACAATATGTCAACAGAGAACTGCGAGAAGTGCAGGCTGGATTTAGAAGAGGTCACGGTACTAGGGATGTTATAGCTAATGTAAGATGGATCTTGGCAGAAAGCAAAGAATACCAGAAGAATGTCTATCTGTGCTTCATTGATTATGCAAAGGCTTCTGACTGTGTGGATCACAACAAGCTATGGCTGACTCTGAGAAGAATGGGAATCCCAGAACATTTGATTGTGCTAATGCCAAGAGGCAGTCGTCAGAACAGAGCAGGGAGACGCTGAATGGTTCAAAATCAAGAAAGGGGTCCGTCAGGGTTGTATTTTGTCTCCATACCTTTTCAATCTGTATGCAGAACAGATCATCTGAGATGCTGGGCTGTAGGAGGAGGAATGTGGCATCAGGATTGGTGAAGAATCGTCAACAACCTGCATTATGCAGATGACACAACCCTGTTTGCTGAAACTGAGGAAACTGCTTGCTGCAGAAGGTCAAGGACTGCAGTCTTCAATATGGATGGAAGCTCAATATCAAGAAAACAAAGATTCTCACCACTAGGCCAATTGGCAGCATCAGTATGGATGGTGAAGAGATTGAGATAGTTAACAGTCTTAGTTTGCTTGGCTTCACACTCAACATTCTTGGTAACAGCAGCCAGGAAATCAGGAGACTAATTGCATTGGGAAAGTCAGCTGTGAGGGACCTCTCAAGAGTACTGAAGTGTAACGATGTCAGGCTGGAGACTAAGGTGCGCCTGATCCAGGCTATAGTCTTTGCAATTATGTGCTATGCATCGGAGAGTTGGACAGTGAATAGGGATGATAGAAAGAGAAGTGATGCCTTTGAGTTGTGGTGCTGGAGAAGAGTGTTGACTATACATGAACAGATAGGAGAACAAACAGGTTTGTTGAGTTGTGGTGCTGGAGAAGAGTGTTGACTCTACCATGGACTGTTAGGAGAACAAACAGGTTTGTCCTGGAGAGGGTGAAGTCAGAATGTTCCCTGGAGTCAAGGATTCTGAAGCTTCATCTGACATACTTTGGGCATGTTGCAAGGAAGGACTGGTCCTTGGAGAGGGACATCATGTTTGGGAGAGTGGACAGACGGCACAGGACAGGAAGACCCTTGATCAGATGGATCGATTCTGTGAGTGGAGTGGTGGGAATGAATGTGGTTAAGACAGCAAGGTTGGCACAGGACAGAACAGCGTTTAGGGTTCTTGTACATAGGGTCGCTATGAGTCACAAACAACTTGATGGCACATAACAACAACAACAAATATATAGATTCACTTTTTTTATTCATTCATTCTTGCACATTGCCTTCCCTTTCCCCCAGTCCACTATGTAATATGCCTCTTGTTCTAGATGGTTGTCATAGATATAATTACTAATCATAAGTTCATTTCAGGCAGTTCTTCCCTTCATCTGCTCCAATGCAGTGTCATTATCTATTCACTCTTTTCTTTTCTCCCCCCAAACTCCCATGTCAGTCCTATTTTATAACAGCAGTGTTTTGCAGTATTTGTCCTTTTGTGACTGAGCTATTTCATTCATGTAATGATCTGAGAATCAAATCCCTATGCACATCGAAAAACTTCTCTAACAGGATAGAGGGAAACTTGCAGACTAGGAAAAAATGTTTAGCAATGATATATCTGATAAGAGACTCATATAAAAATGTATAAAATACTCCAGTAACTCAACAAGAAAACAGTAAACAAATCACAAAATGGGCACAGGATACCTCACCAAAGATGACATTCAGATGGCAAATAAACACATGAGCAAATGTTCAAAATTCCTAGCTAACAGAGATGCAAATCTAAACTATGAAATATCAATTCATTCAATACCAGTATCAAAGTTCAACAGTGCAGCAAATAACAAATGCTCGAGAGGTTGTGGAGATATTGGAAATTTTATTGACTGCTGGTAGAAATATAAAATGGTCAAACTACTATGGAAGATGGTTTGGCACTTTCTGAAAGAGTTGGAAATAGAAATACTCTTTGACCCAGCAATTCCGCTACTGGGAATATACCCTAAAGAAACCAGACCCATAACTCAAACAGATGTATGCACACTCATATTTATTGCTGCATTACTCACTGTAGCAAAGCATGTAATTTTTAGAGATAATTAATTATTTATTAATTATTATAGCTGAATAAACTTATAACAGAACTACTGCCAGAAAAATGGGGGGGGGATCTTTTTAATATTAGGATAAAAGATTCAATGAAAAGAAAACCATGGATAGGAGAGTTATACTTTTCTAAAAACCATCACATTACTGAAATGAGGAACATCAGGCCATTGTTCTGAGGGTTGGGTAGCTTATCTTGTCTAAACTGTACAGTCCTCAGACTTAAGTAGCCTTGGATTCCCAGGTGTTAGGTTGGCCTAAACTGATGTTGGCACATGTTAAAACACCTTTTGGTCTCAGAAAAAAAAGATGCTTTTAATGGTGCTCCATCAGATCTGTTGGACAGTAGCTATTTCACATTGACCTTTGTGATGACAAATGATCTGTTTTGAATAACAAAGAAAGAACCGTTTTCTTAAAAAAAATAAAGATCTAGAGGCAGTTTGAGGAGGTCAAAAATGTGCAAACGGTATGGTAAAATAAAGTATATGCTGCTCTTTTTAATGGAAAAGATTGCTACTGCTTACATTTGCCAAATTCAGTCAGTTTGCCAAAAAGTCGAGGAATTGGGCAGGGACTACAGAGAACAGCTCCATCTTTCATCTATATTTCTTCTCTGTATTTATCTAGCCTTAGAAAATGCTGGGAATGTCTTTTCCTTCCGACTTGGCACTTCATCTAAACCACAGAAATACACAGAGCTGCTTCATGCAATTGTTTGGTTACTTATAGTGCAGTCAGGCTTTAAACTCGCAAGAAATATCTTTTATTCCATAGGAAATGCATGCAGAGTTTGCTTTCATTCTTTGAAATTTATCCTAGGAATAAAAAAAACACGCAACCCTATTTTATTAATTGGCAGCTATTTGACTCAATACACACAGGCAGCCTGCCAATTCATTATTTTTGGCCTTCAGCTGACCCAAAATCATTTTCTTATATAAGAAACTATTCACAGAAGCTAAAAAGTGAGAATTATTACTAATAATAGTATTTCAGATTTCATGAATAAGTAGTTTTTGGCACCCAGAAAATAACTTCTGTTTTTCCCTTGAAAACAGCAATTCTCTTATATACCAAAAGTAAACAGTACTTGAATTAGCACTTGGAGTCTTTACTGGACCAAAAATATGCATGTATTAGAAGATCTTTCTCAGACTCCCTTCTCACCCACCCCCCTTTTTGTGGAATTAACCAGGTTTTTGTTGAAAACAAAACAACACAACACTCAAGATTCTCAGGAACTACATTCTCTGTATTTTCCTGCCCATGACCACAGTGTAAGCGGTCACACTTTGCATGTCTTTTTGGCCACCAATTTGAAGTACAGGTGTTAAACAAAAGTTATATTGTGTTACTCAATTCATTATAATTTATAAAACTTTCAATCAGAATAACTTGATCTGTGGTTTGGAAATGATCAGTACAACTGTTTCTCCTATGATTAACAAGTCAACATTTGTTTATGACACCTTAGTTTGCAAGATGGGAAAAAAACAAAACAAAAACAAAACACTTAACTCTCTTTGTTTATCCATGAGTAAAAGTAAGACTGAGTGTTTTAAAAGCTTAAGCCATCACTCTTTATAACTAAGTTTAAGTTTTGAATCTCAGAGGGAGAGGAAAAAAAAACACAAAAAAACAAACCATGAGCAAAGCACCACTAATGCTGGTCTTCCAGAAATGAAAGCTGACATTCTGTGGTGAGGGGACCCCTTAGTGCAGGACATAGTCAGTACTTCTGCCTCTGCTCATTATAAGAAATAACGTAAAATATGCACACAAACTACTGCAAATGTTGATACTTTCACTAGACCATGATTTTCTGATTGGGGGAAATCTGATCAGATTTCTGTGAAAATAAATTTTTAAGGCTTTTTCCCCCCCTGTAGATGGTCACTTGCCAGTGAAACTACTTGTCAGAATCTCGACCCAATGTTTTTCATTCCGTTTTGCACGCAGAGAAGCAAAAATGAGAACCTCTTTGGAAATGGCCATCTTTTGCCAAAGCAGGGTAGTAACCCTTGTCTGAAAGCCGCAGGATTGCCTGGGCACAGGCCCGCTCTCAGTGCCCTTAACAGGATCCCTTGCGATCAGCATTTACCACAAAAGGTAGCGGCAAAGATACTGCTGGACGGACGGCTGCTTAGTGAAATTGTGTTGAAAATTAAAGTATTCTTCTGGTTGAATATACCATTTTGTACGCCAAAATGTGCCCTCAGTTATGCTTGTACAAGTCCCGGAAATCCTCGCAGTGGGGCATTTTGGGATTTGGAAGAGAAACTCCAAAAAGTCTGATTTAAGCAACTTTTCAGTCCAGCTCTTCCCTACAAAGCCAGGGCAAATCCCCGTTTGTCACTTGGATGCTTACTCAGATCTCCAGTCACTCAACTGTTTGCTAAGATCTGATTCTTTTTAAAAAGTCTGTTTTTGTTTGTATTGTGGTTGGGGTTTATTTTTATTAAATCAGAAGTCCTCCAATGTTTTGGCACCACTTCAAGCTTTTACCACCCTCATCACTGAACAGGAGGGAGCTCTGGTGGCGCAGTCCATCGGCAAGCGGAGCTGCTAACCCAAGGGTGTCTCTTCTCTGGTGGCTTGAATTCACAGTGGGGCACTCCTGGAGAAAGATAGGCAAGCTTGTCCTATGTCCTATGCCGTTGTTGTTAGGTGCCATCAAGTCCAGTAAGACTCACAGCAACCATATGAACCTGAACCCTGCGCTATCCTATGCCAGCCTCATTATCTCTGACATGTCCAAGCCCATTGCTGAAATCACCGTGTCAATACTTCTTGTTGGGGGTCTTCCTCTCCTTGGCTGACCCTCCATCTTTCTAAGCATGAGGCCTTTCTAAGGAACGGCCTCATCTAGCTACATGATAGCCTCCAAAACCCGCTACTGGGTCCACTATGAGTCGGTTCGAATGGCAGTGAGAGAGAGCATCATTGAGTAAGGAGCTCTGGTGGCATAGTGCATGGCTGTTGTGCTGTGGATGAAAAGTACAGCAGTCAGAATCCCCCAGCTGCTCTACAAGAGAAAGGTGTACAATCTCCTCCCACAATTTATAGCCTTGGAAACCCAGTAGAGTGTTGCTTTGGGTCTGACTCTACCTAGCTAATTCCCGGCTCACAGTGACTTTTATCAGAGCCTCAGTGCAGAACTGTGATCTACAAGGTTTTCAATGACTGATTTTTTTGGAAATAGATTACCAGGCCTTTTTTTCTAAGGCAAGTATGATAGACTTAAACCTTCGTCCTTTTGATTAATAGCCAGGAAGGTTAACCTTACCAATGAAAACAAAACAAGCAAAACATTGACGTTGACCAGACTCCAACTCAAGATGTGTTACAGGGCAGAACACTAAGCTCCAGAAGGTCTCTTGGCTGTAATTTTTTTCTTTAACTTTTTACAGTGCTTTGAGAGGAAGTTTACAGAGCAAATAGGTCTTTCATTGAATAACTCACGTGGATTTTCTTTCATGGTGTTAATTCTAACCCCCATCTTGTATGCACTCATCCTACATCGCCCTCTTTTCCACCAACCCACCCCCTTCTTTCTACCTCAGCCCTTCTTCCCTTCAGAATTTCAGCCTTGGGCAAATATTGGCCTTTTGATCTTAAATGATTGACTGTTCTAAGGAGTGCATACTTCCTTGGTATTACTGTTCACCTTATACCTATTGAAGTTCTGGTGGTCTAATGGTAAGGACTTGTACTACTAACCCAAAGGCAGGCAGTTCAAATCCATCAGCTGCTCTGCAGGAGAAAGTTGGGCAATCTCCCGCCATATAATTTACAGTCTCTTTAAACCTACAGGAGGGTCAGCTATGAGTCAATTCCTGCTAGACAGCACACACGCAGCAACAACCAGAGCATAGTACTATGGCTTGGTGAAAGTTGAGTCACAGAGATGATTTTAGTTCTAGGCTCAAAGGGTAACTAAGGATCATATAGTCTTTTTTAAAAAAATTTACAATCATTCATAAACATTATGTTTCACACATTAAACGTACTTTGTGGGCTTATTTTAAATAAAATTGATCACCCTTGGACTATGCTCACCATTACCTTGTCTTTTCAGGTCCCCACCAGATCTCTCCCATTCCTTTTACCCCCTCCCTCCACCCACCAAATTGTGTGACTTTGTGATATCCCCCCTATTCATCCTTGTCCCTCTGTTTCCAGCCCTTCTCTTCTTGGAACCCCATACACACTTTATTAGTTATCCTTCTACTTCTAAAATAATGCTTTTATGCAGTATTTGTCTTTATGAGACTGAGTTCATTCACTCAGCATACTGCTCTCCAGTCTCTTCCAAGTTAAGCAGTATTTTTCAAAGTCATTGTTCCTGAGCTCTGTGCCTATTTCATCATGTGAATGTATGACATTCTCAATCCATGTTTGTAGTTGGACAATTTGGGCTGTTATCATATTCTGTGATGGTGAATAATGTGGCTATGAACACTGGTATACAATTCCATTTGTTGGGTTTATATTTCTAGCAGTGGGTCATACGGAGTTTTTATGGGATTTGGTTTGTTTGTTTGAGGAAATGCCAAACTGCCTTACAGACTGGTTATACAATTTTACAATCCCACCAAAAGTGTATGAGAGTTCCTATCTTCCCACATCCTCTCCAACATGTATGCTGCCCTAATAAACTATGCTGCTGCTACTGGGGTGAGATGTTATCTCATTGTGGTTTTGATTTACATCTCTCTTATTGCCTGTCATTTTGAGCAGTTCTTCATGTGTCTATTGGTCATCCAAACATCTTCCTCTGTGATGCCTTTTGTCCATTTTGTATTCGCATTATTCTTGTGGAGGCCCTGTAGTATTTTATAAACTTTTGTTATGAGATCCTTATCTGAGATGGTATTGCCAAATGTTTTTTCCCAGTCAGTGGAGTTTCTTTTAACCCTATTGGAAAAAAGTTTTGATGAGCATAGAGATTTAATCTTTAGAAGGTCCATTCATCAATTTTTTTCCTTTTTATCTTTTCTTGTTCAGCGAATTTTATTGACCTTTTCAGAAAATCAGTTCCTGGTTTTGTTGATGATTTCAATTGTTTTTCTGTTTTCTGTCTCATTAATTTCAGGTCTTGTTCTTATAATTCCCTTTCGGATAGAGGCTGTGGGGTTAGATTATTGTTCTTTTTCTATTTGACGTAGGTGTTTAGTTAAATCATTAATTTTGCTTCTGTCTACACATGTTCATCTTTTGCTATGAACTGCCCTCTGAGGATTAGCTTAGCTACATCCCAGAGGTTTTGGGATGTTGTCTTTTCATTATCATTTGTTTTGAGGAACTTTATTTTATTCTTTATTTATTCTATAACTCAATCATATTCTAACAGAGTGTTACTTAGCTCCCATATGGAGGATGGTTTTATAAACTTTATCCTCTTGTCACTAATTTCTAGTTTTGTGGCTTGTGGTCTGAGAAGATACTTTCAATTATTTCAATATTTTTAAATTTGTTGAGGATTGCTTTATGCCTTAATATGTGATCAATTCTGGAGAATATAGCATGTGCACTTGAGAAGAAAGTGAATTGAGTTTTAGCTGAGTGAAGTACCCCGAATACATCCACAAGGTCGAGTCGACTTCTTGTATAGTTTAGATATTCTGCCTCTGTGTTAAGTTTCTTTTGAGTTGACCTAACCTTTGGTGAGAGTGGCATCTTAAAGTCTCCCATCACTATTGTGGTGCCATTTGTTTCTTCAATTCTGTTAATCATTGTTTTATGTATTTTACAGGACTATAAATTGGTACATAGATACTCACCAAGGTTATGTCTTCTTAATCTATTGCACCTTTAATAATATATAGTGCTCTTCATTATCTCTAATGGTGTTTTTCATTCTGAAGTCTATTAGTATTGCCACTCCTACTTTTTCATGGATGCCACTGGTTTGGTGTATTTTTTCCCAACCCCTTGTGTCTATCATTCTCTTTGTTTTCTAGATGTGTCTCTTGTAGAAAGCATATTGATGGGTTTTGGGTTTTTTATCCATTCTTTTTCCTCTAAATTGGTACATTTAATCTATACACATTAAGTGTGATTTTTGTCAGGCCAGGTTTTATCATTGTCATATTGCTGTGTTTCTTTGTTTCTGGTTACTATGGCCCATCCACTTTCCTTTGGCGTCTCTGTGTGAAGGACTTCCCTTAAAAAGTCTTGTAGATTTGTTTTCACAAATTCATTAAATTCCTTCTTTTCTGCAAATGTCTAATTTCTCCTTCATAACTGATGGACAGATTTGCTGGGTACAGGATCCTCAGATGGAAATTGTATTCTTTCAACTTTCTGTATATGTCATTCCATTTTCTTCTTGCTTGGTTTCTGCTGAGAAATCAGGGCTTAATCTGTTTCTCCTTTGTAGGTGACTCTTTGTTTTTCCTATATTGCTTTTAGTATTCTATATCTTTTATTTTGGAGAATTTGACTGTGATATGTCTTGATGTTTTCCTTTTTGGGTCTAATCTATCTGATGTTAACTGAGTTTCTTTAATGTAGATTTTCTTGTTCTTCATAATCCTCAGAAGTTTTCTTCTAGTACCTCTCCCACAATTTTCTCAGTGATTTCATCTTCAATTCTGGAATTTCAATTACATGTATGTTATTCCTCTTTATATCATCCCACATGATTTTAATGTTGTCTTCTCTTTATGTCACATCTCTGATTTTTCTTGTAGTATGCTACTATTGAGATTCTTGTCTTCCAGCTCACTGACTCTCTGCTCTGTTCTTCTTTTTTTGTCCCTGCCCTCTTGGCCTTAATATTCTGGATTGCATTTTTATGCATTTCTGTTATTTCCAGTACTGTACTGGCTATATCTTCTCTGTCTTGTGATGATTTTTTAAGTTCTTATACCTCTTTACATATAGTTTCAGTTCTTTCTTCCATATTGTGCAAGTTCCTCTTCATTGATATTTTATTTCTGGGTCCCTGAATCTGGAGTATTCACTTTCTTAATGTCTTCCTCTGTTTCTTCCATCATTTCTACCTTCTTCTGTAGCTGCTCAAATGCTTCCTTATCGATAAATATCCTCTGCCTTCCTGACTCTAGGGTATTCATTGAGTCTGCAACATTCTCTGCTTTTATGGGAGAAGGCTTAATTTTATTTTACGGTGTTTAAAGTTGCCTACTCATTTCTTAATATTAAGTAAAGTTTTTCTTGATAAGTGTTAGGTCATTTCTATTGTGTCTGTGCAAGCTGTTATTAGTTCTTATCTTTATGATGTTTTTTATTTGTTGCCAGCTTAAAATGTGCAATCTATGGGTTGGGGCACTCACTTTACTGCAAATCCTTTCTCGGAAAATTTGCCTTTCCTAAAATTCTTCAGGTTCTCTCTGGTCTGCAATGCAACCTTGCAGGAATTCACCTTTTGTAGCCCTGTTTCCAAACGCTATTGTCCTCCTTTGTCTGCACAGCAGCTCAGTGGTGTGAGACCAGGTGCTCCACTTAGGCAGTTTGTTTCTGTCCAGTAGGGTTTCAAGTCAGCTGTCTTTTGCATAGCTTAGTGTCCCAGTTGAGAAACCTGAGAAAGTCTTTCCCCTGCTGGTAGTTTTCTCTCCCAAACTCTCTTGTCCTATTTAGTCCCTGGAATGGCCTCTACACAGCAGGGATACACAAATGGAGAGACCTTTCCCCATGAAGTTTCCGTCTTTTCTCTCGCCTGTACCTGAAAATGCTGGTTCTGGGGAAGTGTATCTCACCTGATAGTGTCTTCTCTTCTGAAGCCTAATGTCTTCCTTTGTCTCTGAAGTGGCATGAGATCAGGAACATCAGCTTAAGCAGTTTGTGTCCAGTGAGGTTTCAAGTCAACTCTCTTTCTCCCAGCTCAGTGTGCCAGCTGGGAAAGTCTCTCCTCTGCTTATAGCTGGCTCTCCCAAATTCTCTTGTCCTGTTTGGCCTGTGGATGGTCCCTAGACATCAGGGATCCCAAGAGTGTAGTTTGTGTTTTATACACTGATATACACTGTGTTTCATTAATGTGCATTGTGTTTTATGGTCATATACATTCTATTTTTAAATTATATCATTAAATACCATTGATTATGCCTGTTATTAAGTCCTCATTGAAACTTTCCCATGATAACACAGTCTTAGTGGATCTCTCTTAATGCTATTAGACCATCAAGTCTAGCCATTTTCACAATTTTTAAGTTTCGTTCCACATTTTTCCCACTCTGTCCAATTATCCTCTACTGGGATCCTTTTTGGAGAGGTTAGCAATGGTATCTAGGAACCATCTAGTTCTTGTGGTCTTTAGGTAATGGAATTTGAAAATCATGTGATCCATTAGTCCTCAGGACTTAATTTTGTATTTTATTTTATTTTCTTCTCTCTTATTTGTCTCAGAGAGGGAGAGATCAATAGATGGCACCTTTGACAGCCTTTCACAAGCTTTTAAGACCCCAGTCACCATTCAACAAAGTAGGATATAGAACATGGTTTTTGTGAACTCTATTATACCAAATGATGTCAATGTCAACCAAGCCTCTTGACTTGAGGACTTGGCTATTTTCACTATGTAATTAGCTAGGCTGCCTTTTCTTTTTCAGAGTTGCTAAACTGTTAGCCAAGTGCAGTCCGTTTGTGTCATTCTCAAATCTTTGCACTGTTACATTTTTAGATGCTACTGAGTCTTTTCCTACATCTAATGATTCCCTGTGACAGAGTAGAACTGCCTTATAGGGTTTTCTAGACTGTAATCTTTATGGGAGCAGATTGCCAGGTCTTTTCTCTTACAGGGTTTGTGGATAAGTTTAAACTTTTCCATTAGCAGCTCTTTCGCACCACCAGGGCCCTTTCATTGTACACAATTTTGTTACAATGTGTAACAGTGATAACTACCCCTAAAATAAAGCCACTAATTTGGCTTCTTGGGGTGTTTTTCTTTTTTCATAGTCACTGAAATCCAAAATGAAAATATATCCTATCATAAAAAGAATGATTTGATAGTCTACCATCTAGCCACTTCTGTATGTTGGAATCTGTGTTTGCTCAGGACTTACACAACCTTGTGTAAACTCAGAGCATGTTCAGGGTTACAGACAGCAAAAAGTTGAATAACACAGGATATGTCAGGATTCCAGCCACATTAAATACTTTGGTCAAAATGTTACGCTTTCAATCAGTCTCCTCAGAAACCATATGACTCTAGCACATATCTTCTGAGTACAGAATTTGGGTTGTTGCAAACAAACAAGGACATATGATAACTATATGGGGCACCAATAGAAATACTTGTGGTTGGAGCTATGTGGATCAAGCCTTTTCTACAAAAGCCAACATATACTCACAGATCTGTGACTGAACTTTTTATAAAGATGACATGGCTTCTGTGTGTTTTTAACCAGCCTTGCCTTCTCTGACCCCGCCTGTCTTTCTGTTCGGTCTTCTCTTTCTCTCCTCATCCTCCTGGGGGCATATGCCTTTGCATAATCAATGAAACAGAGATAGACATTCTTCTGGTATTCCCTGCTTTCAGTCAATATCTGTCTAACATTAGCTACAATATCCCTAGTACCACGACCCTGTCTAAACCCAGCCTGCACTTCTGGTAGCTCTCTGTTGATGTGCTGGTTCAGTCATTTTTGGATAATCTTCAGCAGAATCTTGCCGCATGTGATATTAATGACATTGTTCAATAATTTCCACACTCTGTGGGATCACCTTTCTTTGGAATGGGAATAAATATCTCTCCCAGTCAGTTGGCCAGGTTGTTTTTCTCTAGATTTCTTGACACAACTTGGTGAGCACATCTAGGGCAGCATCTATTAATTGAGATATGTCAGTTGGTATACTATTCATTCCTGGGGCCTTATTCTTATCCAATTCTTTCAAAGCAGTCTGAACTTCCTTTTATCACCATACATTCTTGCTCATATGTTGTTTCATTAAATTCTTCTGTATTTGCCAATTCCTTTTGGTATAATGACTCTTTATACTCTTTCCATCTTCTTTTAATACTTGCAGGATCACTCAATATATCCCAGCCAGCACTGAACCTTGGTATGGCGGTATGGCTAAGTCCTCCATATGAAATATAAGACAGTGTAATATATACTCCTATAATTTCTTGCCCTCCTAAAAGCATGCCTGTACCTCCCAGAGCCAGCCCTCATCCTGCACCTGGAAGGATTGCAGCCACTGGAGCAGTTCTGGACTCTGGCTGCTACAGATGGCAGAGCTGCATGCGTTACCCGACCAAGACTGCTTCCCTGAACAGAGTTACACAAGGGAGAAAAGAAAAAAAAACAACCCAACTTCTAGGCTGTTTGCATCACTAAATTATGAGATTTTTGTGTTGACATAGGTTAGTTTTGTCTTAGCATCAAGTGCTGCTATAATAAAAATACAAGTGTAGCTTCAGCCAACAGAAACTATGTTCTTGCCGTTAAAAAGGCGACCAGTCTGAACACAGTATGTCAGCTCTAGTGGAAGACTTTGTGTTGTGTCTATCTCTGACAGAAGCCTTTGTCTCTCTTCAGTTTGTTTCTTGATGATCCCACATCTACTTCCACATATGCTTTTTTGCTGTGTGCCTATTCTACTCTTTTAAATCTCAAAGGACACATACTAAAAGGAATCACAGTAGAAGGGGCAAATATGGAGAATTCGAAACCATACAAGTAGCCAGGCTTATCAATCTGATTGTGACTGGTGGGACCCTCAAGATTGTGGCCTTTTCAGGTTGCTCTTTGAAGTTGGAACAAAATTTACCCCAGTGGCTTAACTTTCAGTCAAACTATAAGCTGTGCTGCAATTCCAAAGGCACACAGTTCATATTCATCAGATGTTCTGTGAGAAAAGAATGGGCAGGGCCCTCGTGATTTACTGCCTCTGAAAATTCACTGGAGGACTAGCTATAGGTCTCTTCCAGCTCAGCAGCAAACAACAACATAGAGTAAACAGTAACTGCAGAGAGACACTCACTCCTTAGAATAACTAAGCCTCAAACACTCATTGAGTCAGAACTGCCTCCTAGTTGATGTTCCAGCAGGTTTTCTGGAGCCTGTATATGACTGGGGAGGAGACTGCCTATCTTCCTCCCTTGGAGCTACTCATGGATTCAGACTAGCAGAGATACGCTCCCTTTTGGTTAGCAGCACTGCTTCCTACAGATAGGCCACCAAAGCTCCCTAAGCATAGAAGGTAGAGGGGAAAAGAAAATAAATCTCAAAAGAGATGAATGTGCAACATGTCTTATACTAACATTGGCTAGTTAATATAACAATGAAACCTATTTCCAATGAAATTATAATTACACATAGAAAGATTAGGATTTATAATACATACTTTGATGATAGTACAGTTTAATACATACCAAACATGCACATCTGTATCATACACTCTTGGGGCACAGGCTGGCAAATGTGGGTAACTTCTGTGTCAAGAAAAATATGTTCCTGGGTTGAGGCTTATGACTCAAGCTAGCAAGCAAGGGAGGGGCCAGAATCCACTCATCCTGTGCTCTGTACAAATGGGAAAGCCTATATAGTGCCTTCACTTGACACTTTCACAGATGTCCTTCTAAGACCTTGAATATCCCACATAACATTTTGTCTTGTTTCTGTCTACTTTTCAGGCCTCAATTCCATTTGTATTCTTGTCTGTGATGCTCTCTTAGGTCCTTGTCCTCTTCCGTTCCTTATGGTAGTTATGTGATTATTTATGTAATGTTTGATGGTCTCAATAGATCAAGATACATAAAGGCAGAAGGCTTGCCTGCCTCTGCCACTATTGAATTCCCCTGATCTAGTTCAAGGTAGGCCTAAGGACAAACATAGTTAAGATCCGTTACATGAAGCAATGAAGTGTTCTCCCCATTTTTTTTTATCCCATCACAATACCATAATAAGTTCTAATATAAAAAATAACCTGCAAAAGAAGTCATGCTTGAGGAGGGATGTATGTTGACAGTATTTTTCTTTCAGGCTGTAACTTAAATCACAGTGCTTTTGTTTCATTTTAAATGCAAAAATGGGTCGAGTTAATATATTTTATTTTCTATTCCTCTTTTGGGTTTTTTTTTAAAATTTCTTTTTATTTTGTCCTCTTACATTTTTAAAAAGAAGGTGCTCACAAAGTGTGCCTCTTGCTGGGCTCTAATTTTTTTATCTCAAATTGCTGATGATTTTTAGGGATGCCACAAACTGCCCACACTGTCAAACGTGCTTGGCAGTCGTAACTGACAGCAGGAAATCAGACTGTAAATTTAGAGAGTGTTACAGCATACTCTGGAACGTACCTCAGAGCCACCTCCAGATATGTCGTGATCACAGCAGCTGGGGTTCAGTGTAAACTGAGCTACTTTTTATTCTGTGCTTTGCGGTACATGAAAAACCTCACACAAGCCCAGCCAGGGAAGGGAGAAAGCCAATCTGTTGAGTTAACTTAAAAATTTCATCACAGATTCCACCTGCCACTGCCAAGTTGGAAAAGCCATATTGCATTGTTCTTTTCCTTTTATACCCTTCTACATTACTGAAATAATGAGATTATTTCTATGACTTATTACTTCAATGCTCATGATGGTAATTTCCTCAGAAACAGCTTACACAAGAGTAAATTGATAGACTGATCATAAGATGGTTAGCCCTGATACATGAGTGTTTGAAGGTATCATGGGATCAGAGAGAATGAGGTTTACATTGTGGAGGTACCTGCTAACATCCAACCCAAGTCCTTCTAGCTTGTTTGCTAAGCAATAAAGATGGGGGGGGGGCGACATAGAGTATTTAACTGCTTGTATGTATTGCTGATAATTCAGGAAATGTTCCAACAAATAGCTTCTGGTCTCCCTGACTGCTATACTCCAGAAAGGAGCAAGCCCCATCATCTTATCAATTTCCAGATCATTTTGATCAAGTTCTGTAATTGAAAAGGAATTAAATAAAAATATATATGTATAGGTAGGTGTGTGAGAGAGGTATATGTGCCCATGCTTGGGTCAGTCATTACAATACAAGGTGAAAAGAAGTTAAACTTTGTTAAGAAGTTAAAGAAATTGGATGAAAAAATGAGATAAATAGGCAGTGGATCAGTGAAAGTGGTTAATACTGTAAGGCTGGAGGTTCAAGCTTGGAAGAAAGGTCTGGTAGACTATTTCTGAAAACCTTAGGGACCACAGTTCTACTCTGGAGCACACAGGGTCACCATGAACCAACACCATCTGGAAAGAAACTGGTTTTTAATCAGCATTCTTCAAGGATCAGTTCTAGGAATAATCTTACTGAACTCTTTAAAAATATTTGTAGGAGAAACATGCACAATAAAATCATGCTGTCTGTACCACTAATCTGTTAGGAATATCCAACCATGACGATTTAGAGCCATTGGGCCAAAGAAGAAAAAGTAATGATAACGTTTATTGTGTGCCAGGGAAAAACAATCCAAGTACTTTTTTTTAAAAGAGGATGAATTTAAATGAATACAAGCATTAGAAGGGCCATTTCTAAGTCTTCTTAACCTCATTGACTGGTTGCTCTGAAAAAAAAAAAAAAAAAACCCAAACAAAAACAACACCAAACCCATCAGGCTAAACGATATTGTTTATTTGGTTTATTGTGTGCAGTAAACATAAGGATTCATAGAGGAAAGAAAGAAAGGGTGCAAGTCTCTGAGAGAAGCCATGCAGGTTTGGTGTGGTGCAGAAGCAATGGTGGAGGCCGGGGTCTAGCAAGGTGAGTCAGATGACATTCCAGAACCCTCAGCAAGTACCCATGATATGCAGAGAGTCTATGCACCTTCCCATGTCACCCACAGGCAAGGTAGCAGAAAACATGGAAAGAACATATCCTAGACTGAAATGGAAGAGGCCCTATTGAGTGGAACCATTGCAAGTGGAAGCAGTTGGCTGGATGACAGATTTCAGCACGGAGCAGGAGGGATGACTTATTCCTAACGCTGCTATAGAAACACCACTCACTCACTTGTTATCATTTAGTCAGAACCGACTCATAGCTGACCCTCCCCACTGGGTTGCCGAGGTTATAAATCTCAAGGGAGACAGTTGCCATCTTTCTTCTGTGGAGTCACTGGTGGGTTTAAACTTTCAGGCCTTTGTCTTAGCAGTGAAACTCTGTATGGACTATGTCACTAGAGCTCCCCTTAAGCGGATGGTTTTAACAACCAAAATTACTTTCTCACCATTTAGAAGTGAGGCATCTGAATCCAGGGTACTGGCTTTAGGGGAAGATTTGCTCTTTAGAGAGAGGTTCCTCTATCTTTTCAGCTTCCATTCTGTCTTCCTTCATCTCTGTCTCCTCAACAGAGATTAATTTAAAACACAACTCATAGTAATATTTCCTTATTAGCAAAGAAAACTCATTCCCAAATAGATTAATAAAAAAAAAACACCACTGGTCTTTTGTTGTTAGGAGCCATCCAGTCCGTTCTGACTCCTAGTTAGTGACCATACATACAACAGAATAAAACAGTGTCCTTTCCCACATCATCTCCACAATCTCACAATCACGGCTGCTGTGTGTGAGCTCATTGTTACAGCCTTGTCAATGCATCTCATTGAGAATAATCTTCTTTTTTCTGACCCTCTGCTTTACCAAGCACGATACACATTTCTTCAGGGACTGGTCTCTTCTGGTAACATGTCCCAAGTACATGAAATGAAGTTTCCCCATCTTTGCTTCTGGGAAGAATTCTAACTGTACTCCGAAAACAGATTTGTTTGTTCTTCTGGAAGTCCACGGTATAGTTAATATTCTTTGCCAATGTTGTAACTCAAAGACAAAGTCTTCCTTGTTTTTCCTCATTCTTTATCCAGTCTTCCCATGCATGCAAGGCAATTGCAAAGACAATGGCTTTTGGTTAGGCACCTCCTCGCTCTCAAGGGGTCGGTCCTCTTTGTTTCTGAACACTTTAATGAAGTGTTTTTCACTAAAGTTGCCTTGTGCACTATAGCCTTTGATTTCTTGGCTGTTGCTTCAAAGGATATTAGTAGTGGATGCAAATAAAATGAAACTCTTAACAGAAGCAATATTTTCTCCATTTGGAGCTCTGGTGGTCTAGTCTTAAGAAACTGCACTGCAATCCCAAAGGCATGAAGTGGCTTATTAGTCCAAGTATGGTGGTGGTGTTGAATACTGTCGAGTCAGAGCCGACTCATAGCTAACCCTCCAGTGGGTTTTCAGAAGGCAGTAAATAGCACAGTCTGAGATTGTCCAGCCTTCTCCTGTGGAGCAGCTAGTGGATTCAAAACACTTGCCTTTCTGACTGCAGTGTAGTTTATTACCACCAGGCCACCAGAGTCCATGTAGAGGGGCTAGGATTTACAACCTGTATTTTGAAGGAACAGGATACAATCTATAACGGTGACCTCAAGGGCCAAAAGATTCTGCCAAGCCTCGGAGAATGCCAGGGGCCAGCTACTTCTCAGTGAGCACCTTGACTAAGGGAGGCCATATGCTATGAAGGTGGAGAGCATGCGCTCTGATCACTGTGCTTCATCTGGTCTCTTGAGACTGAGACTCTTGAGACTGAAGAGTTTCCCAAGACCAAAATGGTTCTTAAGGATTGTGAACCAACTTGTAGAACTCAAAGCTGGATGAAATGATCAAGCCTTCAATTTAATTTTGCCAAAATAAGGGCAGAGGACAACAGATCTAGCCCAAAATCAGCGGGCAGAATCCCAGATGGAAGATGTAGGGCTCTCCTACAGCTCAGATTCCCATGGGATGGGGTTGGGCTTTGTCTTTTCAGACAGTCTTTGAGGTTATAATTTCATCTCCCTGGTAATTTACAGCCTTGTGGACCCTATCACTGAGTGAGGCAGTCAGCTGAAGGATGGCTGAGGTCAAGATCGTGCCCTGGAAAGCATGGTCCTTAGAGAGTGCCTTTTTTATTCTCTTTCATTTTGGCACAGACAGTATTCATGTTTATAGTTAGGAAAGGTTCTGAGGTGCCATCTATACTGGAGCAAAGTGGTATACATTCTAAAGACAGACATCTACAATCAGTTCTCCCACATAGCTTTTGCCTTTACATATGATCCCTTTGGTTGCTTCACTTAATGAACATGTCCTTGCCAATCACAGAGTTGTACAAGATCCCTTTTACATTTTTATTGTCTGTTACACCCATCAGAATACATTTTGGGTTTTGAAGGCGGTGACATCCCCATTTTCTTTACTTTTTAAAAATTGTCTTATTTGAAAAGCAAGTATCCTTCCATTCAAAACTTCCTCTGATTGTACCTGTTTCCTGCCAAATTTGGGAGATCATTTGTAATTTAATTTTTGTAACTTATGGCTCTGTACTGTTGAAAGGCACTCAGTTCTGTGGAGTCTCCTTAATATGCACATAACTTTTAATGTCCTAATATTACACAGATGGAAAAGCCCAATTTCTATTCTTAGTAAATTATCTGAATGAATAACAAGAAAAGAAGGGGGTGGGGGTAGTAAAGAGCATTGGCTCTGGAGCTTGAGTTCAAATCTTGGCTTCCCTAAACTTTAACTCTGAGCAAGTTACTTAATCATCTTATACCATAGTTATCTTACCTAAAACATGGCATTATTCACAATAACATAACATTTATGTTGGTGGTTGTTGACAGAATTAAACAAGTGGATAAAAATAAGATGCTTTAAGCAAAGCCTAATACACATAAAAGGTGTTATGGTGACCTAAAAGTAAGGAGTTGTGCTCTAATCCAAAGGCACACAGTTCGAACTCATCAGCTACTCCATGGAAGAAAGGTAGGCAATCTCTGAAAACCTACCAGAGAGTCAGCTATGAGTCTGTTCTCATTACAGATGTGACAACTCATAACACCACAACATATATATGTGCACTAACCACTTGTTTAGGTATTTGTTTGGTATCATCA
Organism: Elephantulus edwardii; assembly: GCF_000299155.1. Classification (NCBI taxonomy): domain Eukaryota; kingdom Metazoa; phylum Chordata; class Mammalia; order Macroscelidea; family Macroscelididae; genus Elephantulus; species Elephantulus edwardii. The sequence continues at coordinate 13,507,861 of NW_006399804.1, read as the reverse complement.
TCATCATCATCATGCCTTTCCATCTTAAGAGGAGGAATGCTAGAATGGATAGGTTAATGCCTTTCTAGTAGAGATTGGGTGGTGATGGAGGAACTTCATTCATTTGATATTTTCTAACTGGTGTTCCCAATGCAGAGGAGCCCTAGTTGTTCAATGGAAAAGAGAGAGAGCCCCTCTCCTGCCACTTGTTCACACAACAACAGCTAGGAGCAACAGTCAGCCATTTACAACTTAATACGACGGTTGAAACCGTGTTCTTCCAAATTTCTGCTCTGGCTATCAGAACTGAGAGATTGTGGTCTGAGTCATTCTAAAAGTACATGTGTATTGAGCAGATCTTCATGGAATGACTGAGCTATTAGCAAGAAAAAAGTCACTTATTGGAAGGAGGGGCAAGAGGAGATATTAATTGCTGTTAGGTGTCACTGAGTCAATTCCAACTCCATCACTGAGTTTGTAGACTCTTGAGCTGTCACCTTTAAGTGAGCAGATTTGCAGGTCTTTCTCCAGCAGAGCTGCTGAGTAGGTATGTCCTGATAACTTCCAGGTTAGTGGCCAAGTGCTTGACTTGTGTACCACAGAGGTTTCTTAGCTATTGAGCAGTGAGAAAGAAATGCCAGGAAGCAAGGAGTTAAGAGATCAAAAATTAGACCTTTCACATTCTGGGGTGGGGTGTGGAAACAGCTTTGCAGGGTGTCCACTATAGAATTTGAAAATGTCATCATGGGGAACAAATGGAGTTCCAAGAACTTCATACTCACCTCCTCTTTAGCAGCTCCATTTTCTATGATAATCCTCCAGATCTGTGTATGATGCTTGGTAAAATAAAACACCAGCAAAAAAAGAGGGTTGTCCTCAATGACACAGGCTAATGCAATAACTACACCACTGAGTTCAAACATACCAATATCTGAAAGGATGGTTCACGATAGCTCAGTGTATTTCACCCTGCTGGGCATGAGGTCACTGTGCGTCATTACCCATTAGACAGCATTTAACAAACATGTATGTTCAGAGAGATGAATTCCATAGACAAGTGAGGTTTTGTTTTAGAAGGTGCAAGAAAAGGGTCTTTATTGCTGGGAATCTTGCATTTTCTCAGTTAACTATCTTAGAAATCACTTAGGGCTCAGCCTTGCGATCTGAAAAGTTACCTTGGCAAAAACCTTGCAAGGTGCACTGCAAAATGAACAGTCTTTGGCAGAAAAAAAGCTCATTCTGTTCTCAAATTTAATTCAATTTCTTCCACTAAGCTTTGAAATTCCAATACAGGTGGAATTAAGGAGTAACGTTTTAATGTAATTTTAGCAAAAAGACATCGAAAATAAATATTAAGATATATCTATTAAAAATGGTTTAGGAAGTTACCATGTACTTCCCACCCCCTGTCCCACTGGTTGGTAAAAGGACTTAATACTTTGTGAAATTTTCCTATAATATTTTTCTTTGGCATTCTAGTTTTAAGGATCTTAGACAAAATCTACTGAAGTAAAATGTTTTTTCCTAAAGAAATGAACTACATCTGACATTTTCCTCCCAGTAAATTGCATGAGAGAAGAAAAACATTCCCCAAATGGATAGCAGGTGACAAGACATTGAATTTGACAAGACGAGAATGTGAAGTTGTACTTGATCCTAGGGAGATGCCACGGGCAGCAGTATGCCTACAGGAAGCGGCTAAATCAAATCAACAGCAGCTTAAGAAAAGCAATTGTTGGGCCAAAGAATCTTTCACTTTCAGGTTCTTTACCAAGAATTTAGTCATTTTATTTTCATCCTTACAGATTTATTCCAGTTTAGTAGGAGCAAGGAAAGCTATTCTGTTCACATTGAAGAAAAATTGTGGATCGTCTTCCAGGCTTGTGCTTTGGGGTTTTTTTTCCCATATGAATCTGTTTTCAAAAGCTGAAATATAAACTTGAGAAAGTTGTTTAAGTCTCCTTTTCAATTCTTTGGTTTTATTTCTTATCACTTCCTCCCCTACCCTAAACCCCAGGGAGATGAAGTTGATATTTAAAAAAAAAAAAAATCCATAGGGATGATTCCAGCCCAGAGAGACGCACATGTTTCATAGTCCATGTGATTTCCAATAGCTGGATTTTTATTTTCTTTTATTTTATTTTTACAGGAGATCATCAGTCCTTTCTTCTGAGGCACTTCTGAGTAGACTCAAATCTTCAACCTTTCAGTATTTGGTGTTGTTGTTATGTGCCATCGAATCGTTTGTGACTCATAGCGACCCTATGTACAACAGCCCTAAACCGTGCTCTATGCTGTGCAAATCTCATTGCCTCTGACACACCCATCCCGATTACCCCAGTCACTGAATCAATCCACCTCATAGAAGGTCTTCCCCTCCTGCGCTGTCCCTCCACCCTCCCAAGCATGATGTTCCTCTCAAAGGACCTGTCCCTCCTTACAACATGTCCAAAGTATGTCAGACATACTTTCAGTGTAGGGTATTATAAATATGGACATGACTTTAGTTTGTTTGGTTTTTTTTTATAGGAGATTAACCAATTTTTATTGCACACAGATCAAGTTCGTCAGCTATTGCTCAAACTGTTCCGACCTCAAACGGAAGCAAAGATTGGGTTTATATACAGAGATTGGGCATGGGGGATGACTTTAGTTTTTAATTCCTTCCAGCAGTACAGCTAAGTTTTGGAAATAAATATAAATGCAAATCTAAATCTAGCACTAAGAATTTATACTGATTCTAATACTGAAGAATATTATGGAAACTGTTATTCATTTTAATATGTCCAGATTTAGATAATTCTTGGCTTTGCCTTATTCTCACATTTCAGATTGTTTTTTCTCAGTTTGACTGGATTTCATTTTCTCTGCCTATACTAGATTTTATAGATTCTTAGTATTTTTAAAGCTACAAAATCCTTCCACTGAAATATTTTTATGTTTGAGGCATTTTTTTCATATATATATATATATATATATATATATATATATAAAATATTCTAATATATAATTAAATGTTCCTCCATTACCAATTTTAAGCAGTGTCAATATTAACACGAACTTACCTTAAATACTAGAAAACTAAAGTTGTGGGCATGTTATGGTTGCTGTTATGTGCCATCAAGCTGAATAAGGCTCATAGCAACCCTTTGAACAACAAATCTGTGCCAGCCTCAACTCTGACATACTTGAGCCCATTGCTGCAGTCACTGTGCCAATCCATCTGGTTGAGGGTCTTCCTCTCTTTCTCTGACCCTCCACCTTTCCAAGGAACATCTTCTCCTAGCAACATGTCCAAAGTATATATGCACCTAAAACACTTGAACTCACTACACTTATAAGCTATACCTAGCCTAAGTATCTTTCCCTTGTTCTTTGAGAATTTATTTTTCTAGATATTTTCATCATCTGAATTCTTGTCTCCTCTTGAAGCAGAAAATTCTGTATTTCTTCATGTTCTTGTTAGCTGCCTCATCCATGGCAACCCTATTAATAATAGAATCAGACCTGCCAAGTGCTGTCATCCCTGTATTTAGTTGCAAATTGGACTGTTGTGCTCCAGGGGTTTTCAACTGTCTTGAGTTTCAGAAGTAGATCACCAGGTCTTACTTCCTAGTCTTAACGCTCCACTGATCCCTGTTGAGCCTCACAGCAACATGCAAGTGTCCACTGACAAGTGAGTAGTGTCTGTGCGTGACACAGGCCAGGTCCACTAAGAAGGCAAGAATTCTATCACTGACTCGCAGCTGCCTTATACTTCTCCAAAATAAACCTCTTCTTACTACTTGCACATTTCTTAAAGGCCTATGACTTGATCCACATCTACTGCTAGAGTCAGAAGGGGAGTATTTTTCTGAAGGGCTCTATTTCTTCAATCCTCCCATCTCTGGCTCTCTTCAACCCACAGCCATCTGGTTTTTACCTTCAAAACTTTTAAAGACTGCTCCATTAATAATCTTCAGAATTTTGAAATGTCCAAGGGACTCTTTTCAGTCTTCAAGTTACTTAACCTTTCCAAAGCACATTATAACATTTACCATACCATTCCCCTACAGTGTCACCTTTCCTGACGCCCATGATTCTTCGGTCTCTTGGGTGTCCTCCTACTATTCTGATAACTCATCTTCTTTGAAGGGTCCACTTCTTTCTGTCCAATCCACTTACAGCCACTTAAATTTTTTGGTTTTTGTTACCACTTTAAAAATAGCACAGGCAGTGTATAGTCATGGAACAAATATTAGAAACTATAGAATAGCAGAAGGGGACATTCTCATAGCATAGATATGATAATTAAAACTGTAAAATCCTTAGGTTTCTCTGTGTATATATTTGTATAATTTTCCCTCAAAAATAGAAACAGACCTTTCAGTAAATATATTTATTTGTTGGTAAAAAAATACCTCTAAAACATCATTTATAAAGGCTACACTGGACCCAAAGAACTCTGGTGGTTCAGTGATAAAAGAGTTCAACTATTAATCAAAAGAGGTGGCAGTTCAAACCCTCCAGTAACTCTAAAAAGGTGGAGGAGTCTTCTACAGGCTTGAAAATCCACAGGGCAGCTCTACTCTGCCCTATATGGTTGCTATGAGTCAAGGATGCTATGACTCAATGACAGTGGATTGGAAGTAGGATTCTACTGAATAGATGTACTATAATTCATCTATTTTACTGCTATAAAGATTCCACAATGTACTTTATAATTTTGCTAGAATTAATTCATGGTTGAATTTTAGGGTTCAGGGCTGTTGTACATAGGGTCGCTATGAGATGAGTGACTCCACAGCACATAACAACAACTATATATATATATATATAACTTGAAATACAAAAAAAAGAAAACAAAACTTGTAATACATATTTCCAAATATCCTCCAAAATTCATACCAGTATATACTTCTATCAGAAGCATTGTATATTATTAATGTCATGTTCCTAAATTTTAAGTTAAAAATATTATATAATTCTAGTAGGAACTTGTTAATCACATGTTATTTGCTAATCATTTTATATGGACTATGAGCATGATTTCATTTAGTTTGTGTTTCTTCCCCCCCACTTTTAATCTACTTGCCTTTTTCCACTTTATATTGGTTTGCATACAAAATCCATATACATTGGGCATCACTCATGTAACCTGTTTTTTTACACATTTCTACATTGACGTTGTGTTTCAAACTATCACTCATATACATTGTGTTTTATAACATTAATCACTATTCATCTGTGGCAACTGTCACTCCATCTTTTCAGGTTCCCATTTGATCTTTTCTAATCCCTTCACCTTCTCCCATCCCCCAGCTTACCCAACTATTTTATCCTAGTAATTTCCACCTCTATCCAAACTCTGCCCCCTTCCTTTCCCCTTTTGGAATTTATCCACATCTACTGGTCATCCTTCTATTTTTACAATAACAATTAGGAGGCTGAGTTAGTGCAATCAGCATAATGTTCTCCCATATTGTGTAGTATTTTACAAAATCATTGCTTCTTAGTGCTGCATAGTGTTCCATCGTGTGAATGTACCATAATGTCTCAGTTCATTTGTTTGTTGATGGACATTTGGGTTGTTTTCATTTTCTTGCTATTGTGAATAACTCTGCTATAAACATAGGTGTACAAATCTCCATTTGTCTCTCATTCTATTTTCCCTGGCATATATTCCTAGCAGGGCAATAGGAACGTCATAGAGGATTTCTAGGACTAGCTTTTTGAGAAAATGTCAAAATAACTTCCAGAGTGGTTGTACCATTTTACAACCTCACTAGCTGTACATGAGTTCTCCATTCTCCACATCCTGTCCTACATTTATTATATGCTGTCCTGTTAAAACTTGAGACTGCTGCTGGGGTGAGATGGTATCTCATCGTCATTTTGATTTGCATCTCTCTTATTGCCAGTGATTTTGAGCATTTCCTCATATGTCTGTTGACCATGCATACATCTTCCTTTGTGAAAAATCTTTTACCCAAATTTTACTATTAGATTATCAGTCTTTTCCTTGTGGAGGTCCTGTGTTATTTTGTAAACTTTCATTATGAGACCCTTGTCTGAGATGTCATTGCCGGTATTGACCAATGGAATGGAATAGAGAACTCAAAAATTAACTCATCTACCTATGTGCAATGCAACCGGTATTCGACAAGGAAACCTATCAAATGGGGAAATGACAACTTCATAAACAAATAGTTTTGGCAAAACTGGACATCTACATGCAGGAATCTGAAGGAGGATCCACATTTCACACATTACAAGGAAATAAACTCAAGTGGATCAGAGACATAGGAGTAGAGCCCCAAACCATGAAGTTCACAAGAGACAAAATTGGACCAAACTTAGAAGGCCTAGACTATAGTAAAAGTAGACTTGCAAATAATAGCCAGAAATGTGCAACCAAGAGAGGACAAAATCAATGAAATGGGACTTTGTAAAAAATTAAATGCTTGTATGCTATGATTTTTTTCCAACAGAGTGAATGTTTTGTATTTCTTTCATAACTATGAGACTTGACATTTTTTTCTGTTTTCCATATTTTAACTTCCTTTCTAAATTGCCTATTCATGTCCTTTACATACTTTTCCCCAAAATGAAGTATAACTGGGGTTTTTGTCCTTTAGGAATTTACAAGCTTGTGGACAAAATAGGAAATTCATAATTCAGAGCAAAATGCTTTCTGATAAGTGATGCAGGACATTCTGAGATTAAACTAGATCCAGTTCTTTGCTTAACATTAGAAACAGCTCCCCTAATGGACTTGCCATAGATATGAGACTGTATTCAATTCATCAACGCCTGTGCAAAGGCCCAGCAGTGGATCTTCTAACTTTAACAATACAGCACACAATAAATATTGAAGAAGATGTGGAGAGAGATATGAACACTCATGTACTACGAGTGGAATTGTACAACCACTCTTGAGGGTAGTTTGGCATTTCTTCAAAAACTGATCATAGAAATTCTATATGACCCAGTTATTGCACTGCTAGGAATATACCACAAGGAAAATAGAACTGAGACACAAATGGAAATGCGTACACCTAAATTCATAGCAGTGTTATTCACAATAGGAATATAATGGGAAAAGCCCAAATGTCCATCAACAAATGAATTAATTGTGAAAGTATGGTGCATTCACAGATATGTTCACAGAATAGAATTGGCTAAAGATAGAGTATAAAGAAAATAAGTGTCGTTTGAGGGCATTGTAAAGGAAAAACTGCTCGGAAGATTTCTGAGAGCCCTCTTAAGAAATTAAAGTTTTAAACATAAGGTATTTGGGAACCAATGAAATATTTTAAGCAAAGGATTTAGTTGGTACATTTTTCATTTTTCAAGCTGAAAGAACAGAAGAACAAATTCAAGCCTCTAGTTGCAATACCATAATGGTTACCTATTATGTACAATGTTTGGATGAGCTTCCAGATTGATTCATGCTAGGAAGCAGGAGTGCCATCCACTTCCTAAAACAGATGTCTCTGGAAACTCTCTAAACTCTATAAAAGTACAGAAATTATATTACTTATAGAACAGAGTTCAGGTCTTTTGTGCCAAGCTTACTCTGAGTCGTATTCTATTCGACAACACTTAACCACTGCTAAACAAGACTAATGCTGTTATACCTAGAGGAACACTCTTCCACTTTGCACATCACTCTTTGTCAATGTACTGTATGAAGTAACCTGGGTTTGCTGTGATGCTGAATCTTGTCCCATTGAGGTATCAAATACCATAATGTTTTCCCATGGTGGACAGTGTTTGTTGAAGCTCTCAGTTGTAAGACAGGTTTAGAAGCAGAAGTAGCATCCACTTCCTAAGCTACATGCCTTTGGAAACTCTATGAACTTGGAGAAATGACAATAGTTCTGGAAAGGTATTAGGTCCTTTGTTCATTGAGTCATTATGATTCAAGCTCAACTCTACAGCAATCAACATCAACAGTGGCAATACTAAAGGTCTCTATGACAGTACCTTGAATGATGTAGAAAGCATCAAAAGACAATGGAAGAAATACAGCATCACAGTGCCAAAAAGAATCAGTTAACACTAAATCATTTCAGAAAGTGAAATATAATAAGGAGGAAATATTACTGAAGTAAGACATATAAGCTGCACTGATGACAATAGAAAAAAAAATAAAACCCAATTAAAAAAAATAAGGCCCTTGGAATGGGTGGAATACCAATTGAGGTGTTTCAGGAAACAGGCGCAACCCTGTACATGTTTACCAGTCTCTATCAACAAACATAAAAGACAATTACCTGGAAATTGATGCAAAGAGATTAATATTTGTTACTATTCCACATGAAGTGATTCAATAGAATGTGTAAATTATCTAACAATATCATTAATACCAAATACAAGTAAAATCTTGAAGATTATTCAATAACAGCTATAATAATGTATCTACAGGGAACTGCTAAAAAGTCCAGCTAAACTCAGAAGAGCCTGTGGCATAAGGGATATCACTGCTGATTCCAGGCTAAAAGCAGAAAATAGCAGAAAGATATTTTACTTGTCTTTTATTGACTATGCAAAGACATTTTTCTGTGTGGATCATAAAAAATCATGGATAACATTGAGAAGAATGGAATCCCAGAACACTTAACTTGTGCTCATGAATAACATAGACCAAGAGGCAATTGTCCAACCAGAACAAGGGAATACTGCACATTTTAACATCAGGAAAGGTGTGTATTAAGGTTGAATCCTTTCTTCATACTTCCTCAATCTGTATGCTAAGTAAATTATTCTAGAAGCTGGAATATATTAAGAAAAATGTAGCATTAGTTTAGAAGGAAGATACACCAACTACCTGCAATGTACATATGCAACCTTGCTTGCAAACAGTGAAGACTTAAAGCATTTACTGCAGAAGATCAAAGACTATATAGCCTTTAACACAGGTCATACCTCAACATCAGAAGAAGACTGACCTGATAGGCAATATCATGATAGGTGGAAATAGATCGAAGTTGTCAGTTATTTCATTTTACTTGGATCCACAATCAAGACCCATGCCAGCAACAGGCAAGAAATAAAAAAATGTGTTGCATTAGGAAATTATGTCAAGGACCTATCCAGAGTTCTAAAGAGCAATGATATCAGTTTAAAAACGAAAGTGTGCGGTTCAAATCCACCAGCTGCTATGCTGGAGAAGGAGGGACAATATCCTCCTGGACCAGTCAGATACAATTTGATGGTATACACACAAAATAATAAAATTAAAAAACAAAACAACTGAAGTGTGCCTGATCCTAGTCTTGGTTTTTTCAATTGCTTCCTTATCAAACTGAAAGTTAGAAAGTGAATAAGGATGGCAGAAGAGTTGAAGCTCTTTAAAGGCAAGTATGGTGTAACTCCATCTCACTTACTACAGGCATATGTTTAGATGGAACTAATCCTTAGATAGAGACATCATGCTGGGAAAGGTCATCAAAAGAAAGTAAGAACCTCAACAAGATGACGATGCATTGACTACTACAATGCATTTGAACAAGATAGAGATCATGAGTATGGTACAGAAAAGAGAATCAGAACTATTCTTTATCAAGTCTCTATGGGCTCTATGAGGATAAGTGTGGCGTCAGGATTGGTGGAAGATCTATCAACAATCTGCGTTATGCAGATGACACAACCCTGCTTGCTGAAACTGAGGAGGACCTGAAACGCTTGCTGCAGAGGGTCAAGGACTGCAGCCTTCAGTATGGATTGAGGCTCAATGTCAAGAAGACAAAGATTCTCACCACTGGACCAATTGGCAGCATCAGGATGGATGGTGAAGAGATTGAGATTGTTAACAACTTTAGTCTGCTTGGCTCCATAGTCAACACTCTTGGCACCAGTAGCCAGAAATCAAAAAACATATTGCAATGGGAAATTCTGCTGTTAGGGACCTCTCCAGGGTACCGAAGAGCAATGGTGTCACTCTGGAGACTAAGGTACGTCTGATACAGGCCATGGTCTTTGCAATCACTTTTTATGCATCAGAGAGTTGGTCAATGACTAAGGAAGATAGAAGGAGAATTGATGCCTTTGAGCTGTGGTGCTGGAGAAGAGTATTGAGTGTCTCTGGACTGCCAAGAAAACAAACAGATTCAGCCTGGAGAGGGTTAAACCAGGCTGCTCCTTGGAGGCAAGGATTCTGAGGCTTCATTTGACATATTTTGGACATATTGTAAGGAGGGAGAGGTCCTTGGAGAGGAACATCATACTTGGAAGGGTGGAGGGATGGTGCAGAAGGGGAAGACCCTCTATGAGGTGGATTGATTCAGTGACTGGGGTAATCGGGGTGGGTGTGTCAGAGGCAGTGAGATTGGCACAGGATAGAGCAGGGTTTAGGGCTGTTGTACATAGGGTCACTATGAGTCGCAAGCGACTCGATGGCACATAACACCAACAACAACACGAGTCATAGTCAACTTGGTGGCACCTAACAACAACATTTATTCTTAGAAAAGATTGCAAAACGATGGGAACAATGTTGGAACACGAGTTAGGTCAGGAAGACATGATAGTGGCTTTTAGCAAATAGGATAGCATATGGACAGAGTGAAACAACTGGCTTTAAGAGTATCTAAATGGTATAATGACAGGACTTGGTGTCTTTGGGGATGTAAAGAATAAGGAAGAGGATCAAGAGGTGAGAGATGACACCTAAATTTCTATCTCAAACAACTGGATTTAGAGATGATAGAAACTATTAAAATCTTTTCATGGAGGATAATGAAAGCTCATTTGAAACCCACTGTCCTTGAAAGATCTTGGAGATAAACAGTAGATAGGTGCAATAGCAAAATCCCCAGCCTTCAAATCTATTCCAGTTCATGGTGAACTCTGTAGAAAGAAAAGAACTGCTCTATAGGATTTTTAAATTAAATCTTATAGCAGCTGGTGAGCTCAAGACACTGTCCTTTATGTTAGTAGAGAAAACAGCTTTATCCACTGCAGCACAAGAGCACCTTGTATATATGTATGTGTTAAGTGCCATCAAGTCGCAGGCAACTCATAGCGACCCCATGAATGAAAGTCCTGGACACCTCCTGTATAACCTTCGTCCTTTCTCAAAGTTCATAGGGTTCCCCCAAGGCAAGCTGTTGTAGAAGTGGATGCCACTCCTGCTTGTTTTAATTGTGGAGCTTCACCAAACACTGTCCACCATGGGTGACCATTCTTGCATTTGACTCATCAGTGTCACAGTGTTCATGTTCACATATAAATGTATAAATGGTTTTTTTGGTAGATGTAGGCATCAAGGTACAGAATTAGGAGTCACACTGTTCGTGAAAGAATAGAAATTAGTGAAATTTCCCTTGGAGGGTGTAAAAGGAGCAGTGCTGATGGGAAGGCCACATCTGATTTCTACCTGCTTCACAAAGGGGAACTGAACCCATTAATAACATCCATGGTACCAAACAAATAGGTACATGGTCAGACATATTATACTCTCCATGTTCCTGCTCCTATTTCAAGGAGTCATTGGGTCGAATGCTTGTTGCAACTGACTCATAGATTGTTCAGTATTTATTAGGGGAAACAGATTAGAGAGTGAGGGAGACAAAATGTATCTTTCATATAATGAAAGACAAAGTTTAGTGAACAGCAGCCTCAAACCAGACTAACAGCAAGTCATAATTCCTCAATTCAGACAGCTTCTCAGTTAACAAGTAAAAGTCTAATTTCAGTTCAGCATCACAGATAAACCTCTGGCTTCCTCAGTCATACAACAAATTTTCTCTCTTAGCAGTCACAAGTCAGCTCTTCATTCAGTCATCCAGAAGCAAAATCTTTAACTTTGGCCCCATTTCCAGGTTTCTGTCAGGCTACACCTTGCCACAGTCTCTTCACAGTGGGAAAGCACTCTCTTCTATTCGTCCCACAGCTATTCATGATTTGCAAGATTATTTGTTTGCAGTGGAGGTAGCTGGAGATCATGACCCCAGTGGGGCTAATGCAATGGATGGAAAAGCCATTTTGCAATGTTCTAAAACCACAGAGGGTAGAAGAAAGGTTAAAGGAATTCTTATAATAGTGTGAGTCACAACATGATAGAAGGATGAAGAGTTTACAAAGGCAATACAAGCATGAAAGGACGAAACTCCAACCTAACCAGCCAGGGAAGTATTATTTTAGAAAAGCTTGAAGCATAATGAAATGGCCTATAGGACAAATACTGTTGAAAACTGAAGATGAGAATAAATTGTCCACTAGATAGGCTCAGAGTGACTGCTGATGCCTAGACATAACAGTGGGCACACAGAACACCATATGGAGGCCATCTTGGGAAAGTTTGGCAGAGAAGAAAAGGAGGTTAGGAAGGGGTAAACAAGGGAAGATTTTCTAGGTTTTCCTTTGTCTATTGTTCTGAAAGAGAAGAGACCTATGCAAGTTCAGACTCTAATCAGCAAGAGCAGGAAGAGAAGGGAGACAGAGTGAAAGTACAGGAAGGAATGGGGACAATGGCAAAAAGAGGCCCCAGAGGAGGTGGGAATGCAGAGACAAAGGCAAGGCAAATGAGTGAAGCCTGGAGGACTACCAGGACAGATGGGAAGGAGGAATAAGAATCTGTGAGTGAAGTAGACAGGAGGAGGGTGAACTGTTTCTCTTTCTGTAATTTCTAATTTCCCATCAAGTTAGGAAGCAAAGGCATATGTTGAGAGTGAAAAAAACTGACGAGGTGGGTTAGGTAATTTGAGAAGAGTAGAAATAGCTGTTGGTGAGACTGAAGGTTGATGAAAGAGGCTCACAGATGGACTGCCAGGCAGAATAAGTACCAGTTGAGATCACAGGTCATGAATGCATGGGATGCTCGTGCCATGACATCAGTTTGTGAGCATGATCTAGAAGCCTGGTTGAGATCCAGGAATCCAATTTGCATGCAGTATTAATCTGGTAGAACAATGAGAGAAAAAGATTTGCACCCAGTGACAGAAATGCAATTGACATAATAGAACATAGAGTGTAGCTTACATCTGGAACATGATGAAAACACATTAGTACCTTTTGTGTTATTGATTCTACATGCTTTCTCCTTGGGAACCTAGAATTTCTAATAGGGGGCAAGTAGAGTCAAAGGTGATGCAGTTACTGGTATTAATATAGTTCAAGAGTTATCATAAGAATCCTATCAATTGATGCAGGAAAGGCCTTTGAAAAAATTAAACACCCTTTCCTGATTAAAACACTCAACAAAATGGTATTAGAGAGGAATTTATTTAACATAGTAAAAAGTATATACGCAAAACCGAGAGCCAACATTGTTCTCAATGGGGAGAGACTAAAGGCATTCCCTTTGAGAACAGGAACTAGGCAAGGATGCCTACTATCACCTCTCCTATTCAATATTGTATTACAAGACTTAGTGATAGCAATAAGACAAGAGAAGGAAATAAGAGGTATCCAAATTGGCAAAGAGAAGATAAAATTACAACCTACCTAAACTGACACAAACTGAAACTGAACATCTGAACAGACCCATTGCAAAAGAAGAAATTGAAAAGGCAATACAACAACTTCCAACC
>NW_006399804.1:13474994-13494265 GCF_000299155.1 Elephantulus edwardii | reverse complement strand
CTCATCAAGAAAACTACTGGACATGGTTGACCAATTCAGAAAAGTTGCAGGATACAAGATCAACATACAAAAATCAATTGGATTTCTCTACAGTGACAAAGAGAAAACCAAATTGGAGCTTAGAAAAACAATACCCTTCACAATAGCTAAACACAAGATTAAAAACATGGGAGCAAACCTAACCAGAAGCACAAAGGATTTATTAAAAGAAAATTACAAAACATTGCTACAAGAAACAGAAAGAGGCCTGGAAAAGTAGAAGACTATGCCTTGCTCATGGATAGGAAGACTCAATATTGTGAAAATGACAATACTACCAAAGGCAATTTACACTTTCAATGCAATCCCAATACAAATACCAATTCCATTCTTCAAGAAGATGGAAAAGGCAATCTCCAATTTCATTTGAAACGGAAAGAGGCCCCAAATAAACAAAGCACTCCTTAAAAAGAGAAGCACAGTACACGGCATCTCACTCCCTGATTTCAAATCCTACTACATTGCCGTGGTGGTCAGGACAGCATGTTACAATGACAGACACATAGATCAAAGGAATAGAATTAAGAATCCAGAAATCAACCCATCTACCTATGGTCAACTGATTTTTGACAAGGAGATGACATCAGTTAAGTGGAGAAATGACAGCCTTTTTAACAAATGGTTCTGGGAAAATTGAAAAACTATCTGCAGAAAACTCAAGCAAGATCCACACCTCACTCCATACACAAAAACCAACTCAAAGTGGATCATGAACCTAGGATTAAAACCAACTATAAACTTCATTAAAGAGATGCTTGGAAGAATTCTAGAAGTCCTAATTCACAACATAAACAGTCTTTTAAGCATCTTGGAAAATCTACAACCAGGAGAGGATAAAATAGATGAATGTGACCTTGTAAGAATCAAATCTCTATGCACATCCAAAATCTTCTCCAATAGGGTAAAAAGGGAATCCACAGATTGGGGGGGAAAATTATTTGACAATGACATATCAGACAAGGAACTTATATCTAGAATTTATAAAATACTTGAGCACCACAACAAGGTAAAGGTAAGTAATCCAATTGAAAAATGGGCACAGGATATGAACAGACACTTCACCAAAGAAGACATTGACATGGCAAACAAACACATGAAGAAATGTTTAAAATCCCTAGCTCTAAGAAATGCAAATCAAAACAACTATGAGATATCATCTACCCCAGTAAGAATAGCAAAATTTAACAGAACAACAAACATCAAATGCTGGCAAGATTGTAGAGAAACTGGAACACTTATTCACTGTTGGTGGGAATGTAAAATGGTGCAACCATTATGGAAGGCTGTATGGCACTTTCTCTAAAAGTTGCAAATAAAAATACCATTTGACCCAGCAATTCTACTACAGGGAATTAACCCTAAAGAAACCATAGCCACCACCTAAGCAGATATATGCACACCCATGTTTATTGTGGCTTTGTTCACAATAGCAAAGAGCTGGAAACAACCCAAGTGCCCATTAACAAATGAATGGATAGAGAAGCTCTGGTATATTAACACAGTGGAATACTATGCTGCATTGAAATACAAGGAACTCAAGAAATATTATGCAAAGTGGATGACCCTAGAGGACATTATGTTGAGTGAAGTATCTCAGTCACAAAAGGACAAATATTGTATAGGGCCACTATTGTAAAACAGGACTGCCATTGGGGTAGAGGGGGGAGAGAAAGAAGGAGGGGAGGAATGATATATACTGCATGGAAACAGATGAGGGAGAGAACTGTTTAAAAGGGTTATATGATTAGGTATTCTTGTCACGACAGAAGTCCAGAATGAAGGCTGCACAGTTGAGTGGACTTGGGGAGAGGGATTGCATAACAATGAAAGAGTTTTTCTTTTACTTTTGAAGGAAAAGAGTGAATTGGGGGAAAGGGGTGGGCAGGGAGAAAAGTGCAAAATGAATGACTGGAAATCCTAAGTCTCTGTACACTTTCATTAAAATTAATTAAAAAAATAATTATCATATCAGTTGACCATAGATAGATGGGTCCATTTCTGGATTCTCAATTCTGTTCCATTGGTCTGTGTCTGTCATTCTACCAGTACCATGCTGCTTTGGTTACTACTGCTGTGTAGTATGTTTTGAGGTCAGAGAATGCTAACCTCTTAATTTTTGTTTTTTCAGAAATAGTTTGCTGATTTGGGGTCTCTTTCATTTCTAAATAAACTTGATAATGTCCCTTTAGATCTCCTTGAAAAATGTGGACTTCTAACTGCAAGAAGCTGAAACAGGATCTACATCTCACACCATACACAAAAATCAACTCAGAGTGGATCAGAGACCTGGGAATAAAGCCCAAAACTATGAAGTTCATAAGAGACAAACTGGGATCAAGCTTTAAAGGCCAAATCCATGGTATAAAGACACTGCCAAATACAGCCAGAAATGGACAATCTGGAGAGGATAAAATTGATGAATGGGATCTTCTAAAGATTAAATCTCTGTGTTCATCAAAAACTTTTTCCAACAGAATGAAACTAAAACCTACTGACGGGGAACAAACATTTGGCAATACCATTTCAGACAAGGGTCTCATAACAAAAGTTTACAGAATACTCCTGGGCCTCCAAAAGAAAAAGATTGATAATCCAATTACAAAAGGGTCAAGAGACAAGGAAAGACTTTTCACAGAGGAGGACTTTGGATGGCCAACAGACACATAATGTAATGCTCAAAACCACTGGCAATGAGAGAGGTGTAAATAAAAAACACAATGAGATACCATCTTACCCCAGTAGCAGTGGCAAAATTTAGCAGAACAGCAAGTAATACATGTTGGAGAGGATGTGGATAGACAAGAAATCACACACTATTAGTGGGAATAGAAAATGCTGCAACCATTCTGGAAAGTAGTCTGGTGTTTCCTCATAAAGCTGGACATAGAAATTCCGTATGACCCAGCTATTCCACTGCTTGGAATATACTCTGAGAAAATGAGAACTGAGGCACAAACAGAGACTTGTACACAAATGTCCATAGCAGCATTATTCACCATCACAAGAAACATGGAAATAGCCCAACTGTCCCACCACAATGTTATGGATTGAGAAATTAGGGTACATTCACACAATGGAGTACTACGCAGCATGCAGGAGCAATGATTCTGTAAATTACTACCTAATTTGGGAGGGACTTGAGAGCATTATGTTGAGTGAACTAACTCAGGCCCATAAGGACAAATACTGTATAAGACCATTATTGCAGAACATTTAAGAGGATCCAAGGCTGGGAGGGGGAAAGCCGATGGGAGCTTAATCATAGGGTTACACAATTTGACAGGTGGAGGGAAGGGTGGGAAAAGGAAAAGGGAAAGATATGGTGTGAAAAAAAACAAGGTATATGAACTTTCTAAGTAAACCAGTATAAAATAAAAATGTTATATTAAAAAAGTTATGATAAGACTCTCTGACTAATCACTGTGCAGTTGAGCTATTCACAGTAAGGTCTGATATAAGAGGAGTGGGCACCGTTTAGATCAGACTATCTTCTGTTTGTTTTATTTGGTTTGTTGTGGAGTATGATACCACTTTCTTGATGTCACAGTTTTATTCACATTTCAAAACATTTATTTAGCAGCTCAGGTATTCACTAGGAATACCCTACTAGGAAATATTAACTAAAACCGCCCTATGCTTCCCAAACCCTAGACTATCTCATGGAGGTCACTCTATCATCACCATCCTCCCCAGCCTCTGATAACTTGCTTCAGGCCATGGATTTCCTTGCTCTTTTAGACATGTGGTCTCAATCCGACAAGAAGCTAGCCTGGAATTTGCATTCAATCCTTTTCACTTGTCTTCTCCACTAACTGCTTCCACTCCATGGAAATAGACATCCAAAACCAAAAACATCCTTAAAAGGTCTTTGTAAATAAAGAAAAGAAAATTAAAAGTTTGGCATAATGGAAGAAGAATATACATTTCAGCAATGCTAGCAACTTGCAGCTTAACTATGAGACACATCAGTTGTTAAAAAGTTCCATGGCCATTTCTCAAGCTATCATCTTGCTACCAGATTATTAGGGTTTTTCTCCTCTTCTCTGCCTATTCTCTGTACAAAGAAGAGTCTCCCAAATTACAATGTGAAAGAGTTTGTTCTCCAGATACATTTTTTCCAGGTTAAAAACAACCTGGTTATTAAATTCAGGTAATAGATGTAATAGATGTGGTGGCCTAGTGCTTAAGGAGTTATGCTGCCAACACAAAGGGAGGTGGCTCGAATCTGCCAGCTGTGCTGAGGCAGAAAGAGAGGTAATCTCTTCTCATGTGAGTTGCAGCCTCCAAAAACCCACTGAAAAGTCAGCTATGAGTTGGTTTACAGAATAACAACCTAGTAGTGACAGTACTAAGCTAAGATGATGTCAGATTCTGGACATATTTTGAAGATACCAACAGGTTTTGCTCACAGGTTGAATATAGTATATAAGATAGAGTAAGTCAAATATACCCCAAAGCTTTTGGCTGATTTTCCCCCCTCTAAAAGAGCCAACTTCCTATTTAACATAATAATAATAATAATAGTAACAATAACCACTATTTATGAACAAGTCCTATGTGCTAGTTGTCACTTTTTTTTTTTTTGCTAGTTGTCACTTGTGATAACGAATGTTATGTGTCAGCTGAATTAGGGTATGTTTCCCAGGACTCTGACTACATTCGAGTATAGTTGCTGTGATGGAGTAGCACACTGCCAGTTTGAAGGCACACAGTTTAAACCCACCAACTGCTCCACAAGAGAAAGATGGACAATCTCCTCTTGTGTGATTTTATTGCCCCTAAAAACCCACTGGAGGGTCAGATATGAGTTGGTTCCAATTGGATGGTATATAACAATAATTTAGGTAGAGCATATTATCTATACAAGTTAATGGAATATAATTATACTGTTGCTATGTACCATTTTGTGCTGCCAGCCTGAAGGCACATGGTTCAAATCCATCAGTGGCTCTGTAGGAGAATGATGGACAATCTCCTTTGTCATTTAGTGTCTCTAAGAACCCGATGGAAGGTCAGTTCCAACTCCACCATATACAACAATAAAAACAACAATCAAAAATATAAGATTAAAAGGGAAAGATAGTACAATATGTTCATTTTGACAGTAAGAAAACTGAAGGAAAAGGCGGCTTTGGCAAGTTAAGCAGAGATTCAAACTCAGACTGTCTGAATCCAAAATATGAACTCATGGCCACTAAAGTTACATAACCTATGAGGACTTTTTTTTTTTTTACTTTCAGATAATTCTTTATGTACTTTAATCTATCTCATAGCAAATGCAATTTTAAACAGATCCATGACATAATCCACTGAGAGTTGCACTACTAACTCAAAGGCCATGCTTCTCTGGCAATTCAAATCCATCAGTGGCTCCTTGGAAGAAAGATGGACAATCTCCTCCCATTAGATTTATAGCCTCAGAAATCCAAAGCAGGGTCAGCAGAAAGCTGGAAGCAACTTAATGGCAATTAGGTGCTTTTGATGGCACAATATCTAAGCAGCATTCAGCACCTAATTGGAAAGGTTGAGAGAAACATAACCAGCAGCTCCAAAGAATAAGAGGACAAAACTTATATATGAGGCCATGTCTTCACAGAAAAGGGCAATCTCAAACTCCTTGCTTTCCAGTCAGAACCAACTCCTAGCTCCAGCACTGTTTTCAGAGGCTGTACATCACAGAGGGAGGAGAACGTCCACCTGTCTCCTGCAGAGAGCTGCTGGTGGATTCAAACACAGAGGTGTTACCTTTGTGTTAACAGTGTAACCCCCTTCCCATTAGGGCCACCAGAGCTCCCTTCACAGAGAGGGTAGTTTGAGACTTCCAAATGAAGACAGCCAGAAATGCACAATCTAAAGAGGATAAAATTGATGAATGGGATCTTCTAAAGATTAAATCCCTGTGAATATAATACACATAGTCCAACACTGAAAAGAAAACTGACTGGGAACAAACATTTGGCAATATCCTCTCAGACAAGACTCTCATAACGAAAGTTTATAGAATACTCTTCCACAATATAGGACCTCCACAAGAAAAAGTCTGATAACCCAATTAAAAATGGGCAAAACATATGGAAAGAATTTTCACAGAGAAAGATATTCAAATGGCCAACAGACACATGAAGGAATGCTACAAATCACTGGTAATAAGAGAAATGCAAATTAAAACCACAGTGAGATATCATCTCCTTCCAGTAGCAGTGGCAAAGTATTACAGGTCAGCAAGTAATAAATGTTGGAGAGGATATGGTGAGATAGGAACTCTTAGACATTGTTGGTGGGATTTTACAATTGTACAAGCACTCTGGAAGGCAGTTTAGCACTTCCTCAAAAGGCTGAACATAGACATTCCATATGACCCAGCTATTCCATTGCTTGGAATATATCCTGAGAAAATGAGAACTGAGGCACAAGCGGAGATTTGTACACCAGTGTTCACAGCAGCATTATTCACCATCCCAAGAACATGGAAACAGTCCAGATGTCTGTCTAGCCACAAACAAATAGATTGAGAAGTTGGGGTACATTCCTACAATGGAATACTACACAGCACACAGGAGCAATGATTTTGTAAATTACTACCTAACTTGGGAGGAACTGGAAGGCATTATGCTGAATGAACTCAGTCCCACAAGGATAAATACTGTATAAAACCATTATTGTAGAATGTGTATAAGGATCCAAGGGGGGGGGGCAGTAGGGTGGAAGCAGAGGGATGAGGATAGGTGTGGGGGGTATTAATTATAGGGTTGCATAATTAGATGGATTGGGAGGGTGAAGGAAATGGGAATGATCTTTTGTAAAAAATAATGTATTCAAACTTTATCAATAAATCAGTATAAAATTTAAAAAAAATTAAAAAAGAAAGGGTAGTTCGACATTCTGTAGTGTCCAGTTGGAATCACCTGGGTGACCCTCCAGTAGGTTTTCAGAGGCAGTAAATAGCGCGGGAGGAAGGAAACTGCCCATCTTTCTTCCATGGAATGGCTGGTGGATTTGAACCACACACCTTTAAAATTGGCTGCACAGTTTCTTACCACTAAGTCAGTGTGTTAAACCAAGTGGAATCTACTTTCAAGCTTGGTGGGCAAGGCCTTCACTGCTCAAACATCTCATTTGAGATCAACGCAAAAAATGCTAGTGTCACCAGGAGGTGGCCAGAGACCCCACTGACACCAAGTCCCCTGACGTACTGCTTTGACCCGACAGAATGAAAGAGGTTTTGCGCAGCCAGCAAATGTGAAATGTGTTTTGAGGCCTAGAGCTCTGGCGGTCTGTCATATGAAATGAATTAGGAAGACTCGGATTCTGGAAGTGAGGGGAAAACCACGGTGGAGTCTCCACTGCTGCAGCCGCAGAACCCCGGCCAAGCTGAATAGCTGTGAAGAAATTCTGCCGGGCAGACACAATCCCTAACGCGCCTGTGTCCCGGGGTGATGCTTGAGCTCTATCGCTTCACCGCAATGCCTTGTAACAGAGGAAACAAAACACCGTGCACAGCGCGCCGTTGAGATCCGCTGGGGAACGCAAGCTATTTCTGGAAAAGCCGCCAAGCTAGGCGTGCACGCAGGTACCTCGGCGCTCATCCGGCTCTCATTAAAACCCATATTTCCAGGCTGCATTCACCCAAACAATGCCGAGTCAAACCACAAGGAAATCTGTTATCACTCAAATGGGTACATATTTCTCATACGACTGAAATGTTATATAAAATCATGAACTGTTAAATAGCAAAAAGTAAAAATTGAACGCAGACGCCGGATTCCCAGGCTACCTTTTGTCGTACCTTCCCGGGGATGTGAGCCTCAGGTCACAGCTGTGAACCTAGGGTATCTGCTGGAAGATCAAAGCCTTTTACACCAGAGGAAGTATTCGTGTTAGCCTAATCCATAAAGCACACATTCTGCCAGTCACCACGTCCTCTTTCACTCTAGCATTGTAAAAAGTTATTTGTTTGAATGATGTTTTTAAAGTGTTCTATGCAATTAAGTTTTAAAGCAAGGGGGCTAGCTTTCCTCCAATGTATATATGAAACTGCCCATAAAGTTAAAAGTCCATGGGTGGATCTGAGGGCAAGGGGGATTATAAAGAGGAAAGTGTACTATAGGAACAAGCACTTCAAAAAGGTAAACCTGAGGTGTTTTTCCTCTTAATGATATTAAAAATGTTTTTATAGTTGGAAAAAGTCTGAAGATCAAAAAAAAGATCTATTGGAATAATGAGTGGATACCAAGTCCATATTTACTTGCACCCAATTTGTGACTCACTTTCCTAAGAAAATGACTCCTTTTAAGTAATTATGGCAGCGTATTACAAACCACCTCCACCTTGTTCTATCTGTAAGCGACTGGAAAACATGTGCCGCTCTCTAACTTGATGTTAGCTGCCCATTGCCTTCAGGATTTCACATGAAGTTTCTGCTATGTGTGCTTGTATTGGTCTCAAAGCATTCCTCTGAATACCCTAGTTTGTTGGCAAAACCCTTAAGGAAAAGAAAAACATATTCCTAAGCCTAATTTTAAAAATCCAAGACACTATACAGCACATCTTGCACTGAGGGTACATCCTCCAACTTGTAATACAACATGAGATGCATAGCTTCTGGGTGCAAAGTAAAGCAACAAGTTAACCTGCACTACTTTAGACATGTTTTTGGAGAGGCTATTATTTGGAAAGGATCATGCTTGGAAAGGTAGAGAGTCAGAGAGAGAGTGTATATATATTGTGTGTGTGTGTGTGTGTGTGTGTGTGTGTGTGTGTGTGTGTGTGTATACATACACACACACACACCCCTCCCCAAGGAAAAAAAAAAGAATTGGCACTGTGACTGCAGCAATGGTCTGAAGTATATCAGGTGGAGAGGATGGCACAGGATAGGATAGATTCAAGTACGTTGTTCATAGAGTCGCTGTGAGTCGTGCTAGACTCAACAGCAACTAAGAACCACCACCACCAAGGAAAATTCAGTAACAATAATGAATTCAGACATCAGCATAACCAAGAGACAGGCCCTAGGGCTGCTTCTCAGACATCAAGTCATTCCTACTCAGAGCACACAGAAAATGCTCATGTCCAGTATTACATCCGCGATTGACAATGTTCCTGGTGAAGTAAAATGGACAAAGCTGTCTCATTTAATCACTAAAGAAGAAATCACTTTGCCTGGCTATAGTAAGCATAGTAACTAATAAAATTGGGCTTGATGTCAATGAGAAACTCGAGGTGAATTAAGACAGTCCCTATCACACTGCCCATTTCATGTACTACATAGAAGTCACATTTTTCTGATTTTATGCATTTATTTTTGTGATTCATCTTATTGGTTTGTTTAAAATTTTTAGTTGGGCCTATACTTTAATGAGTTGCTGAAAAATTGCCCCCAACTGATGGGGCCACAAGTAAACAAAACTGCCCTCCACAGGGCCACCCCAGAAGGAAGTGGCCAGGCTTTCTTCCCAGTGCTCTGGGCAGATTGAAACTGCCAGTCTTTCAATGAGCAGCCTCATACATGAACTTGTTGTACCACCCAGGACACTGGCTGGGTTCTATGGGTTTTGTTTGTTTGTTTTAATTTTTATTTTATACTGGTCTGCTTACAAAGTTCATACACATTGTTTTTCACACCAGATCTTTCCCATTTCTTTTACCCACTCCTCCCTCTACCCATCAAATTGTGTGACGCTATGATTACCCCCCATTCTTATGCCTCAGCTCCTACACTCCCCTACTTGGATCTTCATATGCATTTTACTAGTTCTCTTTCTATTTCTACAGTAATGGTTTTGTACAGTATTTGTCCTTATGGACTGAGTTAGTTCACTTAGCATAATGCTTAGTCACTCCCAAATTAGGTTGTGATTTTCAAAATCATTGCTCCTACATGCTCTATAGTATTCCATCATGTGAAGGTATCAAAATGTCTCGATCCTTTCTATTATGGTTGGACATTTGGGCTGTTTCCATGTGCTTGTGATGGTGAATAATGCTGCTATCAACATTGGTGAATAAGTCTCCATTTTATGCCTCAGTTTTCATTTTTTCAGCATATATTCCAAGCAGTCGAATAGCTGAGTCAAATGAAATTTCTATGTACAGCTTTTTTGAGGAAAGGCTAAACTGCCATCCAGAGTGGTTGTACCATTTTACAATCCCACCAACAGTGGTAAGAGTTCCTATATCACCACATCTCTCCAAGATTTATTCCTTGCTGTCCTATTAAGCTTTACCACTGCTACTAGGGTGAGATAGCAGCTCATTGTGGTGTGCTTTTGATTTGCATCTTTCTTATTGCCAGTGATTTGGAGCATTTCTTCCTGTGTCTGTGGCTATTTGAATATCTTCCTCTGTGAAAATTCTTTCCATGTCTTTTGCCTATTTTCTAATTATGTTACCAGTCTTTTTCTTTTGAAGGCCCTGTAGGATTCTGTAAACTTTTGATACGAGATCTTTGAAATGGTATTGCCAAATGTTTTTTCCCAGTCAGTATGTTTTCTTCTTTTCACACTGATGGAAAATGTTTATGATGTTCATAGGGATTTAATCTTTAGAAGGTCCCATTTTAACGTAGTGGTGTGTTGGATACCATTGGGCAAGTTCTTACTAACTGCCATGAGATAGAAAGCAAAGCTTCATTAGTTAATTCAAGAAACTTGGGCAAAATAAATTCCCCAAAGGATAGTAATTCTCTTAATCCATTTAGGATTAGAAGTTAGTCAGGTAATGGGAATATCCTTTATGGTGTTGAATCACTATAAAACATCACTAGGAAGGAAACATTTTAATAGAACAAGGTGAATACATAATAGCAACCTTCTTAAATGGATGCTCTGGTGGCCTAATGGCAAGAGTCGATGCTGCAATCCCGAGGGCACACAATTCGATTCCACCAGCTGCTCTGCGTGAGAAGGGTGGGCAGTCTCCTCCTGTGTGATTAATTGCCTCTGAAAACATGCAGGAGGGTCAGCTATGGGTCAGTCCTACCTCGATTTAATACAACAATAAGTCTCTTAAATATGTGCCCTAGTAGCATAGTGCATACTATATCAAGCTGCTAAACAAAAGGTCAGCTGTTTGTATCAGCTGCTTCACTGGAGAAAGACAGGCAGTCTCTCCTCCCATAAAGATTTACCACACCAGAACTCAGTGGAAGGTCGCTGAGTCAGAATCAACAGTGGTGGGCTCTCTTAAACAACTCTTATCAGAATGATTCCTGGAGTCACCAGTCTGTTGTGGACCCTCTGTAAAACACCGTGCCAACTTCATTCCAAACATCATGACTAAAGCATTTTCCCACCCATAGTTCATCAGTTGACACAATATGAATTATGTAAGCGGTATCAGGGGTCATGGAATAAATACAAATGAATCTCAGAAAGCCAGGCTGAAGACCATGGGGCAACAACCAGATCTGAAAGCATATGAGCATAAGTCAGATTCCCAGTCAAGGGCTTCCTATCCAAGGTAGCAGCAACAGCTGGAGCTCAGGGAATCAACACAGACGAGGGAACTAGAAGCAAGGTGGAGCCTGGAGGAAGAGTTGTCAGGAGCGAGACTGACCCAGGGCCAAATGTGCTTCTTCCTCATTCCTCCCAAACTAACCAAGGCAGGCCTCCAGCTCATAAAAGCTAGAACCAGACTTCAGAACTGGCAAAATAATCACCACGATTATAAAGACCGTTGATCGAGCACTTACTTTGTACTGGGCACTGTCCTGCATGATTTAAATGCATCACCAGTACCAAGCGAAACTACCTCATGGTCCAGTCTTGACAGGGAAATATAGTCAAAGAAATAAAAGCCTGGCAGCCCAACAGCAATTGAAAGAAATGTTAATCCTAGTTCCACTCTCTCTTCAAAATAGTGCAAACATAAGCGAATAAACATCTTTAAAGGATCTATCATCTTTCTAATAGTCAGGATACCTCTCTCACCCTAGAATTGCTCCTAAAACAACACCCCAACTCCAAGCTCTCCTACTTTCTCTTCAGAACAGGGTGGGAGGTCTTTTGTTTCTTCTTCCACATCTGTTGTTTTCTTCTCTCTTATAAGGAATCCTCTGCCCTTTCCAGTGTAAATTCTCCCAGCCGGTGCTGCTCCAGTTTCCCCTCTGTGTCATGCATTCATTCTTGGAATCATAGAACGCACAATAACAACCTGACCAAGGACGAGAAGGGAAGATACAAGGATGCAAGGAGGAAGACACTGTGAACACAGATGTTTGTACATTTATTAAAGACGTGTATATTATCTCACTTAGAAGCTCAAGTGGCACAGTGTGTTTTTATATGTCGTATGGCTGATGGCCTAGTGGCAAGAAGCTATGCTGCCATCCCAAAGGCATGCAGTTCAAGGCTACTCGCTGCTCCACAGGAGAAGGATGGGCAGTCTCCTCCCGTGTGATTAACTGCCTCTGAAAACCTGCTGGAGGGTCAGCTATAGGTCAGTTCGAGGGTACACAACAAAAACAACATGGCTAAAATGTCAACTGTCAAATTACTCTGCAGAATGGAGTTGGGCAGTCTCCTCACATAATGCTTTACAACTTTGGAAACCCAATGGAGGGTTGCTATAAGCCATATAAACTCATCAGCAATGGGTCTGATAATTCTCTGGCAATGCCCCTGAGAGGCAGGTGAATCCCACTAAAGGTATGAGGTTTAAGGGTTAAATAGTTCAGTGACTTGCCTAGTAAGTGAGAGACTTGAGACCCCAATCTAGAATGTATTTGCATCACACACTTGGCCAGTCAGAGAGCTCTGGTGGCCTACCAGTAATGAGCTGTGGTGCCAAAGCAAAGGCACATAGTTCAAATTCACCAGTAGCTTCATGGGGCGAATATGGGCATTCTCCTCTCATGAGATTCCCTGCCTCTGAAAACCCACGGGAGGGTCCATTAAGAGTCAATTGTGACTTGAAAGCACTTAACGACACTACCTTTCCTAGAAACGAAATTCTAGAGACACTGGGTTTACAGTATCCAGCTTCTAACCAAAAGGTCAACAGTATGGATCCACAAACCCCTCAGCAGGAAAAAGATGAGGTGATCTTTTCCCATTAAGATTTATAACCTTAGAAATCCTATTGGGCAGGTCTACTCTATTCTTCAGGGCTGCTCTATAAGTCAGAAGTAATTGGCTGAAGTGGGATTGGGTTTGGTTTTGGATTTGGGTTTTTTCCCCTAGAAGCAGCCAAAAAAAAAAGAAAGAAAGAAAAAGAAAAAAAAAGGATAAAGCAAGTGTTCAGTTATTTATCCAGCTGGTTGGAGTTAATCCTCTATTCTACCTCTTCCCAGATATAAAACACAATAATAAAAAAAACCTCAAACTATTAAAGAGATGAGAGATCACACAGAACACAGGTTTGTCCTATGAAGAAGATGTTAAGTGGAATTATGCCACCAAAAGCTAGCAATATATTTTCCTCGTAGGGCAGTTAGAAACCAGATTACCTCTGAATTCCATTGCTTGCAGAATTCAAGTTTATAGTATGTAATCAGATCAGGTGCTTTGTAATTCAGGACCCAGGGAGTTATGCAGGTAACTGACGGGACTTATTGGAATGCCTTGGTTGTAGTAACAAAATTAACCTAACAATAAATATTCTCTATTTAAATGGATTTCATCTGGAGAGTTTTAATGGGTATTTATAAAAATAATGGAATCAACAAGGTGACTCATGAACTGAGTCATCTATTTTGGAATAGGAGGCAGAAAATAATGGTGGTAGACTGAGAGGGTTTAGAAAGAGTTCAAAGTGGAGATGCCTAAGAAGTACTGAACATCAAGCATGCCATTCAAAAGAATGTTCTAAAGTAGGGATGTAACTCTAGAAGATGGTTCCATTTGGATGGTATTTTGAAGCCAGACTGTGAAACAAATCATCTAGGGAGACAGAACAGAGTCAAAACAAAAAAGGAATTTGTGAAGACACTTTGAGATTTGAAGAATAAAGTACGTACTATCAATAAAGACCAAGAAGATGGCACAGAAAGGGCACAGAAGAAGGAAAGTCAGGAGAGTGTGATGTAAGAAACCAAGAGCAGAATCAGTTTAAAGGGGGGAAAAGTAATCAATATATCAGATTCCACAGAGGAGTCAAGTAACATGAGGGCTCACTTATCCGTAGCAAGGAGTCCTGAGTGGCACCAATAGTTAAGTACCTGACCTGAAGGTAGGGTGAGAGCTCACCTACCTAGAAACCATCGAGAAGATAAGGCCTTGCATTCTGTGTATAAAACCCTGGAAAACCCTACAGAGCAGTTCTGCTCTGCACACACAGGGTTGCCCCAAGTAAGAATTGACCCTGCAGCAATTAACATCATTGTTATCCACATGGAGTTACTGAAAGCTGTGTCAGTGGAGAGCAGAAGGCAGAAAGCAGTCTCCAGTGTGCTTCACAGAATGTAGGACTGAAGTGAGTCTAGACAATTATTTCAAGATATTTAGCTATAAAAGGAAGAAGAGTCAAAGTAGGGTGTGGGGTTGTTTTTTATAAAAAAGATGGGATTTTTCATTTAAATACAGATAGAAAAGAATCAGTAGACACGGAGAATGTAAAGATATAGCAACAAGAAAGGAAAGACTTGGCTGTCAAATGTGCTAATAAGGAAAGGTTTGGATGAACAATAGAAGTAGAACAGGTGGCCTTGGATAGGAAGAGGGAGAACTTGCTTATAATAGGAAGACAGGAGGAGGAAAATTACTAACATGCAAGTAGGTTTGTAGATTGGTTAGAAAAACTCAAACTCACTGCTGGTGAGTCAGTTCTGACTCATAGCAATCCTCTATCTCATTTTCAAGACTGCAAACAATAAAGGGAAGAGACTTCCCATCTTTGTCCCAAAGAGCCACTGGTGGATTCAAACGACGATAGATAAGGAATGAGGGCTGTGGATTAGCAGTGAAACTTGCTGCAGACTGCATCACCAGAGCTGAGAATAAAGGTAGGAAAGAATGATTCTGTAGGACAGAGTAGAACTTCCCTTGGGGTTGCCAAGCTGGGATCTTTACAGAAGCAGTCTGCCGCATCTTTCTCCTACAGAGAGGCTGATGGGTTTGAAGTACCAACCTTTCAGTTACCAGTCAAGCACTTAATCATTGTGCCACCGGGGGATCCTGTGCTACTTGTCTAGGCATAATATATAAGATGGAAAGCCAGAAAGGATTTGACATTTCAGAGGCAAAATCCATAGTAGTTAGATAGTCAAAGAGAGAAAAATAATGAGCCTTGCTTGGCTCCAGAAAATGACAGAGAATCTCATGAAAATTTTCTGCATGTAGTAGTTAGCTTATATTTCATTTCTCTTAGCATTAGCCTGAGGATGGCACAGAACAGGGCAAATTCCAGATCTGCTGTTCACAGTGTTGCTGTGAGTTGTATGTGGACTCGATGACACCTAACAACAGTAACAAATGGAATGTCCTTCTACTTTTGTGTGACTTTAAAAGCGTTTAATATTTGAAATCGTTTTCACAGCTAAAATGTGCCTTTCGGCTAACATTGGATTCTTGCCTCCCTCCTCCTCTGTTACAGCTCCTGCTAGACATGATTGGGTCCAATGACCAGGAGCTCCAGGAAGCTGCAGCCGGGTGCATCTCCAACATACGCAGGCTGGCCCTTGCCATAGACAAGGCAAGATACACTTGAAATCCGAACAGACATGACAAGTTACCAACTTCACATCACACGGAACATGTCACACCCCAGGCCTAAATTGGGAAACATATTTCAGCAAATCCTTTCAACACTGACTAACAACTCAGTAAAAGCACATGATCTGCAAATGGAAACATTGCTTTTCATTCAGCAATTGTATGGATGCTCTTAGGGTGGAGTGAATTGGGGGTGGTGAGGGGAATGCTATGCCATGAGATGTAAGACAACAAATGAGTGATAATTTTCTAGGAATTCGGTGATTTTAATAAAGGTCATAGCCGTACCACCGTGCAGTTCAGTAGTTACTCCCCAACGTCTACTGAATTCCCTTTCTGTGAAACTGATCTAACAGCTCCATCTAGGTCTTTGTCTGTTTAAACACTTGTAGCCCACAGGAGAGCGCCCAGGAGATGTGCTGATTTTACAAACTGTTATTAAATACAATTTAGAACTAAGCAGCTGGGGTGAGAGGGATCATCCCAAGGCCATCCCAGATTTCTCCAAAATATGACAAAAAAAAACCCATCTGACACACAAACGGTCCCTGTATCAGATCATGCAAATCACAAAAGCCTAAGCAGCGGGCAAGTATGTTCACGTTTGGGCATACAAACCATAAACAATACGTTTTTTTTCCCTCCCGAGGAGTCACCAATTCTTTTATTGAAAGAAGGCACGTGTGCTGATGGAAGGATAATACCGCTTCACCTAACACTGCTCTGAATTTCTGAACTCGTCATCAGCACACAAAGTACTTTCATAAAAAGTGGCTGCAAGGGATTAGAAGTGCTTTATCAGGTTATAGAAACATGAGGATTCACTTAAAAGAATCCCATATGTAACCTTGGTGTGCCGAAATGTTTGGGAACTAACTGTACCGACCATCAAATGTTCGCCAGAAAAATAGCTCTGTATGCATCAGCTCCGTAAACTCGCAGGCTCAGTTACTGCTTTAAAAAGCAGGCTGGGACATTTTTATGGGGAAGGGGGCAGGAATGAAGCATTTGTATATTTGTCATAAGTTGGAGAAGATCATAACATAGTTGCATTAAATGCAGATAAACTTCTATGACGTGAAGAGAGCCTGTGCCTATGAAAATGATATTAGCATCAGGGAGATCCTCTGATAAAAAGGCATTCTGAGTTTTTCAGAGTTTTGCAAAGCACAAGGTCATCTTCACAGCTTTCCAAAGGGGTTCTAAGAGAGGCTAATATGAGCAAGGACGTGGTCTTAATGCTAATTTAGAGCTGAATTTAAGTTGTAGTATAAATTTTTCTCTGTCCACAGAAGATAATTCTAAAAGACAAAGTAATCATTCACCTTTTATCATGAGCATTAAAAAGAATGTGCAGGGAGAAAGGTGCAACAATGAATGAATGGAATCCCAAAATCTCTGTAGATGTTCATTGAAATGAAAAATAAACAACCTAAATTAAAAAAAAAAAAGAATACATCAAGAAATGTTGAATTCTGGCATCTATAGGAAATTAATAAACATTTTATTGAGGTTTGGGTTTTTTCTACATAAAAATCCTTTTTATTATTATTTTTTGTATAATCATTGCTATACATTGTTCTTCATTCATATTCGATTGTTCTTAGAGGAAGCTTGTCTTGATATGCTTGTAACTGGTAGGTGCTGAAAGTGATGGCAAGTAACAGAGAGAGAGAGAAATGTGTAAATGGCCAAAGATTGTTCCTTTCCAGTGTGCTTGATGGAAGTTAGAGCCCCCACTTTCCTAATTAATAAATCCATGGAGTAAAATCGCCAGTACCATTTTTAAATGAGGCCCTTAAAAGCGAATCCAGAATATTTACATAAAGTTTGTTTTTAATAATTGATTTAGAGACTTAAAAATTCTTTTAAACTTTTAAAAATGTAGTGCCTGTATGGTCCACAGATGAAGGTTGGATATATAGGTCAGTCTTCTTATTCTTACAAAAAATTGTAACAGAAAACTCTGATTTAAAAAAAAAAAAAAATCAAACCCAAGAAAAGCACTTCTGGCTGCCAGAGAACGTTACCTAGAGACGACTATCCCACTTCTTTACTTTCATGCTGCGAGAGAACTTACTTTTTAATGGTTGGTTTTGCTTTTGTTTACTTTTGGCAAAATATACATTGCTATATATAATTTTATATGAATATATACACAAGTATTTACATACAGTTGCCAAATCTCAGTTGTTCCATGTGCACAGTGCAAGGCTATTAATTGCATTCACCGTGCTATACGAGCACGACCACCACTCTTCTCCAAACTTGGCCCTTTTTCCTGAAACTCAGAGTCACCTGAGCAGTAAATTCATTTTTTTCTTCTCCATCACATCTGCCTCTCCTTTCCACTAATAAATTTAAGTCTGTATGCATTTGCCCGTGTCAGGTGTTTTGTGTCAGTGGGTCCTATGACATTTTTTCTTTTACAATTGTCTTATTTCATTCTGCATAATGTTTTCAAGGCCCATTCATGTTGTATAGCAGTATCAGAATCTCATTCCTTTTAGGGCTGAATAATATTCCATCACATGAGCAGACTACATTGGTTATCCAGCCATCTGTTGATTACTTCCACTTGTTAGGTACTGTGAGTAGTATTGTAATGAACACCTGTGTACTCATGTTTGTTTCATTATTATGTGTAATAGAATAAAAATATTACACATTATTATGTGTAATCATTTTTTAATATACTTCTTTTGTTCTATTTGAGACTGGCTGTTGTTGTTGTTATGTGCCGTCGAGTCTCATAGCAACCCTATGTACAACAGCCCTAAACCCTGCTCTATCCTGTGCCAATCGCACTGCCTCCGACACACCCATCTCGATTACCTCAGTCACTGAATCAATCCATCTCATAGAGGGTCTTCCCCTCTTGTGCCGTCCCTCCAACCTCCCAAGCATGATGTACCTTTCCAAGGACCTATCCCTCCTTGCAACATGCCCAAAGTATGTCAGATGAAGCCCCAGAATCCTTGCCTCCAAAGAGTTGCTTGGTTTAATCCTCTCCAGAATGAATCAGGTTTTTAAGACTGGCAAGTTTAATTATTTATACATTTTTCAGAGACAAGGTTCTTTCTGGATTTTTTTTTCCTTCCCCAGGATATTCCAAGACTCAAACAGGCTCTCTTCCTAAAGTATAGTTAATATTTTTGGGAAGGATCTTTAAAAGGAGAAAATTTTCATTAACTTCTCTTTGACCTTACAACCTCTTTGGTTTGAAAGGTTTTTGGTTTTTGTTTTGTTTTTACTTCTTTGTTGTGATTATTCTGTAGTTTGAAGACAGTATTCCTTTATGACGACAAGAAAGACATGCACTAAAAATAACTTCATTTTAAAAATCAATTTCAAGGGTTTTGAAAAGAAACAGAGTTTGCAGCAAAGTCTGTCATTTCTAAATATTTTGGGATTATTGTTATATATATCTCTAAGGTATTTGCTAAGGTGAGTTGCTATGGTAATGAAAGCTGTGCCACTGATGTGTCAATGCCATAAGGTTACCCATAATGGACAGGTTTTAGTAGAGCCCTCAAGACAGACTAAGAAACAGGATTAGCCATCTACTTCTTTTTTATTATT
>NW_006399804.1:13472402-13473423 GCF_000299155.1 Elephantulus edwardii | reverse complement strand
ACATTTTTTTTATTTCCAGGCTCCTGGTGCCAAGAGTGTTGACCGTGGAGCCGAGCAAACTGAAGCTGTGAACAATCTCAATCTCTTCGCCATCCATCCTGAATTGTAGGACGGAAGGCTTTGAATGGAAGGGCCTTATTACTTAATTCACTGTACTGAAATAGCTTGCCTCCAGAAACCCTATGAACTTGGAGAAAGGATGAAAGCTATGTAAGTGTTCTGGTCCTTTGTTCATGGTGTCTGTATGAGTTGTCCTACGACTCAGCAGCACTTGGCAACAGCAACATACCTAGTAAAATATAGAGCCCAAGCTACCAGCCCAAACCTACTGGGTCATAATCTTTGTGTGTACCTCAAATCTGCATTTTTAAACTAGTCCCCCAGAATGTTGGCACATGTTGATTTTGAAGGGGGTAATAATCTATACAAAGCTGTCCTGAAAATTGAGTCAGCAAGGATATACTGAATAGATATGAGAGAAAATGAGATTAATGATACATTACCATGGGCTAGTAAAACTTGCCAAGGCTACAGACCAGGAACAAAAGAAAGCAAGAATAAGTACAAATAAATTAGACTGATAATATCTTAAAAGTGGAACACCGCTGTAAAATAGAAACAAAATCTGGTCCACGTGTGTCATTTTAAGTCATTTCAAGGAATTGTGCTGCCAACCCATAGACAGGTGGTTCGAAATCACCAGCTGCTCCAAGGGACAAGGATAGGCAATCTCCTCCCATGCTTTTTACAGACTCTCAAAACTTGCTGGAGGGTCAACTAAGACTTAAATTTAACAGGATTGCAAGGAGACAGAGAGAGAGAGAGAGAGAGAGAGAGACTAAAAATGTAAAATGTTGCTGTTATGTGCCATCGAGTCACTTGTGACTCCTACCAATCCTATGTACAACAGCCCTAAACCCTGCTCTATCTCTTGCCATTCTTATTGTCTTTGACACACCTATCCCCATTACTCCAGTGATGGAATCAATCCATCTCATCAAGGGTCTTCCTTTCCTGCGCC
>NW_006399804.1:13465668-13472302 GCF_000299155.1 Elephantulus edwardii | reverse complement strand
TGCTGGGTCAAATGGTATCTCTATTTGCAACTTTTTGAGAAAGCGCCATACCGCCTTCCACAGTGGTTGCAACAAGCCATCTACTTCTTAAATAACAGAACTCTGAAAACCCTATGAGCGCTAGAGGAATGTGGAAAATTAAAGTAGTTTCGTGGTAGAGTCCAGATTGGAAATCAGTTGAAATGAGGAAAAACAATGAGACATCGTTTAGTAACTGGAACACAGAATGTACATAGTTTGTTGAAAAATTGGAAATTGTAAAAAAATGGGTCTTTCCCTTTCCTTTCCTCATCCCTCCATCCCGCCCTCCAGCCATCAAATCCAGTGTGGAGAACAATGTATACAAACTTTGTAAGCAAACTGGTATAAAATTTAAAAAATATATTAAAAACACAAAAATATCTTGAAAAAAGATAATGGAACACATGAACATTGACGTACTAGGCATTACTGAGATGTGATCGACCAGCTTTTGCCACTTTGAATCAGATAATCATATAATATACTATGCTGAGAAGGAAAAAAAGGAGAATGGTGTTGAATTCATAATAAAAGTCAATTTCAAGTTCTATCCTGAAATACAATGTTGTGATAGAATATTATCCATACGCATACAAGGAGGACCCATTAACACAACTGTTATACAAATATATATTCCTACACGTAGAGCCAAAGAAATTGAGAATTTTTATCAAGTCTTGCAATCTGAAATTGACTGAAAATGCAGTCAAGATGTGTTAATGATAATTGGTGACTAGTTGGAAACAATGAAGAAGGAATGTTGTTGTTATGTGCCGTCGAGTCACTTGCGACTCATAGTGACCCTATATATAACAGCTCTAAACTCTGCTCTGTCCTGTGCCAATCACACTGTCTCCGACACACTCATCCTGATTATCTCAGTCACTGAATCAATCCACCTCCCAGAGGGCCTTCCCCTCCTGAGCCTGCCCTCCATCCTCCCAAGCATTACATCCTTCTCCAAGGACCATCTCTCCTTACAACATGACCCAAGTATGTCAGACGAAGCCTCAGAATCCTTGTCTCCAAGGAACAGCCTGGTTTAACCCTCTATAGGATGAATCTGTTTGTTTTCTTAGCAGTCCACCCTCAACACTCTTCTCCAATACCAAAGCTCAAAAGCATCAATTCTCCTTCTATCCTCCCTGGTCATTGTCCAACTCTCTGATGCATAACAAGTGATTACAAAGACCATGGCCTGTACCAGATGCACTTTAGTCTCCAGAGACACACCGTTGCTCTTCAGTACTTTAGAGAGGTCTGTAACAGCAGACTTTCCCATCGCAATATGTCTTTTAATTTCCTGGCTGCTGGTGCCAAGAGTATTGATTGTGGAGCCAAGCAGACTAAAGCTGTGAACAATCTCAATCTCTTCACTTTTTCTGTAAAATGCTTATCTGTTGGGTACTTCTCTAAATCTGAACACTCAGATTAAGACACACTAGGATGAAGGATTGCCCACACACTTCCAAAATAGCAGGTCTCTGAAATCCCTATGTACAACTGAAGAAGGAATAGCAGCTGGAAAATAATGGGCATGGTGATAGAAATGAGGCTGGAAATAGAATGATCAAATTTTGTATTTTCTATTATTTATTTGTTGTAAATACAAACAAAAAATTATGACTTTACAAGTGGCTATCACCTGATGGGCTGCATAGAAATCAGACTGACTATATCTCTGGAAGAAATCAGTGGAGAAGCTCAATATTGGCAGTCAAAACTAGACCAGGACAAAAAAAAAAAATGAAAATAAGTCCACAAGATCCGAGATATATCTTGAATTTACTTCATCTGAATTTAAAAATCATCTTGAAAACAGGACCAGATGAAATGTGGGATGATATCCTTTATATCATCCATGAAGAAAACAAAAGGTCATTACAAAAACAGAGGAGAAAGAAAAAACTGAAATGGATGTCAGATGAGACTCTAAAAATTGCACTAGAGGATCAAGAAGCTAAAACAAAGGGGAAATATGCCAAAGTAAAAGAGTTAAACAGAACATTTCAAAGGGCAGCCAAGAAGACAAACCAAAGTAATAATGGATTGTGCAGAAAGCTAGAATTGGAGAATAAAGAGGGAAGAACTCTCTCTGCATTTGTCAAGCTGAGAGAACAGAAAAACAAATTTAAACTTCTAGTCACAATACTGAAAGATGCTTAAGCTGGACTGCAATCTCAAAGATACATGGCTCAAATAAACCAACTGCTCCACAGCTATTAACTCTTGAGTGATTAACTGTCTCTGAAAACCTGCCAGAGGTTCGGTTATGATTTGATGCTACACAACAACAAATTGGGCAATATATTGAATGACCCAGAAAGGATCAAAAGAAGATGGTTTGTACCAAAAACCTTATTGACACTGAAAAATTTAGTAAGTACCATATAAGCAGGTGCCAATGGTAATGAAGAGGTAAGTGGAAGCCATGTTGAAGTCATTGGCAAAAAATAAGGCTCCAGGAAGTGATGGTATACCAATTGACTTGTTTCAATCAATAGACGCAGCCGTGGATGCGCTTATCAGTCTATGCCAGAAATTTGTATGACAGGTGGCTGGCCAACAGATTAGAAGAGGCCCATATTTATTCCCATTCCCAAGAAAGGTGACCCAATTGAATGTGGAAACTATAGAACAATAACATTAATATCACATGCAAGTAAAATACATCATTTGAACATCATTCAAAAGTGGCTTTGTATATAGATAAAGGAACAGCCAGAAGTTCAAGCAGGGTTTAGAAGAGACCATAGCACAAGAGATAACATTGCTAATGTCAGATGGATCCTGGCTGAAAGTAAAGAATATCAGGAGAATGTCTATTTGTGCTTTACTGTCTATGCAAAGGCATAACAAGTTGGATCATAACAAGTTGTGGTTGACATTGAGAAGAATGGAAGTCCTAGAGCACTTTATTGAGCTCATGCAGAATCTATACCTGGACCAGGAGGCTGTTGTACAAGCAGAGCAGGGGAACACTGCATGGTTTAAAATTGAGAAGGGAGTGTTTCAGGGTTATATTGTCTCTCCATCCCTACTAAATCTGTATGTTGAGCAAATTATTTGAGAAGCTGGACTCCATGAAGAGGAATGTTCTACCAGCAGTCAAAAAATCAGGAGACATATTGTACTGAGAAAATCTGCAGTTAGGAACTTCTCCAAATTATTGAAGAGTAATGATGTCACTTTGAGAACTAAGGTGTATCTGATTCAGACCACTGAATCACTTTCTGATCACTTGCTGAGAGCTAGGCAATGAATAATAGAGATGACAGAAGAAGAATTGATGCTTTTGAGCTGTGCTGCTGGAGAAGAGCACTAAACATCTCATGGATGGCCAAAAGAACAAATATGTCTAGGAGAAGATGCAGTCAGAGTGCTCTTTGGAGGCAAGGATGATGAGGCTTCACCTCACATATTTTGGGTATGTTGCTAGGAGGCAATATTCTTATCATTGATCTAAATAGGGTTGATCTAAATGGATACTATCCTTTTGCAAAGGCAAATTGGCAATGCATAATAAAAATCTTATAATTTTGTCCACCATTGAGATATGTCCCAGGATTTATCTACCTTGGTCACATCCTAGTCTATAATGGTAAAAAGTTTAGAAAACAATTGGTTAATTTAGTTACCACTTAACCCGGCCATAAAATATTATACAGTCATTAAAAACAATGTTGTAGGACTGATAATGACATTGAAAGTTTTATATGGTTTTAAATGGGGGGAAAAGAAGCAAAATAGGGTGATCACCTTTTTAAAAATTATGTATATGTAACTTGATGATGATAATGAAGGAATCCATGGCTCATCCACACCAAAGCATACCAGAGTGACGACTTCTGGGTGGAAGAAGAATATTTTGTTTTCTCTTTTGTTCATCTGTGCTTTCTAGTCTATTTCACAATGGACATCAATTGCTGTTTTGTTTTTAATAAAAGCACTCTAAACGAATTTCTTTCTGTTATTATAATATGGTTTTTGTTAAGCTTCTAGAGCAAACATTCTCCCTGCTTCCTAGAACACTAGTCTTTGAGTTTCTCAGTTTACACATGGTATACAGAACACATATGTAAAAACAGTGAGTTCCTTTTCAAAAGGAGAATAATAGTTTCAACATCTAAAACACCATAAAACTATTTCTGATGGGCAAAATGCACTTTTGTAAAAACCTCCAACTGCAACCACTAACAGTGCCAGTACCAGTTGCCAAAGAGAGCTCTGGTGGCCTAGTGGCAAGAATCTATGTTGAAATCTTGAAGCCAAGAGGTTCTGGTCCATCAGCTGCCCCAGAGGAGAAGGATGACAGTCTCCTCTCCTGTGATTAATTGCCTCTGAAAACCCACTGGAGGGTCAGCTATGGGTTGGTTATGACTTGACAGTACAGAATAGCAATAACCAGTTGCCAAGGACTCTACTCAGG
This sequence comes from Elephantulus edwardii, assembly GCF_000299155.1. Lineage (NCBI taxonomy): Eukaryota > Metazoa > Chordata > Mammalia > Macroscelidea > Macroscelididae > Elephantulus > Elephantulus edwardii. The sequence goes on along the minus strand of NW_006399804.1, from coordinate 13,467,852 downwards.
CCAATCCCCTGTGTGTGAGAGTAGAACTGTTCTTTGCAAAAGTTTCAGTGTTTGTTTGTCACTGCATTGACAGAACTTTCTTCTTCTTAAAAGTATTTTTTATCGGTTTGAAAAGAATGATTCTGTTATTGTTATGTAACTTTGAATCGGAACCGACCCATAGCTGACCTTCCAATAGGTTTTCAGAGGTAATCACACCGAGGAGACTGCCCACTTGTAGTGCCACTTCTTACCACTAGGCCACCAGCGCTCATTGTTTCACAGTGTTTTGCAAGTATCCTTTGTGTTTTATACAATCATTTGTATACATTTTATATAAATATATCCTTGCTCTTATGCCTCTTTTCTCCCAGTCTTTTCAAGTCCCTATTGAATATTTCCCAATCCTTCACTTCCCCTTTCATCCACCAACCTCTGCTAGACCTTCCTTTTGAGGTACCTCTGTGCAGACTTGACCCTCCAAACTTTCAATTATCAAGTGAATTAACCATTTGCACCAACAAGGGACTCTAATAATAGTACTGTCTGTATACACAAACAATGTGGAAGTGGCTCATTTGAAATCATGTAATAAGTAGGCTCGCTCTTCTAATTCATTATTTTCAAATTTTCAAGTAAAAGTGACTTTTATCCTTTCATCTGTCAAGATAAAAGGGAGCTTTTCTTTGGCTCGTCTGTGCCTCTCTGATTTGTTAGCTGTTAAAAGATGTCATTTACAAATTACAAAATTAACCCATGATAGTCATGGTTAAGATTTGTCTTTTACAGTTTAGATTTATGTGCTTATTTGTTTCCATAATTGAAAAGCATGTCAGTAAGTATCAGTATGGTTCATATAGGTTTGAAAAAAAATCTATAACTCATTAGTTTTCTCATAAAGGAAGACTATATATCAAAAAAGAGTTCAAACAAGGGTATATAAATCATTGCATGCAAATTGTTTTTCACTATTTGAAAGAAACTTATCAAAAGTTTTACAAGCTTACATGTCCTTATGAGCCAAGGAAGTAAAAGAAGTTAGTGGAAAGAGATGATAGATAGATAGATAGATAGATAGATAGATAGATAGATAGATAGATTTTTTTAAAAAAATGATACTGATACAATTGTCAATTGTCACTTACCTTTCACATCTGGAATGTGAAACACAAAGAATGGTGGAGCCTGGAGAACTGAAGACTTAGACTTGAGATAAATGCCAAATCATTATCTCTCTCCAGCCAACTGGGCCATATGATACAATTTATGAAGAAAGATTCAGAAATTTGGGTAAAATCTCACACATTTTAATTATTCACAATCAAGTCTGCAAAATCGATACCTCAAACACGCAGGACCTTCAGTTTCCCACTCCACAACCTCTAAATCCTTCTGTATTACTCTGAAAGTTCATTTGATTTTTTCTTTTTAACCAAAAGGGAATATATTTCCTAAACATAGCTAGGACTCTTAGCAAAACTAACCTATTAAATAATATGAGATTATGTTTTAAAAGAAAAGTCACAAAACCAGATAAGATTTTGAGATTTTTTCATTAAAGGCAAATCTTAAAATACTATTAAATTCACAGATATGCTAGTTTAAATGACCAATCCTAGTTGTTTTCTAAAACACACATTGAAAACACATGTCGGAGCCCATTGATATCATAGTTTGGAAATGAGAATAGACTGCCTTTAAACTGCAAGGCAGCAGGTGTTTCTTTACCGTTAACTTTTGAAAAATCCATACAAAATAGTAACATCTGCATCCCGGAAAAGGCCTGGAACGCAGAAAGAGAGCACAATGTACAACTGCACAAAACGGGTTGACTTCCCCACAGACAGAAGATTGGGGAAAGTGAACGTAGGTAATCATTACCGTAATCTTGTTGTTGAGTGCTGCCACTGAAACGATTCCAACTCATTACCCTCCAGGACAGAGTAGAATTTATCCCACCGGGCTTCCAGGCGAGGATCTTTACAGGAGTGTATCTTCAGCCGCTGGTGGCTCAAACCTCCAACCTTTCAGTTAGCTGCCAAATGGTTAACAATTGTTCCACCAAGACTCGTTATGGTAAGTTTAGAGGCATTGACTAGCAGAGCTAGAGACATCTTTAGAACCAACTCCCAGCGCTCAATTAGGCAGGTGTCAAAACCATCACACCAGAGGCCCGTTTTCTTCCAGGGCTTCTCAGGTGTAGCT
>NW_006399804.1:13455106-13461443 GCF_000299155.1 Elephantulus edwardii | reverse complement strand
ATTCAATACTCTTTTCCAGCACCAAAGCCCAAACTCTCCTTCTATCATCACTGATCATTGTCCAGCTCTCTGATGCATAACAAGTAAGGGCAAAGAACATGGCCTGTATCAGGTGCACCTTAGTCTCCAGATTTGCCATCGTTGCTCCTGAGTACCTTGGAGAGGTCTCTGACAGCAGACTTTCCCAATGAATTAATCTTTTAATTTCCAGGCTGTTGGTACCAAGAGCGTTGATTGTAAAGGCAAGCAAACTGAAACTGTTAACAACCTCAATCTCTTCACCATCTATCATGATACTGCCAATAGGCCCAGTGGTGAGAACTTTGTTTTCTTGATGTTGAGCTTCCATCCATATTGAAGGCTGCAATCCTTGCCCCTCTGCAGCAAGCGCTTCAGGTCCTCCTCAGTTTCAGCAAGCAGGGTTGTGTTACCTGCAAAACGCAGATTGTTGATGAGTCTTCCTTCAATCCTGATGCCACACTTCTCATAAAGCCCTGTCTCCTACATAATCTGTTCCACATATAGATTGAAAAAATATAGAGATAGGACACATCCTTGACACACACCCTTCCCAACTTTGAACCATGCAGTGTTTCCTTGCTCTGTTCTGATGACTGCCTCCTGGTCCAAGTATAAGTTTCGCATAAGCACAATCAAGTGTTCTGGGATTCCCATTCTTCTCAGAGACAGCCACAGTTTGTTTTGATCCACACAGTCAAATGACTTTGCATAGTCATTGAAACACATAGACACTCTTCTAGTACTCTCTGCTTTCAGCCAAGATCCACCTGACATTAGCTATAATGTCATGTCGCTATAATGCTGATGCAAAGTAAAATAAGTGAGCTTAATGTTGCTGTTGTGTTTGTGAGCTGTCAAGTCAGGACTGACTCATAGCTGATCCTCCAGTGGGTTTTCAGAAGGCAGTTAAGCACACAGAAGATTTTTCATCTTTCTCCTGTGGAACAGCCTGTGAATTCCAACTGTGTACTTTGACTTAATACATTTAATTTAACCAAATGCATTCAGAGGATTTTAATCTCAGGGTGGGACCAATATGAAAAATATTATTGTGATTCTTCATTTATTTTTGCCCTAAGTCTTCAAAGTCAGGCTCCTTTCCACTTAAAGCATAGTGTTGTGTGGAGGAGCCTCCTTTTAAAAGTTCAATAGTCACATGTGGCTCTTGATATTGGTTGTCATGCAATTGATGCCAGTTCTTGGAACCTCGTCTATGCAGAGTAAAACTCTGCTCCCTAGCTTCTCTGAGGTCTCTGTGTGGATTAGAACCATCAACCTTTTAATCACAGTTAAATGCCTGTTTTCACCACCAGGGAACCTTCTACATGTGGTGCTAGCTACCATGATGGAAATGTCTTACACTGTTTTACTTCACCGCTAACAGCTAAGATTTTCGGTTTATGAACACAGTAGCTTTAATTTATGGAACTTCTTGCTATTTCTTTGGGTGATGCCAGGTCATCGCTTTCTGTCTCTGTGATGTGTTGGGTTTGGTTCATGTGTTTTTCCCCCCTCTCTATTGACAACTGTGTCCAGGCCTTGCTTTTTCTATTAGCATGAGGGTTTTTAAAGTCCCAGGTGATAGGCTTTCAGTGTAACACATCTACCAGACTGTAGTAAAAATTTTACTTTGCATGTACCTAGGTTCCCTGCTTTCTTTTATTTTATTTTTAATCCTAGCTATTCGAACCTGAAAGAAGAACAGGAGTTTAGGGGCATTCTTACTCCAGCAGGCTTAGTGAATCTTGGATGCACTCAGTCTTCTGTAAGGGAGGTCTGTTTGTTAAGCATTCCAACAGTTTCACAGTCCCAGACTCATAAGACAAAGAATCCCCTCAAGTTAACTGGAGTCTGTTAAGTGTATTTTTAATTTTGAATGAGCCAAGTTCTCCCAGTGTGTGATTCAGTGAGCACAAATCAAGCATTTAAGAAGATAAAGTCATGCTTCAGGAACAATGGTAGTTAAGGTCTTGCAACTGTGCCACTAATCATACCAAGATGCCTGAACAAATGAATGTGACTCTCATAAGGACTACTGTGTGACGGTTAGATGGAGCTAACCCGGCAAACGCAAGTTCTCGGCAGTGCCTGTGTATAATTAGGCACTTGTAGAGAGAAGAGGCTGCAGGCCTCCAAAAAGTTTGTACTGGAACAGTGAGAAATATTTCTCTGGTAATTGCTGCCATGAGAATTTACTCATTTTGTATTGTGGAAGTAATCCAAATTTACATACAGATGACCCATACAAAACTGAGACTGTTCCTTGACTCTTTCTGTCCCTTCTAGAGGACCCTCGGGTGTGTCCAGTTAACCCATATGACTGCAAAGTCCACTCTCACCTAGTCCACCCAGAGGCACTTTGGAAGAAATCCTGGTAATCTACTTGAAAAAAAAAAAAAAAGAAAGAAAGAAAGATTATTGGAAAAAAGAATTACAGGGAGGAAGGGGGAACACAATTACTTTGTAGACTTTGTAATTAATGTTATGAAACAAAATGTGTTCGAATGGCTGGATGAAAAAAAACAATCTGTAACTTTCACTCATAATTATTTTTAAAAAAATCAGTTGTGTACAACTCTACACTATCAGTTCTACCTTGATATTCATGAGGACACCATGAATCAGTCAACTCAACACCAACTGGTTTCCATTTTCAGAGAAACTGTAGCCCCAGTCAAACCACCCCTTGCTTGAATGTTTTGCGCACATGGAGATGATTCCTAGGTTTTGCCTTGAAAGAGATCAGCTGCTTCTTTTAAGCTTTGATTTCTGTTCCTGGCCTTACATTACAAGGTGTAAAACATTAAGGGATCCCCCTAAATATTTTCTGGAAACAAATAAACAACTGCTGATGCTGATGTGAAAGAAGACAAGCTAACACAGCTTAATTTCTAAGGTCAGTTACTTTGGATTATTTTCTTAAACTCAAGAAAGTATGAGCTAAAACTAACTTGGAAGTGTAAGGGAAAGGACAGAGTCTTTTCTTGTGTGAACTCTTTATGTGTGAGACAGCTGTCTGGAGCCAAGACCTGCTGTCCTCTCCAAGTTCTTGTGCAGATATTTGCACACAACCCAGCAGAGCCAAAGCTGATCTGGCCTACACTGTCGCTGTGTGAGGTTTCCTTGTCTGACAACATTGCCAATCACTATTTCAGAGAGGATGTTTCTTATTTATGCACTTATTTATACAGAGGACTGATACTTCTGAGATGGAATGGAAATCCCAGTGAGCACTACAGCACTCTTGTGCTACACTACAACAAACTATCCTGACTCTTCTGCTCACAGGAGATCAAGAGAATCAACTTGGACTTCTTTGATTTCCCTATAACTCTTCCAGACCTCATAACAACAACAACAACAACAACAACAACAACAACAACATCCAGACCTGTGTATTCTAATCCCAGCCTGATCCGGGCCATGGTCTTTGCAATCACTTGCTATGCATCAAAAAGCTGAACAATGACTAGGGATGATAGAAAGAGCACTTATGTCTTTGAGTTGTGATGCTGGAGAACAGTATTCAACAAATCACAGACTGCTAGGAGAACAAATAGATTTAGCCTAGAGAAGGTGAAACCAGGATGCTCCTTGGAGGCAAGGATTCTGAAGCTCCATCTGACATATGTTGGGCATGTTGCAAAGAGGGACCAGTCCTTGGAGAGGGATGTCATACTTGGAAGGGTGGAGGGACAGTGCAGGAGTGGAAAACCCTGCATGAGATGGATTGATTCCGTCACTGGGGTAATGGGGGTAGATGTGTCAGAGACAATAAGATTGGCACAGGATAGAGCAGCGTTTAGGGCTGCTGTGTAGGGTCATTATGAGTCACAGGCGACTCGATGGCACATAACAACAACAACAACAACATCTCTCCAGTCTAGCTCTCATTATTCTTCAAATACATCCTACATATGCTCTTAAAACCACTAGAAATCAGACAAGTTGACTCAAAAAAACCTACTGCCATGGAGTCAGTTCTGACCCACAGTGACTCTGGAGAACAGAGTTAATGGCTTAAAGTTTCCAAGGCTGTGATCTTTACAGACATAGACGACCTTATCTTTCTACAGTATGCTGGTGGGTTTGAACTGACAACTTTGGTGCTAGATTGTACAGAAATGTATGTAACTCCCTTTCACTTTTTACATGACTGCCCACTAATAGGAGATTAAAAAGAGATTTAGCCACTTAAACACAGCATAAACTATCAGAATTTAAAATATAAGTTTCTTTTGGATTTTTACTAAGCCTTTCAGAATGTCTTCTCATCTCAGGAGTTCTGACTTTCCTTTCTATTTTCTCTAAATGGCAGCTGTAAGCAGAGGGAATCCTGGTAGGAGTTAGGGACCTCGGAGTAAGTTACTCTTCCTGTTTGTTCTCTCATCATCAACCCACATTGTCAGCTTTCTGCTCTAGGGGATCATGACCTCCTTGGTCACATGGCACCATGGGGCACGGACCTCTAATGGTGACTTTTGAAGTGTTGTGCCCCCACCTATCTGACGGAGTCTCTCATGATTCCTAGTCAAGAGGCACCCCTCTCCGCAGCTTCCTGCAAGAACCCTGCCTTCTTAGATGTTGAGTTTTCTTGGCTGGGCCCCTGCCTGGGATCCTGAGGTTCTGACTGCCTTCCCTGCCCACAGAGTTCTGTGTGGGCATCTGTGGACTGGTCCATAAGTGCTTCCTCAGTGAGGCTGGACATGGCATTTCTGCAAGGAAATTTTCTCTGAAAGGTATAAACCCCTCCAGAGTTAGATCTAATTATATATATATGTTTACATATAATTTCCAATATATATTTCTAGATATCATTTCTAACATATATTCCTATATGTAATTTCTAATATATATATATTATTGCTACCAAGTTCCAAAGTCTGCCAAAAGCTCACAATCTTGTTCCTTTTTTCCTCCTTGCACTTTTAAGCATCTCCTTCCACACAGGCATACCTCTTCTCAGAGACCCCTGGGTGATGCAAAGAAGTTGCACAATCAAAAGGTTATAGATTCAAGTCCATCCAGAAGAGGCACAGAAGAAAGACCTGGTGATCTAGTTGTTTTGCTTGGTTTTTTTTGTTTAGTTGTTTTGTTTTGATTTGGTTTTAAGTTGGCCATTGCCAACACTCTGGAGCACAGTCTGATGTGCATACAGTCTGGTTGTTCATCCCCTACAAAGTGTCAGGAATTTCTTCCAGATAATATTCTCCATCTTCTCTAGGCCAGTGAGCCAAAGTTCGAACCTTTGTCAAAAAAATGCAGCTGTACTAAGGCCAAGAACAGAGTCCTACATGAAGGTCTTCTATTTGAGCCTATTATTTAGCTATGGGCTTTCATTTAAAAATCTAATTTGAAATTCAAGGCTGAGCAAAGACTCTTCTGTTCTAGGTGGCATTCATTCTCTCTCATCCCCTGCAAAATTTCTCTTTGGCTTCTTGGCTACGTGGAAGGAAGCCCGCAGGGTTTTAAAAACAACCAATTGACCAAACAAACAAACAAAAAACCCACTCTGGAAACACGAAGGAGGAAAAGCACATCATAAGGTATTTCAAAATCTTGCCCATGACTATCAGCCAAACTAAACGGTGGCCTGTCTTCCCTCCCCGTGCTGGCCGGGCCTGCTGACATTTCTTGCCTGTTTTGCTCCCATCACCGTGAATCCAGGAGTCTAGCTTGAACTTCATACTTGCTTTGCCATTGCCTGGCCTTGTATGTTACTCAGTGATTTCTCCCCAGATTGCAGATTTATTATAAGAAGGGAAATTAACAATGAAGAAAGCTCTTACTGTAGCTGAAACTGAATTGGTGTGTGTGTCACAGATTATTCTAAGCAGACCCATTAAAATGAAACTGTGAAATATTCTGTAGGTGAATACAAACTTCCTATCACCTGACCTCAGCTTCCAGATGACTAAAAGTTCCTCAGTTTACAGGGTTGCCTTATCGTCCTGCATGGTATACACTGTTATGAGCTTGACCAGGTGCTCTGCTGGAGGAGGGGAAGTCTCCTCCTTTGCCAGTCAGATCTGATTCGATGGTACACAATAAGAAAACAAAAATAAAGTAATGGGAATGATCATATAAAACACAATGTGAATGAAGGAATGTGTGAAACACAATGTATACAAATTCTGTATGCAAACTGATATAAAAAGAAAAATTTTAAAAATAAGAAAGAAAGAGCTAGACTCACTCCCTGATATCAACTTGGTTCTGACCCCCGAGTGATTCTCCATTGGGTTTCTGAGGCTGTAAATTTTTACTTTATTTTTTATTGGTTTACTTTCAAAGTTCATATACTTTCTTTTTTTCA
>NW_006399804.1:13454279-13454821 GCF_000299155.1 Elephantulus edwardii | reverse complement strand
GTCTTTGGGTTCTGTAATTCACAGCAATGTCTCAAAGAAGCTGAAAAAAGGAAATGGCACACGATTATGGAGGCTGGTAAGTCCCAAATCCATAGATAGGCTTGTTCACAAGGTAATGCTGTCTTGAAGGGGCCGGAACAGGTCAACACCCGTGGCTTTCAAGGCAGATGAACAACAACAGAGCAACTGCAGGATGTGAGTCCTGAAGCAGGTTAGATGCAGGGTTCAGAGCAAAGAGACTAAAACTTGGATCTCTTCTAGAAGCCACAGGCTCCAAGAAAACTAAAGGCGGCGGCGACTTGGGCCATACCTTCTAGTAGTGATTCAAGATAAATCTCACCCTGATCCTGCCTCATTAACAGAATTTGCTCCAGAATGAGGTTAAGTGCAAACAAAGAGGATCTTGTTGTTGTTGTTGTTGCTGTCATGTGCCATTGAGTCGTTTGAGACTCATAGCGACCCTATGTACAACAGCCCTAAACCCTGCTCTATCCTGTGCCAATCGCATTGTCTCTGACACACCCATTCCGATTACCCCAGTC
>NW_006399804.1:13435812-13446163 GCF_000299155.1 Elephantulus edwardii | reverse complement strand
GCTTGGATCCTCACACACGTTCTACAATAATGGTCTTATACAAGTAGTTGTCCTTATGGGTTAATCTTATGGGTTATGAGTTAGTGTGCTTAGCATAATGTTCTCCAGTCCCTCCCACGTTAGGTTGTGGTTTTCAAAATTGTTGCTCCTGTAGTACGTGATTACACCACAATTTTTCCAATCCATTCAATTGTGCTTGGACATTTGGGCTGTTTCCATGTTCTTGCAATGGTAAATAATGCTGCTATGAACATTGGTGTGTATGTGTCTGTGCCTCAGTTCTCATTTTCTTGGGATATATGCCAAGCATTTGAACAGATGGGTCACATGGAAATTGTATGTTCAGCTTTCTGAGGAAACAGCAAACTGCCTTCCAGAGTGCTTGTACCAGTTTACAATCCCACCAACCATGTGTACGAGTTGCTATTTCATCACATCCTCTCCAACATTTACTACTTGCTGTCCCACTAAACCCTGCCACTGGAGTGAGATGCTATCTCATTGTGGTTTTGATTTGCATCTCTCTTATTGCCAGTGATTTTGAGCATTTCTTCTTATCTTGGTTGGCCAGCTGAATATCTTCTTCTGTGAAAATCTTTCCATGTCTTTGCCCATTTTGTAACTGTGTTATCAGTCTTTTTCTTGTGGAGGCCCTGTAGGATTCTGTAAACTTCCTTTTTAAAAAATTTAATTTATTTACAAAGTTTGAATACATTATTTTTCACAAAAGATCCTTCCCATTTACTTCACCCCACCCACCCGTCAAATTATGCAACCCTATGATTAACACCATACCCCATATCCCCACTCTTCTATTTCCACCCCCACCTACTGCCATGGATCCTCATACTCATTCTGCAATAATGGTTTTCTACAGTATTATTCCTTGTGGGACTGAGTTAACTTAGAACAATGCTCTCCAGTCCCTCCCGAATCAGGCAGTAATTTACAAAATGATTGTTCCTGAGTGCTGCATAGTATTTTGTTGTATGAATGTACCACAATTTCTCAATCCAGTCATGCATGGTAGGACATCTGGGCAGTTTTCATGTTCTTGCAATGGTGAATAACACTGCTATGAACATTGGTGTACAAGTTTCCATTTGACCTCATTTTTAATTTTCTTGGGATATATTCCAAGCAATGGAATAGCTGGTTACTATGGAATTTCTATATTCAGCTTTTTTGAGGAAGTGTCAAACTGTCTTCCAGAGTGGTGGTACCATTATACAATCCCACATGAGTGAGATGGTATCTTATTGTAGTTTTTAATTTGCATCTCTCTTATTGCCAGTCATCTGGAGAACTTCTTCATATGTCTGTTGGCCATTTGAATATCTTCCTCTGTGAATATTCTTTTCATGTTTTTGCCCATTTTGTAATTCCGTTGTAGGACTTTTTCCTTGTAGAGGTCCAGGAATATTCTATAAACTGTTGTTATGAGACTTTTGTGATGGTGTTGCCAAATGTTTGTTTCCAGTCCATAGGTTTTCTTTTCACCTTGTTGGAAAAAATTTTTTGTGAACACAGGGATTAATCTTTAAAAGGTCCCATTCATCAATTTTATCCTCTTCAGATTGTACATTTCTGGCTGTATTTGACAGTCTCTTTATACCATAGACTAGTGATTTTAAGCTTAATCCCAGTTTGTCTGTTATGAATTTTATGGTTTGGGGCTTTACTCCCAAGTCTCTTACGACTTTGAGGTGATTTTTTTTGTATGTTGTGAGATGTGGATCCTGTTTCAGGTTTCTGCAGGTAGCAGTCCGGTTTTGCCAGTACCATTTGTTGAAGAGGTTGTCATTTCCCCATTTGATAGATTTTATTTTCTTGTTGAATATCAATTGACCATAAGTAGCTGGGTCTGTTTCTGGGTTCTCAGTTCTGTTCCACTGATCTATGTGCCTGTCATAGTATCAGTACTATGTTGTTTTGGTTACTACAGCTATGCAGTAGGTTTTGAGATTAAGGAGTGCCATATCTCCCACTTCACTTTCGTTTCTCAGAAGTGTTTTGCGCACCACAAAAAGATAAAGGTAAATAATTCAGTTGAAAAATGGGCACAGAATATGAACAGACATTTCACTTCCAAAGAAGACATTCAAACAAACACATGAAGACATGTTCAAAATCCCTAGCTCTAAGAGAGATGCAAATCAAAACAACTATGAGATATAATCTCATCCCAGTAAGAATAGCAACATTTAACAGAACGGCAAACATTAAATGCTGGTGAGGTTGCAGAGAAACTGGAACCCTTATTTCACTGTTGGTAGAAGTATAAATTGGTGCAATCACTATGGAAGTCTATATGGTGCTTTCTCAAAAAGTTGTAAATAGAAATGCCATTTGACCCAGCAATTCCACTACTGGTAATTTACCCTAAAGAAACCATAACCACTACCCATGCACACCCATGTTTATTGCATCTTTGTTTGCAATAGGAAAGAGCTGGAGACAACCTAAGTGCCCATCAACAAACAAATGGATAGAGAAGCTCTAGTATATTCACACAATGGAATACTATGCAACATTAAAAAAATTAACTCATGAGATATTATTTAAAACCGGTGACCCTGGAGGACATTATGCTGAATGAAATATCTGTCACAAAAGGACAAACATTGCATAGGGCCACTGTTGTAAAATGGGACTGACATCAGGGTTGAGGGAGCACAGAGAAGGAGGGGAGAAATTATGTATACTGCATTGAAACAGATGAGGGAGAGAGAACTGTTTAAAGGGGATATAAGTTTGGGTATTATTGTCATTACAAGAGTCAAGAATGAAGGCTGTGCAGTGGAGTGGACTTGGGGGGAGGGATAACAATGAAAGAGTTTTTATTTTCCTTTTCAAGAAGAAGAGTGAATGGGGTTAGGTGGTGGGCAGGGAGAAAAGTGCAACAATGAATGACTGGAAATCCTAAGTCTCTGTAAACTTCCATTAAAATGAATTAAAAAAATATTTTGCTTATTTGGGATCTCTTCCTTCTCCAGATAAACTTGACAATTTCCCTTTCAATCTCCTTGAAAAGTGAATTTGGACTCTGTATTGGGATTGCATTGGATATGTATATTTCTTTTGGTAGGATTGTAATTTTCACAATATTGAGTCTTCCTATCCAGGAACAGGGCACATTTAAGTCCTGATGTCTGTTCCTCTCATATAGGCTAGCTCATGGAGTATTTGTTTAGTATGGTGAAAGGATATAATCCTGAAGCACACCTTCCTGATTTTAAAGCACATAATATTCCTTTATTCAGTTCCAACTGCCTCTTGATCTTCATGCAGATTCTACATGAGTGCAGTAGGTGTTCTGGAATTTCCATTCTTCCTGGCATTATCCATAATTAGGTAGGATCCACATAGCTAAATGCCTCAGAACCTCACTTTGCAAAGAAAGGTGATCTAACAGAATGTGGAACTTATGGAACAGCATCATTAATATCACACACAAGTAAAATTTTACTAAAGATAATAAACAAGGGTTGTAATCTTACATCAACAAGTAACTGCCAGAACTTCAACACAGACTCAGGAGAGGGTGTGGAACGAGGTATATTACTGCTGACAACAGATGGATCTGGGCTAAAAGAAAGAATAGCAGAAAGAAGTTTACCTATGTTTTAATGACTGTTGTTGTTAAGCGCCTTCGAGTCAACCCGACAAACAAAAGATCTGAACCCTGTTCTATAACTATCTCTATGTTCATAGAGTTTCCAGAGGCATGTGGTTTAGGAAGTGGATTCCACTCCTGCTTTCAAACCTGAATCAGTCTGGGAGCTCCACCAAACACCGTCCATGATGGGTAACTACTATGGTTTTTTAATGACTACTCAAAGGCTTTCAACTGTGTTTCTTATGAAACTACCAAAAACTTGCTGCCATCAAGTCATAACCCCCTTGCAACAGATTTCCAAGGCTGTAAATCCTTCCAGGGCACAGGTGCCTCATTCTAAACTCACACAGGACACTTCTTAAAGGCCAGCTTTCCAGAACCAAAATACTCCTTACGTTGTTTTTACTAAAATATACTCTGTTGCCTCAGAAGAACTGAAGCATTTTGCAGTTTACCTCAGAAGTAAAACTTCTGGATGTTTTTTTCTTCCAAAAACACATGGAAATGATGTTAGCGTGTGACTGCAATCTCTTATAAGAAGTAAAAATTTTGGCCTCTGGGATTATGACAGTAATTTTTCCCCCCAAAGCTTGTTATTACATCTTCAAAGTAAATAGCATAAACAAGTATGTATTTCGGCTTCATTTTCTTTCCTCTCACACAGAATTATGTGAGGATGTATATTCTAAAACCCCAACAGAGTAGTGATCATATGGGTCTTAATAACCCTGATAGTTGCTATGAAAAATGGCTCAACCGCAAATAGTAAAATAGATTTTAAAGTATGCAGGGCCTAATTCTTGTTACAAAATGCATCACAGGGCAATGATCCTTTCTACATGGTAGAGCTAATAAAGAACTAAAAGAGAATTGGACCTTCTGTGAAAGTAATAATAATAACAAAAGCATAACATTCCTTTCCTAAGGACTAGGAAAGAGGCTGATGAGGAAAGGGGAAAAAAATGAGTTCTGGAAGAGCAAATTTCAACAAGTTCAGGGCACTGGCAGCAGAGGCCTGATGGAAGAAAGGAAAAGATGCCAGAAGAGCTGGATGCTCTTGAAACAAACAATTTTGGCAGGTGAACAAGCTATATGGGAAGTGCAGGACAGGGAAGCGCCCGCCAAATTGGCGCAACAGAGCTGTTCCAAGTCCTGAAAGGCAAATTAAAGAACCATGAATAGATGTCCAGCCAGATCACCAAGGATGAACAAAACACTGTTGCCCACATGTGGAGGGACCACATCAAAAGTGAGAAAGATAATGCAGTGTGAGGTATACATCAAAGGCCTTGGGAAGCCATTCATCAACTGCATTAATGGAAACTAAGAGATTGTTGATGATGTTTCCATTGGGCTAAATAACTGGTCCTGGATTGCACATTCCGCTCTGAGGGCCTCTTGCCTGGCACCAGCAGCTGCTCCAGCTAACATGCTTTCAATTGCAAAGAGCAGAATCCTTATCTTGGAGAGGTTTTTTAAATCACGGATATTTTTTAGTTCAGGCAACTGAAAAGCCCAAAGGTAGAGTGAGAGTGATCTCTGCAGGTCAAGTTGTATTAGGGTTTAAGGTTTTATTTTCTCGAGCTCTCGTGGTTTAATGGTAAATTAGTTGTACTGCCATCCCAAAGGCACATGGTTCAAATCCACCAGCTGCTTTGTGGGAGAAAGATGGGCAATCTCCTCCTGTGTGATTTACTGCCTCTGAAAACCTTGCTGGATGGTCAACAATGGATTGCTTATAACTCAACAGTACACAACAAGGAGCCCTGGTGGTAAAGTGGTTATCACACCTCATGCTAACTGAAAGGTTAGTGGTTAGAGCACACCAGCAGCTCTGTAGGAGAAAGATGAGGTGCTCTCCTTCTAGAAGGACTCCAGCCTTGGAGACCCTATGGGGCAGTTCTACTCTGTCTTACAGAGTTGCTGTGAGTTGGAATGAACTCAAGGCCAATGAGGTTTTATATGCGTTGTTGGGTTGTTTGGTGTTTTTTTTCTGAAGTTACCTTCGTTGTCCCTTCATTGGTGTGCTGGCTTCATGCTCAAGCTGGCTAACCTCATGGCGACAAAAGGCTGTAGGGTTCCAAATCTCATATCCTCACCATTAAGAGGAGTTTCCCTTCCTCTTCCTCTTCCCGTGGAAGAAACTGTCTAAACTTCATGCTGATTGAAGTAACAGGTCATCATAACACAGACTGGATTAGGCCTTGAGCTTCTCATTCTTGAAAAAGTCACTATGAAGAACGATAGATTCTGGTAAGTGTTTACCTGGGACTTGTAGAACCTGGAACATGTGGGCTGAAGTCCACCCAACCACCAGCTGATTCTCAGTGGGGTCCATGAGTTTTCAGGGGAGAGGAGGAAGCAAAATGACTGCTGATATATGTGGGGCAAGGAACACAAAGCAGACATAAACACATATCACGATGCTCTCTCTGGCTTAGGTCAATGGACATGTAACCAGACACAAGATCAGGCATCAACGGCACATCAGAGAGCAGTCTCAGGATGAGTCTTGGCTGTACATCTCAGGAGAAGGGTCCTCCCATTTAAATTTAAAGAAAAGTAAACAGTTCTATGTATTAGAGAGTGTGAGTAGCATAAAGATGCCTAAGACATGCTTTCTTCTCACTAATTAATAGCATTGAATGAAAAGATGGTTTATTCAGACAATAATTACTCTTTGGTTCCACTGAAACCTCTAGATTTAAACAGAAATTGTTTTTGTTTTATTGTGACTTGAGAGGCAAAAAAAGGAGTGGTTGGTCTTTTTGAAGGTCCAGTGTGAGGACCAGTTCTTCAAATCTCCCACATTTAGTGATAATAACTTGAAAGGTGAATGGCCATAGCTACTCACACTCTATACCTTGGCAAGAAGGTGTTGTCAAGCAGAACAAGGGAACACCGTATGATATAAAATCAGGAAGGAGTTGTGCCAGGGTTGAATCCTTTCTCCATTCCTAGTCAATATGTACGCTAAACAAATAACTCATGAAACTTGAAGAAGAATGTGGCATGAGGGTTGGAGGGAAACACATCAACAACATACATTATGCAGATGACACAATCTTGCTTCCTGAAAGTTAAGAGGACTTGAGGTGCTTGCTGCAGAAGATCAAACAGAGCCTTCAATATGGATTACGTCTCAACATCGAGTAAACAATGGTTCTTATCATTAGGCCAATAGGCAGTATCATGATATATGGAGACAGGATTGAAACTGTCAATGATTTCCTCTTACTTGGATCCATAAGTAAAACCCTTGGTATCAGCAGTCACGAGATGAGGAGACATACTGCTCTGAGCAAGTCCCCTCTCAGGGACTTTTTGAAAATACTGAAGAGTAATTAATGTCAATTTGAAGACTAAAGGGCGCCTGATTCAGGTCAGGGTCTTTTCAATCACTCGCTATGTCTCTGAAAGCAGGACGGTGAATAAGGATGACAGAAGAATTGATGCCTCTGAGTTGTGATGTTGGAAAAGAGTACTGAATATCCCTCAGATTACCCCAAAAACAAACAGCAATGTCTTGGAAAAGGAGCAGCCAGAGTGCTCCTTGGAAGCCAGGACGGCAAAGCTTTATCTCTGGATGTTGCTAGTAAAGGTTATTCCTTGGAAAGGTGGAGGGGACAGCAAGAGAGAAGACAAACCCTAATGAAAGGGATTGACACAGTGACTACAGCAATGGGCTCAAGTGGTATCAGAGATGGTGAAGATGGCATAGAATTGGCAGGATTCTGAGTTGTTGTTCATAGGGCTTCTGCAAGTTGTCCTGACCTCAATAGCACTTAATAGCAAATCCCATCTGCAAGATGAAAATACTTACACCTGCTTCATAGGGTGTCATGAAAGTTAAAGAAGTTAGCATGTGAAGGTCCCTCCATGGCTCCCTTTCCTTGAATCTACTCATTCCTCTTGCTAGTCCTAGGTAACTGGTATTATTTCCCATTTTACAGAGGATGACTCTGAAGTAGAGGAACATATAAACAAGGTTATTAGCTTTCTAAGGCATTAAAGTAGCAGAACTTTTTTCTTGGTAAGTTATGAACCAAAAGTCTCACCTTAAAAAATAACGTCAGGGAGCTCTGATGGCCTAGTGGCAAGAAGTTGCACTGCAATCCCAAAGATGTGTGGTTCAAATCCACCAGATGCTCTGCTGAAGAAGGAGGGACAATCTCCACCTGTACCAGTCAGATCTGATTTGATGGTATGCACAAAATAATATAAAACAAAAAAATGAAGAATTTCAGATTTGCTAACTTCTTTAAAGTACTTTGGTTGAACTTTCTTGCAATTACTACCTTAAAGCACAATAAACAGACAAGTGAGAAATCAAACCTTCCCTCTTGGGCATCTATATCCTAAACACATTCTATCCTCCAGTCTCACCTTGTTGTTGGCTTTATTTTAGAGATGACAATCTTATAACTAGACTTAAATATTTACACTTACAGTGATGCTGAAATATTCGTCACATGGTAGATTGTTATTTATTGAATGAATAAATGTGGCATAGACAATAAATTAATTTTAAAATAAAAACTAGGAAAAATGGAAATGCTAGTCCTTATACTCCATTCCAGGCCAGTGATCTGACTGAAGGAATAGGACACTATAAAGCCTGAATTAGCTGTGGAAACTAGTAAAAGACGACATTTACACCTAGTAAAACTTAGTTAACTAGTAAAAGGAAGAAACAAAGCATGGCAAAAAATTGGGCAAAGAATTGAAGACACAAGCTAAGCTTCAATCTTATAAACTTAGAAGACAATAAATTTAAGGAGAAAAATACAAGAGAATTAACAAAGTCAAATTACTCCAAGTTTTGTTTCCCCTTCATTTGACTATAAGGACTATGGATACAGAATCCAAATCTTGGTCTGTACAAGTGTCTATGTTTTCCTTTTTTCCTTAACACCTAACCAGTGACTGTAAAATCGGTGTTCAGTACATGTTAAGATCAACTACAGACTACAGAAATGGTGACTGTTCTTCTAAAAGGGAAAGAAATGTAGAATGATGTTGAAATAATGGTACAGCAGGTAGAGCAGAACAAATTCCAGAAAGGGAAGGGAGAGAGAGAGAGAGAGAGAGAGAGAGAGAGAGAGAGAGAGAGAGAGAGAGAGAGAGAGAGAGAGAGAGAGAGAGAGAGAGAGAGAGAGAACAGAGCAAAGTGGAGAGAAGGAGAAGAGCAGGGACAGAAATGGAGAGGAAATGAAAGTATCTGAGAAATATAAGAACATTTATTTGGGGATTTATTTCTCCTGGATGTAACAGAGGACTCTGAATGTGGTGGCCATGGGCGAGCACTATTCAGATCCCCTTTCAAAAAGAGAACCTGCCTCAGACATGCAGTCAGCTTGTCGCCCCCAGCCTCATGGCCTTTGGAATGCGCCCTGGCATTCTAGCAGATGACACACTCCCTGCTGTGGAACAGTCTCTGCCAATTTCTGTGCACAGAGAGGGTAGTAGGGCCAGGCCAGAAGTGTCCATGTGTGAAGTTAGGGGTCAAGTTTTGCATTGGGACTCCCATCAGCCAGGCTAAGTCTTTCTCAAAGCTATAGGCCAGTCTGTGCTTTCCTGCCCAATCTTCCTTCTCTCTTATACAGTGTCAGATTGCACTGCAGTTGGAAGACTCCCCCTGCCTTCTCCTGTTTCCATCATTATCTTTCACAGGCATTACCACCAGTAAGCCGCTTACACTTTTTAAGTCCACAGTGCTTCCTGATGCCCAGAAGACACAAACTGGCACACTAAAATGACCACTCAGATTTCTCCTGGTCACTGTGTCTCTCCACACAGAACACCTGCACCAGCCAGCACCACCGTCTCTCCCTCACTGCACCATATCTGCTTTCACGGTGCTCTTGGAAAAATTGGCTCTGTTCGTGCTCTCCATTTGCAGTACATTTCTGGGCCTCTTGTCAGTTCCACTTCTTATTCACATGCGTGGTGCCCACATTGAGCCCAGTACTCTCTTAAATGCTGTATGCCATGAGAAAAGAGGTCCCCACTCTATGGCAATCCAAAGTTTATTGAAAGAGAGAGATACTTATAAATTACTTTCATAGGGAAAAAAGATGAAAATAAATTCTATAATAGAAATTGTATTCATTTCCTATACCTATGCTGCGTCAGCAAACGATCATCACTTGGCTTCACATAACACAAATATATTAGCCTTCGGTTATGGAGGAAACCAAAATCAATTTATAGAAAATAATACAAAGTCAGAAAATAAAACTCCTCACCACTGGACTAATAATCAATATCATGAAAAGATTGAAATTGTCAAGGATTTCATTCTGCTGGAAGCACAATCAACACTTATGGAAGTTGGAAAGCAAGCCATATATTACTTTTAGACATACCCACTGCCAAAGACCTTTTTAAAGTATAGAAAGGTAAAAGCATCATTTTGGAGACTAAGGTACATCTGACCCCAGCCATGATATTCCCAATCATTTCCTGTGTATGTGAAATCTGGACAATGAATAAGGAATACCAAAGAAGAATTGATGGGTTTGAATTATGCTGTTGATAAAAAAATATTGACTATGCAGAGTGTCAAGGACTACAGCCTACAATATGGATTGAGGCTCAATGTCAAGAAGACAAAGATTCTCACCACTGGACCAATTGGCAGCAACAGGATGGATGGTGAAGAGATTGAGATTGTACACAGCTTTAGTTTGCTTGGCTCCATAGTCAAGTCTTGGCACCAGCAGTTAGGAA
>NW_006399804.1:13433752-13435572 GCF_000299155.1 Elephantulus edwardii | reverse complement strand
TATGTATGTATGTATGTATGTTGCTGTTGTTGTTATGTCATTGAATCAGAACTGACCCATAGCTGACCCTCCAGTGGATTTTCAGAGGCTGTAAATTACAAAGCAGGAAAATTTACCTCTTTCTCCTGTGGTAAGGAGTTGCCCGGCAAACTCAAAGGCACACAGTTCAAATCCACCAGCTGCTCTATGTGAGAAAGATGGGCAATCTCCTTCCATGTGATTTACAGCCTCTAAAAACCTGGTGGGTCAGCTATGAGTAGTTTCTGACTCAACAATACACAACAACAAAACCATAAATCTATATCATCTACATAGACACATACAGAAAGAACAAGATCCATTTGTTTTCCTTCTCTAGAAAACCTAACCTAACAAAGGCACAGTTACACAATTTCCGATAATCTTCCCATCTCCAGATTCTTAATTTAAGCATTGTCAAAGTCATTTTTACCATGTAAGATAACATATTCATAGGTTTCTGGAACTACACTGGGCATATATTTGCCAAGGAGAACATCACTTTCTCTATCACAAAAGTATAATGCCATTTCTATGAATTAAGGAAGTGAGTCAAGGATGCCATGCTAAGGAGTTTGGGCTTTAAACCTCAGGTCATGGGCAAACCATATGGGATGTCTAAGAAAGGAGTCCATATAGTCATATTTTCACTTAGAAACGGTGTTCTGGCCTAAATAGGGGCTAATAGCAGATACAATTAAGAGCAAGAAGTTGCGCATTAGGTGAGAAGTGTAAGGTGACTGAAGTTATATTTAGTAGGGAGCCTGTTATGGGCTTATTGCTATCACCCCCTCAGTAAATCTTAACCCCCAGTGTCTGTATCTGTGACCTTAATTGGAAATAGAGTCTTCGCAGTTGCAATTAGTCAACCTCAGGTCATGGTGGAGTAGACACAGATTAGACTCTAATCCAACATGATTGTGTGATATCCTCATTAAAAATGAGAAGAGACATAGCGGTTCAGACCAGGAGGAGGATGACCATATAAAAATGATGGCAGAGACTGAGTGATATTGCCACAAGCCAAGGAACTCTGCAGCTCACCAGAGGCTGGCAAGGCAGGACCTTCTCCTAGACCCCTCAAAGTGTTCTCTGTCCAATACCCTAAAGAGGTCTCTGACAGCAAACTTTTCCAGTGCAATTTGTCTTTTACTTTCCTGGCTGCTGATACTAAGAGTGTTGATTGTAGAGCCAAGCAAACTGAAGCTTTCAACAATCTCAGTTGCTTCATCATCCATCCTGATGCTGCCAATCGGCTCAGTGGTGAGAATCTTTGTTTTCTTGATGGTGAGCTTCAATCCATATTTAAGGCTGCAGTCCTGGACCCTCTGCAGCAAGTGCTTCAGGTTCTCCTCAGTCTCAGCAAGCAGGGTTTTATCATCTTTATAATAGATTGTTGATGAGTCTACCTCTAATCATGATGCCTCAGGAGTGTACTGAAGATATATATGAACTCTGGGGTAAAGAGAAAGAACTTTTCTATTTTATACTGTCTCATGACCTCTGAACTTGAACCAGTTGCCTACTATACCTGCTGACCCTGGACCTATCAGCCTCCAAACCCAGCCAACTCTGGTCCTGCCTGCCAATTTTGGAACTGTCAGCTTCTGAAGCTTGCTTGCTATTAGCCTCTGCACATTTGTTAGCCCCCTCAGATACCTTTCTCCTGATGTATGATGCATGTACTTGAACTTGAGATTTGCCAGTCTCAACAAACCCATAAGCATTTGAGATCAACAAATATCTCTCTCTCTCTCTGTGTGTGTGTATGTGTGTGTGTGTGTGTGTGTGTGTGTGTGTGT
>NW_006399804.1:13431667-13432472 GCF_000299155.1 Elephantulus edwardii | reverse complement strand
CTGTCCTGGAGAAAGTCCAACCAGAGTGTTCCTTAGAGGTAAAAATGGTGAAACTTCATCTCATATATATTGGGCATGCTGTGAGGAGGGGCCAGATATCCTCATTAAAAATGAGAAGAGACATAGCGGTTCAGACCAGGAGGAGGATGACCATATAAAAATGATGGCAGAGACTGAGTGATGTTGCCACAAGCCAAGGAACTCTGCAGCTCACCAGAGGCTGGCAAGGCAGGACCTTCTCCTAGACCCCTCAAAGTGTTCTCTGTCCAATACCCTAAGAGGGGGCTTTCAGACTTCAGAATTGTATGATAATAAATTTCTCTTGCTTTAACTCACGCGGTTTTATGGCAGTCCTAGTAAACTAATACAAAAGCTCATGATAATCCTGAAGAAGCAAAGTAAATGATGAGCAGGGAGTCCTTCAGTAAGATTTACCACCAGTGCTCACACAACGATTGTGGAGAGAGAAAACCTTTTGAAAGTATTTGTAAGAGGTGAGATACCTTCAGGGCCTCATACATTCCTAAGTCTCTGGTGGTAAGGAACTATGCTACCAATTCAAAGGCTCAGAGTTCAAATCCACCAGCTGTTCCAAGGGAAAGATGGGCCTTGTGATTTACAGCCTCTGAAAACTCACTGGAGGACTGACTATGAGTTAGATGTGACTGAATGGTACATAGCAACAACAGTCTTGCTTTAAAAAACAACCCAAGTGGGTGACCCTGGAGGACATTATGCTGAGTGAGGTATCTCAGTCACAAAGGGACAAATGCTATATGGTGCCACTGTTGTAGAATGAGGCTGA
>NW_006399804.1:13414275-13431362 GCF_000299155.1 Elephantulus edwardii | reverse complement strand
AAAAAAAAACCCAAGAAGCAGCAGTAATTGCTTTTGGATCTATGTATGCATAATAAATGTTCCCAGTTGGTAGTATAGAGTTCTTGGAGAGTATGACCAGTTAAGGTGTCCAGCTGATAACTAAAAGATTAAAGGTCTAAGCCCACCCAGAGACACCTTGAAAGACAAGCCTGTTGCTACGTTTCTGAAAAATTAACCAGTGCAAGCCCTTTCAAAAGAAGTTATATTTACAATAATAGTAAGGGGGAAAGTCCTAATGTCATGGGACATCACAGTTAATTGGCTTAATATTGTGTTTAGTAATTCTGTCCTACTACCTAATTCATTATTCTCTTTCAAGAACTACTAGGATCTCAAACAGCCATCCAAAACACAAGAAACAGTCTCTATTCATGCTGAGCAAAGGTGAAAAAAGATAATCAGTAGTGGAGGAGACAGAATGGATAGCTAACTATTTCCTTTGCCATAAGAGCAGAACTGGATGGTGTCCATATCAAATAGTCTAAAGAATCGTTATCAAAAGAGGAGTAAATGTAGAACAGAATTTTAACTTCTAATTGATCCCAGGCTTTCCGAAGCCACAAGGCTGGGATAAACCCTTTAAATTGTTTTAAGCACCACAGTATAGGCAATCCATGACAGTAACACTCAAGAAACAAAGAGGCAGTTCTGTTTGGATGGCGTTTCTGGTTTCTTTAGGGTATATTCCCAGTAGTGAAACTGCTGGGTACTTTTTGAGAAAGTGCCAAACCGCCTTCCACAGTGGTTGTACAGAATAAGAGGTACAATGCAAAGAGGACTGGGGCTGAGGGGTGTGGGGAGGGAGGTAGCTGTACAACAACGAATGATTTTTCTTTAAAAAAAAAGTTCACTGGGGAAAGGGGAAGGTAAGGATGGGAGTTAAAATGTGCAACAATGAATGGATGAA
The DNA here is from genome assembly GCF_000299155.1 of Elephantulus edwardii. Taxonomy (NCBI): domain Eukaryota; kingdom Metazoa; phylum Chordata; class Mammalia; order Macroscelidea; family Macroscelididae; genus Elephantulus; species Elephantulus edwardii. The sequence continues at coordinate 13,430,434 of NW_006399804.1, read as the reverse complement.
AATCTAACTTTTCTATAAACTTTTGTTAAAATTACAATTAAAAAAAATTTCTTAACGAAAAAGACATGTTAACATTGGGAAACTCTGTAGTCAAGAAACTTGAGAGTGCGCAGGAGCAAGGATATCCTTTTTAAGGCTAAGGTGTGCCTGATCCAAGCCATCATATGCATTCTGAAAATTGAACAATGAATAAGGAAGATGAGAGAAGAATCAATGCCTTTGAATTATGATGTTAGAGAAGAATATTGTATATCCCATGGACTTCCCAAAAGAACAAACAAAGCTGTCCTGGAGAAAGTCCAACCAGAGTGTTCCTTAGAGGTAAAAATGGTGAAACTTCATCTCATATATATTGGGCATGCTGTGAGGAGGGGCCAGTCCTTAACAAATATCATGCTTGGAAAAGTAGAGGGTCAGTCAAAGAGAAACACTCCTCAATGAGATGAATTGATACAGAGTCTACAACAAAGGGCTCGAGTTTGGTGGATGTAGTGAGGATGTCACACGATAAGGCAAGTTTCCCATGTGCTTTTCATGGGGCCATGATGAGTGGTCTTTGCCTCCACAGCACTTAAAAGTGATAACTAATAATCTGAGTTTCTTAAATTTAACCATATCATGTATAACACTCTAATCACAGGAGTGATAACTTTTCACATTTACAAGTCTCCCACACACTAACAGAGAAGATAGTATACAAGTTTTCGTCATTGGTGGTAGTTGTTGTGTATCAAGTCAGAGGTGACCTATTCCTGACCCTCCATTGGGTTTTCAGAAGCAGTAAATCACATGGAAGGAGATTGTCTCTCTTTCTCCTGAAGAGCAGCTGGTGGATTTGAACTGCGTACCTTTGTCATTCTAGAATTCTACCTAGAACACAAACTAGTAGACTATCATCTTTATATGTATTTATCACTATGGAAGTGCTACATCATGTTATAAATTCAAAACAACAATTACAACATTATAAAATTATTTTTAAACAATAAGCACAAGTTTTGGGGGTTGTGTGCTTTTTCGGGCTTGTGTTTGACGTGCAGTATTGCTCTTCCCCCCAGGAGCGAGGCCCTTGAGTCTTGGCCTAGGGTTTATGGCAGGTGGTGACTTAAAGTCCCAAAGGGAGAGGGGAGGAGAAGGTGGCCGTGTCATTCTGGATGACTCAACCCAGGGTTTCTGTGACTTCTTGCTGCCTGAGCATTGTGATCTTAGTGCGCAAGTAATCGCAAATTTTCTGGAGTCAAGTGGCATACACTTCTGAAATGGCTTACCTCCGGAAACTCTATGAACAGTGCTCAGGCCTTTTGTTCATGGGGTTGCTAGGAGTTGTCTATGGCAACCTAACAACAATAACTCGATGGCACCTAACAACAATAACAATGACAACATAGAGCTACGTTGGCCTAGTGGACAGAAAGTTATGCCACCAAGCCCAAGGTGGGTGATTTTAATCTGCGGCCCTCAGGCCTCGTTCAAATTGGGTTTTTTTGTCAAATATTCTTCTAGGTGGTATAGCACTGGTCTGTCCATTTGCTGTACAGAGGTAAGTCATGGTTGCTGTGATGCTAAACACTGTGACATTGATGCTAAACACTGTGACATTGATGTGGCAAATGTGATAAAGGTTACCCATGGTGGACAGTGTTTGGTGGAGCTTCCTGATTAAAACAAGCATCCACTTCCAATGTGGCTTATCTCCGGAAACTCTATGAACATGCTCAGGCCTTTCGTTCATAGGGTCGCTATGAGTCATCTATGACTCAACGGCACCTAACAACAACATGAACAGTTTATTTAGAAAATTCTAAAACATTGTTTTCCAGACCAGATTCTTCCAATTTCCCTCATATTCCTCCAACCATCAAATTGTATAACCCCATGAATAAATGGATAAGTGGATTTTGTTTAGACAACAGGTGACAAATGCATACTCAGGCAAACAGAAAAATGATAGAGACAAAAGAAATGTAAAAGGGAAGAAATCTTTATGAAGGATTAAGAGCTGCTTAATAGGTTTGGTTAATTAGTTAATGGGGTTTTTTGCTGTTGTTGTTATGTGCCTTCCAGACAACAACTGCATATCACATGTTGTTGCTGTATCTTTGTCCAATCCTGATGCCGTGGTTTTTTTTTTTATATAGTCCAATTGCTCAGTGTATTTGAATGAGTGTGATGGGGAAAAATGTAACCCTGACACACAGCTTTCCAGTTTTAAACCATTGTGTCTTCTCATTTTATTCAAATGACTGCTTCTTGGTCTACAAGTTCCACATGAGCACAGTGAATTGTTCTGGCATTCTTATTCTGCAAAATCGTATCCATACTTTATTAAGAGCCAGGAAGCTGAACAACTTTGCAACATCAATAAAACACAAGTAAACATATTCCTAGAACTGTCTGCATTCAGTCAATATCCATCTGAGGCCAGCAATGATGTCCCTTATTTTACATCCTCTTCTGAGCCCAGTTTCAATTTCTGGAAGTTTTGTGTGGATGTACTGCTCCAGCTGCTTTGAAAGGCATTATTATTCTATATCTGGAGCCCCTAAAAAATAACACCAAAATATATGAAGCAGAAATGTGCCATCTGTAATTATAGATCATAAGGGAAATTTTTAGCATACCTTTCTCAAAAACAGATTGGGCCGACCAAAATTTGGCAAGAATTTAGAGAATAAATGACAGATCATTGTTTGACATAAGTATATGTCTGTGTCTAAACAATAAGTGTACATATTGTCCTACAAACAAAAAATAGTTAAGTACATATTTTTTCAAGTGCACATTGACTATTTACAAAAATTGACTACATACTGAACGCAAAGCACAACTCAACAGTAATAACAAATGCAATCAATTGCTAAGCATAGGGGGAGAAAACCCCACCCAGACATATAGAAATCTTAAAACTCACTTCTAAATAATTCATGGGTCACTAAAGAAGTCATACTGAAAATTATAAAAGCACAATGGATTGGCCATGTAAACACCATGTATTAAAAACTCTCACAGGAATATTTATAGGAAAGATTCTTTCTGAGCAAACTCAAGCTGCTCTTTCTCATAACAGCATATTTTCCATCCAAAATGTTGACACTGATAGAAAAAGATGGGAAAACATTTGACTTCTTCCACGTGTATTGGGAATACTGCCCTCATCCTTTTTTGTCTGGGTGGTTTTAATCTAATGACTTCACGAAGTCTCAGCTACAGTCCATATGCCATTCATTTTCTTTTTATTAAGCATTTTTGTGGCAACTTTATAGAAACAGCCAGTCAGTGATGGTCAGCCTTTTTTGCTGTACTGCCCTAGAGAAGAATGTTTTCCTTACTCTAATCAAATGGCTTGCACAAGAGTTTCTTACTATCCTTTTCTGACCATGCCGCAGAGAAATACCAGTTCTCCCAGGGTTTTGCCAACCTGTATCACCTAACTCCCATCACTCGCCTAAGAACTGTGCACATATTGATAACCTCCTCTTCCTAGAATACTGTCATGTGTGAATTTATATGGGAAAGGAGAGAAATTAATTTGTTCAAGCCATGCAGAATGACAATTCTTGTAATAACTCAAGTGAGCCGGATGTTCAATCTGTTATGAGAGAGGAAGAAGGAAGAAATTAGCATTTTACTGTCTATTGTGTATCATGAGGATTTGCAGAGAGCATTTCACTTGACCTGTCTAAGAGGGATGATTACCAGCCCAATTAAGAGAGAAGACTAGAGTCACTTCAGTTTCTTGAGTATATTCTAAAAATAATACATTATGATTTTACTCAAAATCCTGCTCTTCCCATGGGTATTTAAAAATGCACAAATATTTTTACAGATCATCTGCTATGGTAAAGAGCGATTTTGCACATGGTTGCTTTAAGGAAAAGCCATTTTCGTTTCCTTAGACTTCATGCTAAGATCCCAGATTTTGGCACTCTTAATTGAACGAAGGATAGACTTCCTTAAGCATGTTTCATGATAATAGCTTTCATTCTATTTTGGTTGGCTAGATGTATATTGCCTCTCCAAGACCTCAATTATATAACCTGGGATTTCTACATTGTTTTTGACAGAAAAGTAGAACAAAAATAAGTTATGCAGACAAAATTTGAAACACATGATATGGAATTGAAAGGATTTAGTGATGAAAAAGTTGTCTGAGTTAGTGGTAATCAAATCTTGAAATAGGTTTCTCCTTAAACAAGCAAACAGTTCAAAGCATTTGGCGGTGTGACACTGTTTTTTCAAGCTTGAAAGGATTATATGGCCCCATCTTTCAGCTACAGTATATTTACAGCTGTACTTTTGAGACTGATGCTGCACCCATCAAGCTCGTATTCCAAGCTTGACTTGTAGTCTCCATTAAGCAGCCTGTACAAGGCTCTGGCTTTAGTGTCTCAGAGAGCAAGCAGGACTTTGTGGATTTAGGGCAAACAACCAGGTTTTTAAATCATGGGCTGTTGCAACAGATGTTCTACTCGTCAATACCATTTAGTGGGGCTAAAGTGTTTTCATCTAATGCCATTGTTGTGTGCCATCGATTCAATTCTTACAGATAGTGACCCTGCAGGACGCAGTAGAACTGCCCCTGTGTCTTGTAGTCTGTCATCTCTGTGGGAGCAGATCATCCAATCTTTTATCACCCTCAGGGCAGCTGGAGGGATCACATGGCCAACATTTCGGCCAGCAGCCACATACTTCACCACTGCGTGAGGAGGACTCTTTTTCTAATGCTATGTTACTGTGGTGATTAAGTGCTGTCAAGTTGAATATGATCCATAATGAGCCTATAAACAACAGATCTGAAGGAAGGTTAAACTAATCTCATGTTCTAAGTGCCTATATTCTTCAATGCTTGAAAGATTCTTAATCTTAGTGTCACAGACATTCATGCACATTTTATGAAAGCTATGGATCCTGTACACTCAAGCATATACATACACATACCTTTCAAAAATGTTTTATAATTTTAATGAATTCCTGGACTCATAAATCCATTCCAGGACAGTTTATAAAACCCTGATGCTAAGCAATCTGAGAATGCAAATCCTAGAGAATAGAAGATTTAGAGTAGTTGTTCTCTGATCCTTAGAATACAAGAGCCTCTTTGGCATTTGATATACACATGAACCACTGATGTCAGAAACATTTTTAAAAATATTCATGAGAACTGTTAAAGAGGAAAATCATATTAACATTTTCATATTTACAGGGGGTTTTTACCAAAGAATCTACATCAAACTAAAAAATTAATAGCTGGAGCATTCGCTCAGTTTCCACATATAAGAGGTTAGTTGCTTGGTTTTCTTTATTCTACTCTCTTTCATTGTCACATGGAACCAACTCATAAATTAATCTCCACTGGATTTCTGAACAAATTTTATAGAGATAGAGATAGAGATAGATAGATAGATGATAGATAGATAGATAGATAGATAGATAGATAGATAAATAGATAGCCCCTGTTGGATCCAAACCACTAAGGAGGATGCATGGCCTTTGAGTTCACAGTGAAACTCCCTATGGACTAGGTCACTAAAGCTCCCTCTCTAGCATACGTGATAAGAACATTCTCACTCAGTTTGGGTTATCGGAACTAGCAGAAAATGTTCCAAGGTTCTAAAAAGTCATTCTGGATGTTTGGCTTGAAATTATGGAGCTATTTCCAACTAAAGATTGTTTTCAGCATTCTGTCAATACTAAATCAAGGAACACATCACACGAAAGCTGGCCAGCCGTATGTTTCAAGTTTTGGAATTAGGGCGAATGGTTTCCATTCTATGCTTGCATTTGGCTCTGGATAGCTCTCCCTCACTTCTCTTATAGCATATGTATGTGGTTTTACAATATGCCCCAAATGATGTCATTATTATTTTTCTATAAAGAAGGAAGAAGCCTGAGTATTTGACATTGGAAAAGAATCCTACACACTGTTTGCAGCACAATTTTATTTTCTTAAGAAATCTTCCTCTTCATGAGTCTTTAACATTTACAATTAAGTTGTATTTTTTTCTTTATAAGAAAATCAGCTTATTCACAAAACTAAGCATACTGTCAAAACATACTATTTTAGCAAGCCATTTGAAATCATGGAAATGATCTGTACTGGCATTTGAGGTGCATAAAGACCACCCATTATTTATAAATGAAATTGAAATATGTAACATTTCCCATTTAAGTCTTTCCTCTTGCTTTAAATGTGTAAATGTAATACATGTAGCTCATTTGTTCACTCTGCACACCAAGACTTGTTCTTCACTATCATTGAGTCAGAACCAATCATAGTTGACCCCACAAGAAGCTTTCAGAAGCTGTAAATTATGCCAAAGGAGATTATCCATCTTTCTTCTATGGAGCAGTTGGCAGATTCAAATTTACTGTCTTTGGGTCAGCAGTACAATTCCCTACCTCCTAGGCCGCCAAAGCTCCCTTAAGACTTATTAACACTGACTCTAATGGGATTTTTATCACCATTGTTCACAATTACCAAAAAAGTTTACTCAAGAATTTTAAGTGCATTATTGGTCACTGTATCAAGTTAGGACATTGCCAATGATTGAATTGTGTTCCCCCAAATTATGTGTCAATGTGTCTACTTCATGATTGCTTAGTATAATATAATCATCCTAAATCCCAACCTCTATGATGTTTATAGGGAATTTGAGTAGCCTAGTGGTAAGAAGCTGTGCTGCAATCCCAAATACCTGCAGTTCAAATCCACCAGCTGCTCTGAGGGAGAAAGATGAGCCATTTGTGTCCATGTGACTTACCGTCTCTGAAAAGCTTCCAAAGGGTCAGCTAAAGGTCAGTTCCAACTCGGCAGCACAGAACAACAACAACAACAACAACAACAACAACATGATGTTAATGGTGCCAAGTTAGAGGCAGTTACATAATAAGGAAGGTCAAAGAAAAATTAATGCCTTTGATTTGTGGTGTTGACAAAGAGTATTGAATATACATACCCTGGGCTGTCAAATGAACAAACAAGTCTGTTTTGGAGATGTGTAACCAGGGTGCCCCTTAGAGGTAAGAATGGTGCAACTTCATCCTGCATACTTTGCACATGTTCTCAGGAGGAAAAGGAAATCATGCTTGGAAATGTAGGGGGTCCATGAAATAGAGGTATATTCTCCAGGTTAAGGATTGAACAATGACTGCAACAATGGGTTTGACCACAGGACTAATTATCAGGATAACAAAAGATAGGAATCTATTCATAGTAGACTCAGATGCCACCTAACAACAACATAGAATGATGTAGTATTCTCTACGACTGTGATCTAAAATGTGATCATCCAATCAGTTGCATGGTAGTTAGGGTAGGATGCAACAGCCAACACCTTTAATTAGGTTATATATCTGATTTGATGAGTTGCTACTTTCCCTGGAGGATGACTTTTCACAACTTTCATCCATGGGAAATCAAAAGAGTAAGGAAGCAAACAGAGGGGTTCCTTAGTATCACCAAGACAGAAGAGTTAGTACTGGAGTACATCCTTCGACTCAGTTTCTCATCCTGGGAAACTTCTGAGTATAGGGGAAGGCCAATACATATGAAGATCTCCAAGGAATGTGGGCCCTGCATATGCTGAAAGAAACAAAGGCCTTCTTCCAAAAAAGCAACACAGACTGCCTTCCTATGGAGCTGATACCCTGAATTTGAACCTCTAGCCTCTTAAACTATAAGAGTATAAATTTATGATTGTTAAAGCCATCTACTTGTGGTACCACTGTTATGTAAGCACTAGAAAAGTCAGGAAAAAGACACTGAAAGAGCTGCAATTCAAAACCAAATAATAGCAAATGAAATAAGAAGTATATTCTCCCCCTCCTCCCAATGAAACTATCTAAGCTAATACCAGGGCATTGGTCCCTAAATTCTCCAGGCAGCCATGCTTTCTTTCTTAGTACAATACCTGTCTAAGGTGTTGCCTTTGTATGTCCCAAGATGAACCAAGTCCACAAAGAACCGGATAGAAGAAGAAAGAGAGGAGCATAAACATTGAAGGTTAGACATAGCACTTTTGCACAATCCAACTGCATGGTCACAACTAATGGCACAAATGTTGAAAAATGTTGTCTTTATCCTCAGTGACGATGCATCAAGCTAACATCATCTAGTACTATAGGAGAAGAGTAGAATAGATGTTGAGGGCCATCAGCAGTCTGTCAGAGTCATCTCTCCTCCTTGAGAATCAAGCAAGGAGGCTTTGGCTTGGTTGTAGTTTTCTTCCTAAGCGGCAATTGGATCATACACAGAATTTCTGCTCTATTGGAATGGATTCTTCTTGTGATTTTTCTTGTTGTCTTTGCATTAGTGATTTATAGTTGGTTCCAGCTCATGGTAACTGTGTGTCTAACAGGATGAGACATTGCCTAGTCCTTTTCCATCTTCACCATCATGGCCTTGCTGGAGCCCATTGTTGGGGACGTTGTATTAAGCTATTTTATTGAGCATTATCTTTCTTTTCTCTGGCCCTCCCTTTTACAAACATTATTTCCTTTTCTGGCAACTGGTCTTGCATGACAGTATATCCTGAGAAAACAGAAATCTCCCCATCTTTGTGTCTAAGGAGATCTGGATGTACATCTTTTAAAACTGATTTGTGCCTTCTTCTGAAAGTTCATGGTGTAGTCAATACTCTTCAACAGCATCTGAGTTTAAGAGCATCAATTCTTCTGTTGTTCAGAATTTTAATTGTGCAGCTTTTGCATGTTCACCTTTATTTCCCAGTCTTCATCACAAAGTCAACAAATGAAAATCTTTTCTATGCCACTAGTATATGTTATAGGGAGCTCTAGTGGCATAGTCACAAGCATGTGGTTCAAGGCCATCACTAGCTGTTCCGCAGGAAAAGGATGGGCAATCTCCTCTCGTGAGATTAACTGCCTCTGAAAACCCACTGGAGGGTCTCTTATGGGTCGGTTCTGACTCGACAGTAAACAATACAACAACAATATATTTTATAGAGATGATATAATCTTGCTTTCTGAAACTCAGGAAGGCCTGAAGCATTTGCTGCAGAGGGTTAAGGACTTTAATTTGCAATATGGATTGAAGCTCAGTATCAAGAAAATGAAGATTCTGACAACTGGGCCAATTAGCAGTATCATGACAGATGGAAAAGAGATGGAGATTGTTCACAATTTTGGCTTGCTTGGTTCCACAATCAATACTCTTGGCATCAACAGTCAGGAAATCAAAAGAAGTATTGGATTAGGAAAATCTATTGTCAGGAGACTCTCCAGAGTGCTTAATGAGCAACGATGTCAGTCTAGAGACTAAGACACATCTGATCCAGGCCATGGTCTTAGCAATTACCTATTATTCATCATAGAGTTTATTTGAGACAACAACTAAATAGGACAGCAGAAAAGTCGATGCCTTTGTGTTGTGGTGCTGGAGAAGAGTATTGAACATACCATGGACTGTTAAAAGAACAGACAATTCTGTCCTTTAGAGGGAGGAGCCAAGTTTCTCCTTGGAAGGATACTGAAGCTCCATCTCACATACTTTGGGCATGTTTGCCCAGAGGGACCACTTCTTAGAGAAGGACATCATGCTTGGAAGGGTAGAGGGACAGTGCAGAACAGGAAGACGCTGGATGAGATAGACTGACACAGTGACTTGGGTAATGGGGGCAGCATAGGGCAGGATTTTGAGCTATTGTACATAGTGTCACTATGAGTAACAAATGACTCAATGGTACATAACAACAACAATATGGATTTGGAGGGAGTCCTAGTGGTGAAGTCCATAGAGAGCTGCACTGTTAATCCAAAGGCTGTGTATCTCTGGCAGTGCTTTCACCAAAAGTTACAAGGGAGAGATAGGCAGTCTCCTCCTTTTGCAATTTATAGTCTCAGAAACACCATGGAGGGCCACTATGTGTCAGAAACAACCCAACAGCAGTTTCAGAATGAGTTTTCAATAATAAACAGAACCAAAAAAGAGTTGGACATTTTTAATAACACTTCCTTATAAGCAAATATTCCTTAAGAAGAGCAATATGGAGCATATAAACAATTTGATCAATCTGTACAGCAGAAATCTGTCAGCATGCACATAAAGTTAGAGAATGTTCTTTAGGTCCAACTAGGTAGAGGGATTTTCTGGTTTTCTTAGCTGTGACAGCCAGTGGGGGAGGCTGCCTCACTCCCAGAGGCCACAGTCAGGGAATAGACTCAGGTATCAGAGAGTGTTTACTGCATGCATCAAATATTCACTCTGGCTAGCTTCAAGAGGATAAGGGGGAGTTTATCACAACGACAAGGGAGTGACTCATGGAAAAGACGAGAAAGTATTTTATTTTTAGTTAGATAATTTTTTTTATTCATTGTTGGTCTTTTCTTCCCCTCCTTTTCCCAGCCCACCCCACAATGCACCTCTTGTTCCAGATTGTTCTCTTATATATACTATCTAATTATATATTTCTTTTAAACAGCGTTCATTATCTATACACATTGCCTAAGAACCATATAATTGGGGAGTTGCATTTCAAGCAAATAATGAAACCCCACCTTGCTATAAGAAACCTGTCTAAACAATTTAAAGTCAGAAAGCATCAAGCTCTGTCTCTGACTTATTCTTCCAGATTTGACGGTAGTAATAAATGCATCTCTTAAAACTTTGTGGGCATGAGACATTTTCTCTGAAGAAAGTTGGAAATCAGGGCAGGGGCAGCACTGGAGACCTAACAGGACTCCCTTCAGGAGACCCCTACCGTAATGAGTCAGGCCTTGCCACGTTCTACCCTCGGCACTGTGTTCAGGATTCAGACTCCAGGGACAGAGACTGAAGCTTCGCTTACCTTTTTCTGAAGTCCGTGTGCACTGAGGCCTGCCAAGAGAAGGTGGAAAGAATGTAGGAAGGGGCGGGAGGGATGTCGAAAATAGAGAGGATGGCAAAGAGCTGAAGGTTCTTCATTTGGAAGAGAGCTTAAATTTATTGTGTTACCTCATAAGAGAACATTAATGTCATTGGCAGTTCCGAGAAGATAAATAGTGGCCTGAATGTAATGAAGAGCTGTCCAATAACAAATGGAATCATCTGCCTTGTGAAATAATGGTAGTTAAAAACAACTAGTACTATTATCTAGCTAGCACTTACTGAGTGCTGCTAAGTGCCAAGGAATATGCTGGATTCTTGCCTGCATTATTTTATTAAATCAGTCCAACGACTTCATGAGCAATTGGTCATTATTATATCCACTTTTTTGATCCCTAAAGTGATAAACGGAAATTCGTTAACTCAAAACAAAGAATTAAATAAAGCAGATATTGAGCCCAGATGCTATCTGAAATGATGTCAATTTAAAGACTGATTCAACCAAATGATTGTCTTGCTTCATATGCATGTGAAAGTTGGAAAAATGAATTGATGCTCTTGGAAGAAGTGCAAGGATGATGAGACTTGGCCTCTTATCCTTTGCACACATTGTCAAGAGGCTTCAGTTCTCGAGAAAAGGTGGAGCATTGGAGAATCAGAAGAAGACCCAAACAAGATGGATAGACGCAGTGATGCGGCAATGGGCCCGAGATTGGGAGGCTGGCACAGGGTCAGGAAGTGTTTGCGTCTGTTGTACACCAAGTTTCTATGCTGGAGTCAACTCAAAAGCACTGGCCACAGTGTATCTAAATTCCAAAATCAATCTCCATAATAGTCTATGTGTTTCCTACTGCCAAAGGGGCCCTTTAGAGTAGTGAGAGAAGATCTTCACCCTGAAACCCACAGCGTCCCTTTTCAGCAGGAAGTAGCTAAGAGAATACGCCATCCCCTTTTCCTTATGAATCAGGGTGAAGTCTCTCTCAGGGAGGAGTGATAGGGAATGGCAAAGGACACACTGACAAAGGAGATTAATCAGAACTGGCTTTGACAAGCACTGTGGTAATTGGACAATTAAAACAGACATTCAAGGGCGGGGGGGGGAAGAAGAACGAACTGGGGAAGAGTGTAGAGAAAACAGTGCAACAATGAATGAATGAAAACCCCAAATCTCTGCAAATGTTCATTAAAACTAATAAAATTAAATAAAATTTAAAAAAGCACTGGCCACTAACATCACCAATAAAGTCTCCCCAACAGAGGCTCCATGTTGTGGGGCACAACTACAAAGACTGTAATAATCACAATTTTCCAAATCTCTAGTCTTTCTTAGCTTTCAGTTCCTAGAGGGAATTGTACTTTTGTTTTGTTTGGGTTTTTGGTTTTTTCCGGTTTGTTTTGTTTTGTTTCAGCCTTACTTAGAACAGTCTTGGGGCAAGTAGCAGATACTTTACCCCTAAAGAGTAGTTGGTAATGCAAAGCTTTCAGAAGATGAAGAGACTGTGGAACCACATACTGTACAACTACATAAACCAATTAGCAATTGTAAGGTAAAGACACAGGGAGCTCTGGTGGCCAGTGGCAAGGAGCTGTGGGGCAGTCTTGAAGGCATGCGGTTCAAATCCAATAGCTTCTCTGCACATGAGAAAGAAGGATAGGTAATCTCCTCATGTGCACTTAACTGCCTCTGAATACTGGAGGGTCACCTATAGGTCAGTTCCGACTCAATGATACACAACAACCACAAGGTAAAGACATATGCTAGAAATGTTCACAAGATAACATGAATACATTACTCCCCATGATGGAATAAAAGAACCCTCAAGTCTCATGTTTTGTATTGTATAAACTTTTTGTTTCTCACTTTATAACCAAAGACATGACTGCAAGATTTTGTCATAAGACGTCACTCAGAGGTCTGACTGAAACATTTAGCTATATGTCTCATTGAATGGAATTCCTCCTCAAAAGGACCGCTGGTGGTCCCGGCTGAGTGTTAGAAAACAGCCTCTCAAAACAACTATAAGATATCATCTCACCCCAGTAAGAATAGCAAAATTTAACAGAACAGCAAGCAACAAATGCTGGCAAGATTTCGGAGAAACTGGAACCCTTATTCACTGTTGGTGAGAGTATAAAATGGTGCAACCACTATGGAAGGCTATATGGCACTTTCTCAAAAAGTTGCAAATAGAGATATCATTTGACCCAGCAATTCCACTACTGGGAATATACCCTAAAGAAACCATAACTGCCACCCAAGCAGATATATGCACACCCATGTTTATTGTGGCTTTGTTCACAATAGAAAAGAGTTGGAAACAACCTAAGTGCACATCAACAAAAGAGTGGATAGAGAAGCTGTGATATATTCACACAGTGGAATACTATGCTGCATTAAAAAACAAGGAACTCACGCAATATTATTCAAAATGGGTGACCCTGGAGGACATTATATTGAATGAAGTATCTCAGTCACAAAAGGACAAATACTGCATAGTGCCACTGTTGTAAAATGGGACTGATATTGGGGTTGGGAGGAGTCTGAGAAAGATGGGATAAATAATGTATACTGCACTGAAACAGATGAGGGAGAGACCTGTTTAAAAGGGATATGTGCTTAGGTATTATCATCATGACAGGAGTCCAGAACGAAGGTTGCATAATGGAGTGGACCTGGAGGGAGGGATTGTATAACAATGGAAGAATTTTTCTTTTACTTTTCAAAGAGAAGAGTGAACTTGGGGAGGGGGAGAGGTGGGCAGGGAGAAAAGTACAATGAATGAATGGAAATCCAGTCTGTACATTTTCATTAAAATTAATACTGCTACTAAAAAGAGAGGGGGGTGGGAAGAATATATGATTAGACATTATATGTAAGACAAAGTTCCAGAATAAGAGGTGCATTGCAAAGAGGACTAGGGAAGAGGGAGAGGGAGGGAGAAAATTGTGCAAAAAGGAATGAATATTTAAAAAAAAAAAAGAAAAGAAAATGAACCAGAGGAGGAGGTAGGGAAGGGGAGGGAGGAAAATGTGTAACAATGAATGACAATCCAACTTTTCTGTAAAAAAAACCAAAATACACATTATAAAAAAAAAAAAAGGAAGGAAGGAAGGAAGGACAGCCTCCCTCCCAGAAATGCTAATTAAGTTGACCTGGAGTGGGGCCTGAGTGTGAGGATTTTTAGAAAGCTTCCCAGTGCTTCTAACAGCCAAGAATGAGAACCATTGCCTAAGAATTATACAATCTAATTGGGGAGTTTCATTTCAAACTAATAATGAATGAAACTTTACCATTCTATAAGAAACACACCTGAACTATTTTATGTCAGAAGACCATCAAATTCTGTCTCCTCCAGGTCTGATGGTATAAATAAACGCATTGCTTAAAACCTTGTATTGTGTAAGACTTTTTCTCAGCTGTTCTCAACTTCTCAGGTCATTGCTGATATAGTTGCATAATTTGACTAAATGATGTCTTTACCTTTTTCCTTGGATTTCTATGCTTTCATATTCACTTCAGCATAAAAGAAAAAAGGTTTTACATGCACAATGAGAAATTGTTTAAAAATGAAATTTTAAACTGCAGTGTGTCCTTTTCTATTGCCATACAACGCTGCATATAGCAAAGAATCGCAAATCCTCGTCAGCAGAGAATATTATTTACTGCTTGTGCATCTGGGATGAGTTGAAACTGCCTTAGCTGATCTTGGCTGGTTCACAGAAGTAGGTCAACCTGTCCTTGTTTGGCCCATGACTTGGGTCACTTCATTTTTGCCCAAACATCTCACATTCTCCACCAGGATAGTCCAGACATGATCTCACATGTGAAAGCTTTTCTCAAACCTCTGCCTGTGTCAGGTAAGCTGTCGACCCCTTGGTCAAACGAGTGAATGGACTTAACATTAAAGGATGGGCCAGTCACTTCACCCATTTGAAGTGGGAGGGCAAAGGGTCTGAATGCAGGGAGAAATTGGAGACATCTTTGAAATTCTCTAAAGGCTAAAAAAGTAATTTCACAACATACAGTTCTAAAAGGAACTACCCAACCCATGGCCCTTGAGTGGAACCAGCCGACAGGGACCCAACACTGGGTTTCTAAGGCTGCAAACCTTTATACAAGGAGAGTATTCCTCTTTCTCCTAAGGATCAAGCAATGCAATCAAACCTCTGATGTGCTATTGGGTGTCCAACACACAATATACTTAATTCACTTACTTTTGAAATACAGGCATTACAAAAAAGATGAAGATATAGTGAAGTGGAATCGTGGAAAGACAGAAAGTTTTAAACTAATATAAGACACAAAAGATGTGATAGCTTCATCTTTGATCTGCAAAATGACAGAGAATGGGGGCGGGGGGGAGAAAGGGCGTTTACTCTTCGCATTCCATCTTCTAAGTAAAGGAAGTCTGTTGAACCACACACTCAACCAAATAAACTACAGTCAAGTTAATTCCAGTGCATGACAACCCAGCACCAGGTCCCAAGGCTGTAATAGGAAGAGAGAGCCCTGACTTTCTCCCAGCCATTAGTTGGTGAATAGCGAACCTTTAGGTAAGCAACCCAACACTAAACCTTACTATGCCCCCGGGGCTTCCTTGTTAAACTATATGTGATTAAACTATGTATTTGAGGAAACATAAAGAAAACACAACTGTGAATGTGCTTTAAGGCAAGTGGTATCACCAAAAAAAACCATTCAGATCAATGAATTATTGAAATGTTGAGGGAATGTGTTTGAATCAACTAAGAAATAGATACCACTAACTATATTTTCATGGGAGCTCTCGTGGCCTAGTGGCAAGACGCTGCGTTCTAATCATGAAGGCACATGGTTCAAGGCCACCAGCTTCTCCATAGGAGAAGGATAGGTAATCTCCTCCTGTGCAATTAATTACCTCTGAAAATCTGCTGGAGAGTCAGTAATAGTCAGATCCACCTCTAAGGTACATAACAACAACAACTACTATATTTTCAAGTCTCTTAATAATTTGAAATTAACTTTGAAATGCTATTGTATCAAATTTTATATATGTATTTACTTGGTTTTCAGTAATACAATGTATGTTTGGACTAACATGATTCATAGTTCCATACTACAACTCTCTCAAGTTCTTCCTTTTTAGCAACCTGTTGCAGTAAGTAAAGGTTGTTAACCTAGAAATCGAAATAAAAGTGATTCTTAGAGTTTTTCCATCCCAAAATTTGGTCAGGCTCTTGTTCTAAATAACCAGATGTTGTTGTTGTTGTTGTTATGTGCCGTCGAGTCGCCTGCGACTCATAGCGACCCTATGTACAACAGCCCTAAACTCTGCTCTGTCCTGTGCCAATCGCACT
>NW_006399804.1:13400187-13413010 GCF_000299155.1 Elephantulus edwardii | reverse complement strand
TTAACTGAAATATGTCAATTGGTATACCATCTATTCCTGGAGCCTTATTTTTGGCCATGTCCTTCAAAGCAGCCTGAACTTCTTCTTTCATCACCGTAGGCTCTTGCTCATATGTTAGGATGTTTTAATGTCACCAAAAAATACTTTGAACTGACCACATAATACTTAGTAAAATTACCACGATGTTTTGAAGTTTAGCAATATTGAGGAACAGTGTCTATGTAAGTGCCAAAATTGCCTTTTCATTGGATTTCTGTATGGTATGCAGGGGGGAAAAATAGATATCCAAAGTGGAATGGCACAATGAGTAAAATATTTCAGTCACAAAAAGACAACTACTGCATTCATTATACCACTATTGTAGTATGGGACTGACATCAGGGTTGGGGTAAGACTGAGAAAAGCTGGATAAATTATGTATACTGCATTTAAACAGATGAGGGAGAGAACAGTTTAAACGCGATATATTATAGGGTATTATGCTTATCACAAGAGTCCAGAATTAAGGTTGCATAGTGGAGTGCACTCGGGGTGGGGGGATTGTATACCAATGAAGGAATTTTTCTTTTACTTTTTAAAGAGAGGGGTGGACTGGGGTGGGGGGAGGGGTGGGCAGGGAAAAAAGTGCAACAATGAATGAATGGAATGGAAATCCAAAATCTCTGTAAATGTTCATTAAAATTAAGAAAATAAAATTTTTTTTAAAAGGTGGCACAAACATTGGTTAAGATAATAAGAAAGTACAAAGTATGTATGCCTTTTTAAAATGTTTAACTATCATTTTTTCCCTCACAAAGAAATACTTGTCCATAAGTGTGGTAATGTGAGGTGGGGGGGTGTGGTTGGAGTACATGTATATTCCTTAGACAAGACCATATTTCTACTTAGAAGAAAGTTAGAGATCATTTTAGTAGTTCCTCAATTTATAGAAGTGATCAGTTCTGACTCCACAGGAGAGAGTAATAATCATTAAAATAGCCCAGAGGGCTCTGGTTGTGTGGTGCATAACAAGTACTGTTAATTCAATAGGTTCACCTCCAGTGGCTGGGATCCACTAGGGGCCTCAGGAGCAAAAGATGAGCAATCTCCCACTGCATTTTACAGCCTCACTGTGTGTCCAAATCTACCCAACAGCAGTGAGTGAGAAAGGAACCCTGGTGGCATAGTGCATTACACAATGAATTGCGGACCCAAAGAATAGTGGTTCACATCGACTAGATTCTCAGAAGAAAAATGGGCAGTACCATCTGTAAAGATTTGCACTGTCATCTGTAAAGATTTAGTCTCAGAAAGCGAAGGAGGGTCACTATGACTCAGAATTGGCATAATGGGAGTGGACTGGGCTTGATTTTGCTTATATTCACTATGTCCATTCATTTTAGTAACAACTTTGCTGACATATGTATTATAGTTTTCATCATCTTCCTTTTTTTTTTAGATGTGTAAACGAGGGCATGTTTCTCAGCTTCTCACTGTCATCCAATCAGAAGTGACTTATGGCTGACCCCCCACTGGATTTCTGAGGGTGCAAATTGTATGGAACGAGATTGCCTATCTTTCTCCTGAGGTGCTGCTAGTGGATTCAAACCCAGAGAGGTGTGGTCTTTGAGTTACCACACAACTCCCTATGGACTAGTTAGTTTGAACAATTTATCCAAAGTCACAAAACTGTGGACGGACATAGCAGTTCCACTCTGCCACTCCTTTCTGACATCAAAGTATCCTAGCTGGAAACCAGGGTAAAGCCACCCCGGGACAGTACTACCCACTTATTAGAAATAGAATGTCTAAAGCAGAAAATTCTGTCCACAGCAAGTTTTGGTGAGGATATTGAGGAAATGGAATTTTCAGACACTCGCTGGGATGGGATGTGGTGTAGTCACTTTGTAAACAGTCTGTCAGTTTCTTTAAATGTTAAACTTGCCCCTACACACAATCCAGTCATTCCACTCCTAGGTATTTGCGCCCCAGAAAAGAAAGCATACTCTGTACAAAGATTTGTACACAGATGTTCATAGCAGCTTTTCTGTAATAGTCCTAAACTGAAAACAACCTAACGCCAAGCAATTATGCTGATTGAAAGACAAACCACCATCTCACAAAACAAACCTCCAGAACAAAAATGCCTCAAAATCTTTGTCATCAAGTTGAAACCGACACATAGCCAACGTTCACGGGGCTATCCAGGCTGTAAAGTACAGAGGAGGAGATTACCCATCCTTCTCCTAAAGATGGTGGTTTCGAACCACACAAAGGTGAGCCCTTTAGGCTAGCAGTGTGATTTGCTGTGAACTAGGCCATCAGAGGACCCCAATTGATAGAAGCCAGGCCAAAACGTAAAAAACAGGAAAAAATATGCTTTAATTAATTTGCAAACTAATATTCAACTATATGCATATGTGTGTGTATTACTACATTGAACTAATGCAGCAAGTATTCAACTACTAGCCTGTTTGAACTCACTAAGAGGCACCTAGGAAGACAAGATTGACATGCTGCGACCAAAATGTTAGTGCCTCCCGGGGGCGGTATGGGGAGAGCTGCAAGCAAGGGGGGGAATCACTCCCCCTGACGGTTTCAGAGGAGTTAACACTATAATCACAGTCTGTGTGGTCGCAGTGCTTCTGCTGCAGAAAGAGGTTCACATCGATGCCAAGGTAGTGGCATCGCTAGGGATCATGGCACTCATTACTAATGCAGTAACTCATCCCCCAGTCGGCGCGCAGGTGAGCACGCATGTGAGCACACTACATCTGCCATGAGCGAGAGAGGAAGATTTCCATCTTGACCAATAGGAGACAGGAGGAATTTCAGAAAGCATAGGGGCAGGGCCAGGAGTGGGCCAAGGTGTGGCTGCTAGACCCTCCCTTAAGGATAGTGATATCATGAGGTCAATGCAAAAGGTCCCAGCCTTGAAGACTCTATGGAGCAGCTCTACTCTAGACTCTAGCAGGCACTGAATCAACGGAAACTGGCGATAATAAATACTGTCCATATCATGGACTGTCAGGAGAATGAACACACCATTCTTAGGAGAAATACATCTAGAATGCTCCTTAGGAAGGCCTTTGGATCACTTTGGGCACCTCTTCAGGGAATAGCAATTGAAAAAAATAAAAATCACGGTTTGTCAGTGACAATGAGGGAAGTTCTTGGTGAGATGGAACGATGCAATGGCCACACGGATGGGCTCAAGCATAACAACACTCCTAAAGGGGATACAGGACCAGAGAGCATTTCACTCTGTTGTACGTTAAGTCTCCATGACTCAGAGCCAACCCAACCCCAACTAACTATACAACGATGAAGCACAGTGTATGTAGATACAAAAACAAAATACTGATAGCATTGTCACACTGACATACCTTTGAAGGCAAGTGCAATTTCTTCCTTGCTTTTTCTAGCACATGGCTAAGATAAAAATAAATATTGGAAATGTTTTCTGAAAATAAGAAGTTGGTGTGTGTTGCATTTGTTTGGGTAAAACCAAGAATTCTTTTGGAGATGTAACCATGCTGGTAGAAGTTAAAATCAGAACAATCCTTTGGGAATATGCCAGAGGCCTTTCAAAGGCTTTAAATCATCTTCTTTGGTCAGGTAATTTTATATCTGGCATTTTAACCTAAGAAAATAACATTTTTAAAAAAAGGTTTTGCAAAAATTGCTCCTGCCTAAATGGAAACAAACCTAATGTTTGAAAATAGCAGGGTCTTTAATAAATAAGTCATGCTACATTCACTCAACATATAAATATAAAATATATAAATAACTTACAATAGTATTTGGAGGATCACATGAAGATTTTTATCAGAAAGAGTGAAGCCAAATGGCAGAATCTCTTTCCTCTCAAAACTAATGAAATAGGGGTGGGGGAGAAAGAAAATAGGTAAAAATAGAAGGGGGAAAAAATAACAAACCAACTTTCAGAAGGAAGAAAGACCTTCTTGTAATACTGCTAGACAAGTGACAAAGCCACAGGGAGATCAATCCATTCTAATCAATGAGACACACTCAAACCAATCACATCAATTGGATAAGCTCCTAAGAACATTCCTAAGCTGTGGGGAGGTGGAGAGCAAAAAAGAAGGTAAGCAGATAAAATCCTAAGCATTTTTGTTGGTCTGACAGTTAGGAAAGAGGCAAAATGGGACTGGGAAGGGAATGGGGGGGGGCAACACACACCTGTAGAAAAGAAGGCTTTTCCATCTACCCTGAGTCTGATCAGAGTCCGCAGAAACTGCTCACCTACCTTTCTTTGCTTAACCAGGCAAAACTGAGTTAGGCTTGTCAGTAAAGAGGCAGATAGCTAGCTTAGTAATAAACAAGGAGTTATTAGAATGAAAAGCAATATAGAAATGGGGCAAGACCATGGGAAGGAGCAGGAGATCGAACAAAGAGGCCAAGGGAGTCTCCCTCACTCCTATACCCTTCCCCATCTAACAACAGGTGGACCAGAACACACTTTTAGAGGACTTTACCCTCTTAAAACCTAGAGATACAGCAACATTATTCAATAGCCAAAAAAGTAGAAATAATTCAGATGTCTGTCAACCAATGACTAGACAAACAAAATGTGGCCAAGGCATGCCCTGGAAGTGTAAGCAGTGAACAGTACTGATGCACATGCTGCAACACTGAGTACATCATGCTAAGTAAAAGGAAGGAGGCTCAGAAGTATTACCTGATTGCCCTTCCTAAATTAATAAAGATTTAGAGGGAAGAGATGCTTTTTTAGAAAATTTGCTTTCTCTTTTACAGTTGCTTATGTGGTACAAAGAGTTGTTACCATAGGCTGCTAAGTGAAAGACAGGTTTAAA
The DNA here is from genome assembly GCF_000299155.1 of Elephantulus edwardii. Taxonomy (NCBI): domain Eukaryota; kingdom Metazoa; phylum Chordata; class Mammalia; order Macroscelidea; family Macroscelididae; genus Elephantulus; species Elephantulus edwardii. The sequence goes on along the minus strand of NW_006399804.1, from coordinate 13,408,193 downwards.
TCCATCCAGATAGGTCTCAGGAAAAAGGAAAAATCCTGACCCTCTAGTGACTTTTCAGAGGCTCCAAATCATATAGAAAGAGATTGTCCATCTTTCTCCCATGGGGCTGCTGGTGGTTTCAAACTGTCTGCCTCTGACTTAAGAGCAGAACTCCTTTACCCACTAGGCCAAGCGATCTCTCCCAACAGTAACTAGTCGGTATTTTTTTTTCACCACTTCAGTTCTTCCCAAGAATCTCTGGAGGATACATTTTTTTCTTAAATAAAAATTATTTATTAAAGATGCATGATATTGTAGGTAGAAATGATACACTTGTAATTCCAATTGTAGAAAGACTAGATGGTGGCAATACCTGTTATGGTGGTGTTTCATCCTAAAGAAATGGTTATGTGCAAATAGTTTAACTTCCTTCAGTAAAGGGTTATCTAAATTTTTACGCTACTATTTTTAAATACATGTTGTTGTTGTTGTTGTTGCTATGTGTTGTCGAGTCACTTGTGGCTCATAGAAACTCTGTGTACAACAGCTCTGAACCCTGCTTTATCCTGAGCCAATCTTATCGTCTCTGACACACCTACCCCCATTACCCTAGTTACTGAATCAATTTATCTCATCCAGGGTCTTCCTCTCCTGCACTTTTCCTCTACCCTCCCAACCAGGATGTCCCTCTCCAAGGACTGGTCCCTCCTTGCAACATGTCCAAAGTATGTCAGATGGAGCTTCAGAATTCTTGCCTCTAAGGAGCAGCCTAGTTTCACTTTCTCTACAACCTTTTCCTCCTAGCAGTCCATGGTATATTCAATACACTTCTCCAGAACCACAGCTCAAAGGCATCAATTCTCCTTCTATCATCCCTAGTCATTGTCCAGCTCTCTGACGCATAGCAAGTAATTGTGAAGACAATGGCCTGGATCAGGCACACCTTAGTCTCCAGACTGGCACTGTTGCTCTTCAGTACTCTGGAGAGGTCCCTGACAGCAGACTTTCCATGCAATTTGTCTTTTGATTTCCTGGCTGCTGGTATATAACGTTATATAATTTTTTTAAATTTTTATATTGATTTGCTTACAAAATTTGTATCATTTGTGTTTCACATTCTTCATTCATATTATGTTTCATACAATCATTCCCATGCATTATGTTTAATAAAATCAGTCACCATTAGACCTTGCCCATCATTACCCTGTCTTTTCAGGTCCCCATTGCACTCATATAGGGAGTGTTGCTGCTAACCTACATCGGCCCTCTGGTGTTCAAATCCACCAGCAGCTCTGTGGGAGAAAGATGGGGAATCTACTCCCATGAGATGTACAGCTTCAGAAAACAGGGTGTGAACCATGAGTCAATTCAGACTCCACTGGCAATGAGTTGAATTGAGTTGGATCAATTCTCCCAGAGAATGTTCTTGGAGGAAGTTATATGCTCATGAAAAAAATCTTCTCTTGTTGAAAAGACTTGCCTACACAAATACGACAGGATAAACCTCAGGGCTCCATCTAGGCAGACTTGTAGGAGCTGGGACTGATGAAGGGTTTGCATGCTTTGAGGGCTTATCAGAACCAGAATGATAAAGTGATTTAAGGAAGTTGTGAACCTCAGAGTGCCCAGCCTGACAACAGGGTTCCTGATGGAACTTCTTACAGCAGATTGTGAAAACTATCCCAGTGAGTTTACCAGTTTCTTCAAAGTTTTAAAGGGCCTGTTAACACTGAGCCACACGAAAAAATAATACTCTGGAGAGTTTTTCCCCCTCCTTGATGTGATTAACATCTGAAACTACTCAAATTATGCTCCAATGAGGAAAACTTAAACAAAAGCACTCATGAACATTAAAAGAATCTACTTGTTTTGTAATCTGCACTTTTACTTCCAAAAGTCCTTTCATTCCAGGTCTGAAGATGCAGGAACTCTGGTGCTTTTTTTTTTTTAAAAAAAAAAGGCTGTATATTTTGATGTTAAAAAGGGCTGTGTATTTTGATGTTAGTATCAATCTTATTGATGGAGGCTTGCAAGTTGTTGAGGTATTTTGAAATCTGGATTGCCTGCTAATAGTAAAGTCACATGAGCTTTATCTGTCAATCCCTTGATGGTGAAAACATCTGACAAGATTTGGACAATCACAGTTTTTCTAACAGTTGTTTAGGCAGACTTCATGATCTAAAGTTGGTAGTTCAACATTTTTCTATCATTCCTTTTCAAATTTTTCCCCTCCTCTTTGATCACTGTCTGCTCTTATATAAAATCCTAATAATTACTTAATAGTAGCCAGAAGAAGTGTTACTAAAAATTAATACAAAGAGGTATGACGTTGTTGTTTGTTACTGTGTGCTATCGAGTTGGAACCAAACCATAGCTGACCCTCTGGCAGGTTTTCAGAGGCAGTTAATGGCAGGGAGGAGATTGCCCATCCTTCTCCCACAGAGCAGCTGGTGGCCTCAAACCATGTACCTTCAGGATTGCAGCTCAGCTCTGTATCACTAGGCCACCAGAACTCCCCGTATATAGTAGAGTACAGTGTTAATACAGTATGTCTCCTGAAGCTTCGTCTGATATACTTCGGACATGTTGCAAGGTAGGACCAGTTCTTGGAGAGAGACATCATGCTTGGAAGGGTGGACGGACAGTTCAGGAGAGGAAGATCCTCAATGAGATGGATTGATTCAGTAACTGGGGTAATGGCGGTAGGTGTGTCAGAGACAATAAGATTGGCACAGCATAGAGCAGGGAGCAGGGTTTAGGGAGGTTGTATACAGGTTTGCAATAAGTCACAGGTGATTCAATGGTACACAACAACAACAGCATAGTAGAAACATCTTTAGGTTGAAGTAAGGCAGACCGAAATGAGATTAAAGAAGCTGCCAGCCTCTCTGTGCCTCAGTTTTCTCATCCATAAAATGGGGTTAATCAGACCTATCTGAAGCAGGATTTTGAAAACCTGGTCAATATATGAAAACCTGGAGTAGAGGCAAGCCCTAATAGTCACTCAAAAAACAAGAGCTGGTGGTGTAATGCATAATGTATTGGGCTGCTAATAGAAAGGTGAAGAGTTCCAATCCACTAGCCGCTCCATGGAAGAAAGAAGGGCTGTCTACTCTGGAAGATGTACAGACTTTGAAACCTGGCAGAGGGTCATTGTGAGTCAGAACAGACTCAACGGCAGTGGCTTTGGTGGTTTGGTTCACTCAGAAAAGTCTAATGTTATTATAGTTTATATAAATATAATCTATGAAACCTGTTGTCTTGAAATTCATTTCGACTTATAGCAACCCTTTAAGAGCAGAGTCTCCAAGACTGATCTTTATGGAAGTAGACTGCCACATCTTTCTCCATATGGGCAGCTGATGGGTTCAAATCAGCCATCAACTTTTTCATTAGCAGCAGAGGACTTCAGTGTGCCACCAGAGACTCCTTGTAAACACAACCCAAGCTAAACTCAAGCCCACCATAGTGAAGTCTATTCCAACTCCTGGCAGCCCTCCATTGGGTTTCTGAGACTGTAAATCTTTACAAGATTGTCCATCTTTCTCCCAAGATACACGGGTGGATTCAAACCACTGACCTTTCTGTTAATAGCCGCACACATGACCTGCTCCACCACCCTTACTCTGTACAAACCTAACACTAGGTGGGAATTCTTTTTTTTTTTTTTTAGGTGGGAATTCTTGATGCTTATATTTCTTATGAAGGAACGTGGTGCCACAGTTAAACGCTGGACCACTAACCAAAAAAGTTTGGTGGTGAGAATCTGACAATCTGCATCTGTGAAAATCTCCTCCTGTGTGATTAACTGCCTCTGAAAACCCGCTGGAGGGTGAGTTATGGGTTGGTTCTGACTTGATGGTACACAACAGCTGAGAAGGCAGCGTGGGGCAGAGCTACTCTGTCACACGGGGCTCAGATGAAGGAGACAATAATTTAAAAGTGATATATGATAGGGTATTATAGTTATCACAAGAGTCCAGAATTAAGAGTGCATAGTGGAGTGTACCTGGGGTGGTGGGAGGGGTGCAGGGGGATTGTATACCAAAGAAAGAATTTTTCTTTTACTTTTTCAAAGAGAGGAACAAACTGGGGAGGGCCGGGGAGAGCTGGGCAGGGAGAAAAGTGCAATAATGAATGAATGGAAATCCAAAATCTCTGTAAATATTCACTAAAATTATTAAAATAAAATTAAAAAAAGAAAATAAACAAATGCATTATTTAAAAACATTAACTCAACAGCCACCTATGCATTTTTTGAAATTGCATTAATTAATTACTGTTAAATAATGCTGAATAACTGATTCCTCCAAACCTCAGTTACTTACAATGATAAGTATTGCTTTTTTAACTTACATTAAAGAGAAATTTGGCTGAGCTGAGGTCGACTGGATTGGGTTTGCCAACAAGTTCCAAGAAGTCATGTTTTTCGGAAGTAGATTTCCAAGCCTTTCTTTCTAGTCTTTCTTAGTCTAAGTTTTACTGACAGCATCATGCACCATACAAGCCCCCACTGACTGACGAACAGGAAGTAACTACACAAGAAGTGCTTTGGGCAAGAGTTGAATCAGATGTCACTCATGGAAGGTGAGACTTTCACCAGTGAACCACCACTGCCCCCTACAGTCTCCCTTAGACCATGATTACTTACTTTGCTCCCATACACATTATAATTCCACTTCACACCCAACACACATCAAAAGTGTCTTCTACATATGGCATAAGGTTTAAAGTTCAGGATCATGAGCCCTACACTGGGAATGGGGTAGAACTGCACATGCTTCTTCTTGATCCAAAGGATTATAATATAAAAAAGACAGCTATCTGTCATCCTTCACATCCAACACACAATGGCAGAACAAGACATGGAAGGAGTAACAGTAAACAGACCCATTCAAAAGGGAGACTGGGAGACATACACGCATCACATATCCATAGTAGTTTTGAAAGGATTATCGCATTCCTCTTCTCTAGGGCAGGAAATGTTTCTGCTCTGTTGCCTGAGGGGTACTGGTGTGTTGTTCACCCTTCCTATTTTTCTGCCCTATATTATGACCGTCCTTTCCCATGTTATTCTTGGGTGCTATCCAGCAGATTTTGACTCGTAGTGATCCTATGAATATCAGATCTGAATCCTATCCTGTCCTGTGCCATTGCTGCCGTTACCATGTTAACCGTCTCAGTAGGGATCTTCCTATCTTTAGCTGACCCTCCACCCTTCCAAGTATGATATCCTTTTAAAAGGAATAGCCTCTCCTAAGAACATGTTCAAAGTATGAGACACAAAGCTTTACAGTCCTTGCCTCCAAAGAGAATTCCAGCTGCACCTTTTCTAAGACATACTTGTTTGTTCTTTTGATAGTCCATAGGATATTCAGTATATTTCCTCTTAAACCCATGGAACATCAAAATGGAGATCTGTAATCCAATGTCCATAGCATTATTTAGCATTGCAATGGAAACAGTCTAAATGTCCAACCACAATAGAATAGATTGATAAATCATAGCACATTCACACAATGGAATACAGCATTTAGGAGCAATGATCTTGAAAATTACTACATAAGGGAAGGGCTTGGAGAGTACTATGCTGAGTAAATTAACTCAGTCTCATAAAGATAAATACTGCATAAGACCATTATATAGAAATAGAGAGATAACTCGTAAAACATGTATGAGGATCTAAGGGGGGACAGCACAGGGGAGAGGATGGGCTGGGGGAAATCACAGAATCACACGATTTGGTGGGTGGAGGGTAAAGGAAATGGGAAAGATCCAGTGAGGATCCGGAAAGACAGGGTAATGAGGAGCATAGTTTAGTGGTAATTAATTTTATAAAGTAGGAATGATTGTATGAAACACAATATGAATGAAGAATAATGTTAAACACAGGCATACTAACTTTGTAAGCAAACCAGAGTGTCTTCTAAGCATGGCATAAGGCTCACAGTTAGTGCAGTAGCCATTCTATCCTTTCTCAAGGTCTCTGAAAGTATTCAAGTAGCACATAGTGGACTTTGCAATAGAACAAAATTACTTCTTTCATTCTCGTTGCTGTTGAGTCAGAATTAATTCATTGCTAACTCTCCAGCAGGTGTCTCTTCTCCAACACTGCAACTCAAAGGCATAAATTCTTCTTCTGCCATCCTTATTCATTGCCCAATTCTCAGGTGCATAGCAAGTAACTGAAAAGACCATGGCCTGGGTCAGGTGCACCTATCTTAAAAAAAAATATTGGAGAATATGTCCCCCTGGTAAAAAAACAAAAGGAGCCCAGGTGACACAATGCAATACCAGTTGGGCTGCTAACCAAAAGTTAAGAAGTTATAATCCACTACACACTCCATGGGAGGGAGCTCTGGTGGTCTAGTGGTAAGGTTTGTGCTGCCAATCTAAAGGCAAGTGGTTTGAATCCACCAACTTCTCCAAGGAAGAAATTTGGGCAATCGTCTCCTGTAAGATTTACAGCCTCTGAAAACAAGCTGGAGGAACAGTTTTGCATCAATTCACACTCAATGGCACATAAAAACAACATACACTCCATGGGAGAGAGATGGGTAATCGCTTTCGTAAAGATTTACAGCCTGGAAACCCAATGGCAGGTCGTCATGAGTCAGAGCTGATTCCACAGCAGTGAGTTTGGAGAGGGTGGGTCTTGCATGGAGGCTAAGCATCTCTCTCATCTACCTGTATAAAGTCAGAAATCTAGAGATCTCTTTTTAAATCCATCTCAAATTCAGTCTTTTAAAATCTAACATGCTTGCACTTTTGGAAATACTGCTATCTCAAAATTTGTTGGCTTTTGATGCATTCTAAAATTCATACCTGCAACTCACTGTGAGGCATGCCTCTCTCAAGACTGACTTTTAGATAGATGCTTTGGATATATCTGAGAATTAGTAGTATCATTTTTCTAGAAGGGAGTTCTAGTGGCTTACTCCACAGAGAGTTGACAGCTTAACCAAAGGGAGTGTCTGCTCATTCAAATCTACTAGCCTCTCCAAAGGAAAAAGATAGGTAATCTCCTCCTATGCAATTTACAGCCTCTGAAAACCTGCTGGAGGGTCGCAATTTACAGCCTCTGAAAACCTGCTGGAGGGCCAGTCCATTCTAGCTCAACAGCAATGAGAATGAAAAAATTCATTTGGTCCACGGTAAAATATTCACCATGTACCTTAATTTTTTCAGAGATCTTGAGAAAGGATGCAACAGTGACTCCATTAACTTGGACATTACCCTGAGGTCTGGCCTTTGAAAGGCGGTACTCTGGATTCACATGATGGAATATTCTGCAGTGTGCAGGAGCAATGAATTTGTAGATCACTACCTAGCTAAAGAGCATTATGCTATGTAAACTAACTCTGTCTCATAAGGACAAATACTATATAAGGCGCGGGCCTGCTGCAGGGGCTGCTGCTCCAGAAATGGGCCTGAGCGTGACTATGTGGACACGTGCTGCTCCCAGGCGGGGCCAGTGTCACCCCTGAGGCAGCGCAACCAGGACCCAGGGGGTGTGGATGAGGATCCAAGGGAGGGAAGGGGGAACAGAGGAGGGAAGATGGGGGGGCTAGTCACAGGGTCACGAAATTTGATGAGTGGAGGGAGTGATGGGTAAAGGAAATGGGGAAGATCCAGTGTGAAAAACAATGTATATGAACTTTATAAGTAAACTAGTATAAAATAAAAATTTAATTTACTTTTTTTTATAAAAAATGGAGAACTCTGGGTTTTGTCATTTCTCTGAGTCTATTTTAGAAGGTCTTGCAAAAGCAAGGCATTTTTTCAATATTATCTTTTATTGGTTCACAATGAGAAACAGTCCTATTTATTAACAATATAGCCTCTAAAATTTCTAGGTTCTTTGTAGATCCTCTTAAGTTTGCTTGCATACTGGCCAAGTCTTCTCTAAGTTTGTCTCTTTTTTTGTTGCACTTTTTTTTATTTTATTTATTTTTCATTTCAATGAACATCTACAGAGATTTTGGAATTCCATTCAATCATTGTTGCACCCTTCTCCCCGCCCACAC
>NW_006399804.1:13394893-13399439 GCF_000299155.1 Elephantulus edwardii | reverse complement strand
GATATGTCATGGTTGTCTTGATTTGCATCTCTCTCAGAGCTAGGGATTTTGAACATTTCTTCATGTGCTTGTTGACCATCTGAATGTCTTCCTTGGTGAAGTGTCTGTTCATATCCTGTGCCCATTTTTCAATTGTATTATTCACCTTTATCTTTTTAAGTGTGGCCCATTGTCATCTGTTCCTACATTAGACATTCCGCCCAGGAAACTTCTTGTCCAGGGTTATGAGCCCGATGCTATAAGGTATTTTTTGTGTGTATGTGTTTTCTGTTATTTAAAGTCACTGTTGCTGGATCAGATAGTTTTACTAGTGAATTTTGTCAAACATTCAGAGGAGAATTGTCATCAACTCTACATAAAGTATTTAAGAAAATAGAAAAAGGTGGAATTCTCCCAGACTCATTCTATAAAACAAACATATCCTTGATACCAAAGTCAGGTAAAGACCCCTCCAAAATAGAACACTATAGATCAATATCTCTCATGAACATAAATGCAAAAATTTTGAATAAAATCCTGGCCAATAAAATCCAACAGTACATCAAAAACTAATTCATCATGACCAAGTAGGATTTATAACAGATGTGCAAGGATGGTTCAACATAAGAAAAACAATCAATGTAATTCATCACATTAACAAAGCAAAGAACAAGAACCACATGATTCTATCAATTGATGCATAAAATGCCTTTGACAAAATCTAACACCCTTTCCTTATTGAAGCACTCAGCAAAATAGCAACAGAAGGGAATTTCCTCAACATAGTGAAAAGTACATATGCAAAACCAAGAGCAAACATCATTCTCAATGGAGAGATATCAAAGGCATTCCCTTTGAGAACAGGAACTAGGTAAGGATGCCCATTATCACTTTCTCTATTCAATATTGTATTGGAAGTCTTAATGAGAGCAATAAGAGAAAAGAAGGAAATAAGAGGTATCAAAATTGGCAAAACAATAACTAATCACATGATTAAAAACTTGGGAGCAAATTTAACTGGAGATACAAAAGATCTATCTAAAGGAAATTGCAAAACATTATAACAAGAAACAAAGGGACCTGGTGAATGGAAGAATATACATGCTCATGAATAGGAAGACTCAGTATCATGAAAATAACAATTCCACCAAAGGCAAGCTATAAGTTCAATGCAATTCCAACACAGATAGCAATTCCATTCTTCAATGAGATGGAAAAGGCAAATTTTAGTTTTATCTGGAATAGAAGGAAACTCCAAATAAGTAAAGCACTCCTGAAAAAGAGAAACAAGATAGGAGGCATTAAACTCTCTGATTTCAAATCCAGTACACTGCAGAGCTGTGGTGGTCAAGACAGCGTGACACTGGTACAGTAATAGACACACAGATCAATGGAATAGAATTGAGAATCCAGAAATCATTTCATCTACTTATGGGCAAGTGATTTTTACAAGGAGATGAAATCAGCCTTTTAAACAACTGGTGTTGGCAAAATTGGGAAAGCATCTGTAGAAAATTCAAGCAAGACCCACACCTCACACCATACACAAAACCCAACAAAGGTGAATCAAGGACCTAGGAATTAAACCAAAGACTATAAACTTCATCAAAGAAAAGCTTAGAAGAACTCTAGAAGCCCTAATTCACAGTATGAACAGTCTTCCAAGCATAGTAAAAACCTACAACCAAGACAGACCAAAATAGATGAATAGGACCTTCTAAGAATCAAATCCCTATGCACATCAAAAAACTTTTCCACAATTTTGTGCAATAATGAAAGGATCTTTTTAAATAGAAAAGTGAACTGGGGGTGGGGATGGGGAGGGAAATGTGCAACAATGAATGGAAATCCAAGTTTTCTGTAAACTTACATTAAAATGTCCATAAATGAATAAATGATTTTTAAAAAAAGTCAGACGAATTTCTTCAACAGGGTGTAAAGGAAAGCCACAGACTGGGTAAAAATATTTGGTAATGGCATATTGATAAGGGATTCACATCTAAAATGTGTAGAATACTCCATCCAACACCTCAACAACAACAACAACAACAACAACAACAACAAAAAGATAAACAATCTAATCACCAAATTGGCACAGAATATGAGTAGACACTGCACCAAAAAAGACATTCAGATGGTGAACAAACACATTAAGAAATGTTCAAAATCCCTAGCTCTACAAGAGGTGCAAATAAAAAAAAACCTATGAGACATCATCTAACCCCAGCAACATTAGCAAAGTTCAACAAAGCAGCAAACAACAAATGCTAGTGAGGTTGTGGAGAGTTTGCAACCTTTATTCACTGCTGGTGGGAGTGTAAAATGAGTCAACTACTATGGAAGACAGTATGACATTTTCTCAAAAAGTTGGAAATATAAATAACATTTGACCCAACAATTGTACTGCTGGGAATATACCCTAAAGAAACCAGAACCACCATCTAAACAGATGTATGCACACCCATGTTTAATAGCAAAGAGATGGAAACAACCTAAGCTCCCATCAATAAACAAATGGATAGGAAAAACTATGGTATATTCATACAATGGAATATTATGCAACACTTAAAAATAATAAACTTATAAAACATTACACAACATGGCCCTGGAGGACATTATGCTGAGTGAAATGTCTTAGTCTCAAAAGGACAAATACTGCATAAGACCATTGTTATGAAGCAGGGCTGACATGGGGGTGTGGGAGAAGAATAGTAAAAGTGCGGATATAATGAACACTATATTGGAACAGATGAGGGAGAGACCTGTTTAAAAGGAATTTATAATTAAGCATTATACATAAGACAATGGTCTAGAATAGGAGGTACATTGCATAGAGCACTGGTGGAGGGGGAGAGGTAGGGAGGAGGGAGGAAATTGTGCAATAATGAATGTTTTTAAAAAAAGAAAGTAAGCTGGAGGAGGGAGAAAAGATGGAGTGGGGGTAGTCACTGTTGTACTACTACCACATGATTCAGGTTGTCTTTGCTTCTAGTCTCTTATAACATGCTTACTCCACTGCTGTGAAGTTGAAACCTACCCTTCATTGGGATTTCATAGCCACTGTCCAAACAGAGCAAGGGAACACTGCATGGCTTAAAATCGGGAAAGATACGCATCAGGGCTGTATCTTTTCTCCATGTCTGTTCAATCTGTATACTGAGAAAATCACTAGAAAAGCTGGCCTTTATGAAGGAAAGGGTAGCATTAGTTTTGAAGGAAGATTCATCAACAATCTGCTTTATACAGATGGCATAATCTTGTTTGCTGAAAGTGAGGACAACTTGAAGTGCTTTGTGCAGAGGATCAAAGACTGCAGCCTTCTATGTACTCTATGTAAAATGGATTACATCTTAATATCAAGAAAGCAAATCTCTCACCACTTGATCAATAGGCATTATCATGGTAGAGAGGGAAAAGATTTAAATTGGCAGTTACTTTTTTTCTTGCTTGGATCCATAATCAACACTTTTTATACCAGAAGTCAGAAGATCTGAGGATATAGAACGCTGGGAAAGTCTGCTGCAGGGACTTCTCCAAATTACTGAAGAGCAATGATTTCAGTTTAAAGATTAAGATGTGTCTGATTAAAGTCATAGTTTTGCCTATTAGCTGCTATACGTCATAGAACTTGACATTGAATAAGGATTACCAGAGAAGTATCAATGCCTTTGAGCTAAGGTTTTGGAGAACAGTGCTGAATATCCCATGGATTGTCAAAAGAACAAAAATACATCTTGGAGAAAGTACAATCAGAGTGCTCCCTGCAGGCAAGGATGGTCAATCTTCATCTCACATATTCTGAGTGTGTTGTTAGGGGAGGCAATTCCTTAGAGAGGTCCATAATGCTTGGAAAGGTGGAGGGTCAGTGAAAGTGAGGAAGGGTCTCAACAAGATGGGTCGATAGAGTATCTACAGTAAGGGGCTTGAGCGTGTCAGGGATCATGAAGGCACAAGGATAGGACAGGGTTCATATCTCTTGTTCTTAAGATCACTATGAGTCACACTCAATTCAGCGGCACTTAACAGCAACAACAATAAATCACACTAAAGGAAATTGCTCATCTTTCTACCTCAGAGCAGCTGGTGGATTCAAACTGTCTGTCTTTGGGTTAGCAGGCCGACTCTTTGCCATTGAGCCATGGTATTTTAAAATTTTTTTCCTGTACATCTAAAAGTTGGACAATGAGTAAGAACTATAGAAAAACTGATACTTTTAAATTGCAGTGTTGGAGAAGAGTATTGAATATTCTGTAGGCAGCTAAAAGAGCAAAATATCTAACTTGGAGGAAGTAAGACCATGGTGCTCCTTAGAGGCAAGGATAGTGAAACTTTGTTTCTCATACTTGGAGCCTGTAATTAAGAAGGGCAAGTCCCTGGAAAAATATATTATATTGGGAAAGGTGGAGGGTCAGAGAAAGAGAGGAAGACCCCGACGACGTGGATTGGCACAGTGACTAACAATGGGCTCAACTTCCAACCAAGAAAAGCCCTGGACCAGATGGTTTTACAAGTGAATTTTACAAAACATTTAAAGAAGAACTGTTACCAATTCTACATAAATTATTTC
>NW_006399804.1:13352237-13392728 GCF_000299155.1 Elephantulus edwardii | reverse complement strand
TCACAGAAGGACAAATATTACATGATGCCACTGTTGTAAAAAACAAAAAACAATGGGCTCAAGCTTATAGAAGATAAGAGGATGGCACAGGGTAGGTGAGGCAAGGTTCCAATCTGGGGCCCATAGGATCAGTACGAGTTGTAGTTGACTTGATGGTATAATAACAGCACAACATGCTGCCTTGGACAACGGGAAGTACTGTTAAATCACAAGACAGAAAATCCATAGTAAAAAGAGAGTGAAGAATTGATAATAATAATTCAACTTGTCACACTAATAGAAATGAGAATAGGCATTTAAATGCATAACATTAACACACACATAAACACACAAAATTAAGCTCAAAGAAATAACATTAGATTAATGAAAAGATGTTTTTCTGTGTGTATCAAATCATATCAAATCAGGAGCATGATACAACCATGAAGTATGTTCTTCAGTATGAGAATAAGCCACAACATGCCAGTATTATGGCTCGAGTCCTTTAATCCTATTCTCCATTTGACTCTACAGACAGCACTCATTCCATACCCCATGCAGTTGCTTAGCTGCTACTTGGCATACTAAGTTGTGTCATTTACATATGAAATCCACCTTTGCTCTGCTCTCATTTTCCTGCCTCAAGGAAAGCAGTGGGATGCTGTAAGAACCCTGGTGGTGCAATGCTTAAGGTCTTGGCTATTCACCAAAAGGCCTGCCATTCGAAACCATCAGTGATTCCATGGAGATGAGCTCTGTTGATCTGCCCCCGTAATGATTCTCAAACACACTGCTGTAGAGCCAACACCACCTCATAGCTGACCCTCCGGTGGGTTTCTGAGGATGTCAATCACACAGGAGAAGATTGTCTGTCTTTCTTCTGAGGAGCCACTAGTGGATTCAAACAGACAGCGATGAACGACTTTTAAATTAGAGTGCAGCTCGCCATGAACTATGCCAACAGAGCACCTCCCATACTTGGAAACAGCATGAGACATGTCTACTCTGAGGCAAGGAGTCGCCAAGAGTCAGGATCACAGCAACACGGATACTGTGTCAGTCTTTGGTTACAAGTGTTTGATTGTAAAATGGTAATCCTAATGATCCAGAATATGTTCACCATTTCACTACTGTTTTTTTCTATAGAGTAAGAACCAACTCATGGCTGAGCCTCCAGCAGGTTTTCAGAGACTGTAAATCACAGGAGAGGGCATCGCCCATCCTTCTCCTGTAGAGCAGCTGGTGGATTCAAACCGCTTGTCTTAGAGATGCAAGCACAATTCCTTACCACTGAGCCATCAAAGCTCACTATTAGTGTTGAAACACAAATTGAGGGGGCTGGGGGCACGAAGATTGTCCCTCTTTCTCCTGCTAAAAACACAAGTGGTAAAGGCATGTGATTTAAATCCACCATCTGCTCTGTAGGATAAAAATGGGCAATCTCCTTTCTTATGATTTACTGCCTCTAAAAACCTGCTGGGGGGTCGGCTATGATCAGTTCCAACTCGATGGTACACAAGGGGCAACTCAACATCCTACTGAGAATACGGCTTTCTGGTCTCCAGTCTGCATCAATGGCCCAAGAGGAGAGCGTTGGTAGGAAGGCTGGCTTTTCTATTCTAAATGACATAACGTTGTTTAAAGAGCTTAGCAATATGCTCAATAAATTTCTGCTTCCTTCCCTCCCCTTCCCACTTTACAGATTAGCGTTTTGTAGTCCACTGTGAGCATTAATTTGTTCAGCTCTGCCTTTAGGTGGAACATCTGTATAAGGCCAGCCTGGTGGATATTTTTAAATGGAGAGATTTTTCCATCTGTTAGGGAGTTATAGTGGCCCGCATTATCCTCACTTGAGCTCTTAATGATATATGTGTGATGGAAACAAGGCGTCTTAATGTGTCAGCGTTCACAGCCTGCTGGACTCCCGTCTGAGGGTGTCTATCCCTCCTCCCCCACCTGAGGAATGCTCGCCTTCCCAGTCTGCTCTTGGTATGTTGGTAACACAAAATTTGGAGACAGGTAGAGCAATCCAGCCAGTGATGCGTGAAGCAAATGGAAAGGCTTTTCGCTTTCTGGGTCAGCCCAGTGTTCTTTCTTATGATGCATCCAGGTAATGAGCTAAGCAGAAATGAAACTATAAAAAGAGGCCCAATTCTCAATCGATCTAACTAAGAAAGAGCTTGACATAGAGGCCTCAGGAAGATGACACCAAAGTCAGACTATGTCAATGCTGACAACATTGTGAAAATTTGAAAACAGTGGCTCTGGAATGATATGGAGGAGTGTGGAAGAAGCAAGAAAGAGAAGTGATATTCTTAAAAGTCTGTTGTGAGTTCTAAAGTAGATTTCCTCTAGTATGTCTTGGGAAGTGCAGATAAAATATCAAAATGTGTTTTAAGTTACTTTTGGCTGCTGGAATGTATTTTTTCAAATACCTAAAGTGGACTCATATCAATTTTCGCACACACACACACACACACACACACACACACACACACACACATTGTACTTGAGTTTTATGGAGTTCTTCTTAACTAAACAGCATCAAGAGCATGTGTTGAATATTCATTTAAAGTGTACAAAAATCGTGAGTTGGTTTTTTGCAGTGTCTCCTCTGTGTTTGGTGTAAAATTTGCATTAGACTATGCCTTCATGGATAGAAAATGGACAGCATCTGGGTTTTGGTGTTTGACAAATGTCATGTAAGTTAAAACTCTGTTAAGCTTACCTTGCACCCACGTCTTAGAGTTGCATAGTGTTAAGGTAGCTAGCTGGTCTCTGAATCTACTCTCTTGCTGACTCATACAGCTAGGGACTAAATTTCCCAGCTTCCAGTGAGTGGGCCACAGGAATAAGTCTGCGCCAAAGAAAAATTAGTAGAGCACAGTTTTTGCATCACATGCTTGCCATAGATTCTCTCCTTGTTCCTTCCTATGGGTTGAATTGTGGACAAGGAGCTGACTCAGATAAGAACCAGTCATTGTGATAATATAGAAGAGATCTGGGGTTCATCCTTATCCTTTATCTTTTGCCCACCTAAACTAAGTAACTAAATACTCCCAGGCTGTTTCTACAAGAGAGAAGTATATTTCTGTTATGTCAAAACCAGTGAACTACAGGTTGTTTGTTTCGCCTACACCCTAATTAATATATTTATTAAAACGATGCCTTTTTTAGAATAGATATTTTTAAATATAAAAATTTTTTTAAATAGTTTTGTTTAAAATTCATTATCATCAGTGGTTCCTCTGAAGAAAGTTGAGAACTCTCCTCTGTGCCTTACAGCCTTAGAAACCCAGTGGAGCATCAGCAGTCATAATTGACAGCAATGAGAGTGAAACTATGGTGCTAGAGAGTTTTCCATTTGCTGGAAGATTTCTGTGTGTGTATGTGTGTGTGCATGTGTATATGTACATGTATAATCTCTGGAGGCCTAGTGATACGGAGCTGCCCTACAGACCCAAAGGCATGTGGTTCATACCAGTTGCTCTGTGGGAGAAGAAAAACCTGCTGGAGGGTCAGTTATGAGTCAGTTCTGACTCAGTGGTACATTATAACACTTATAATGCAGCTCTGGTGGCTTAGTGGTAAGAAGTTGTGCTGTCAACCCAAAGACAGGCAATTTTAGTTCATCACCTTCATAGTCAATCTCCTCCTGTGCAATTTACAGCCTCTGGAAACCCACTGGAGGATCCGACATGAGTCAGTTCCAACTTGACAGCACATAACAATGTAAGTACATATAAAGAACCTTGTTGGTATAATGAGCTAAGTGCCAGGATGCTCACCAGCACTGTCCACGGTTCAAATTCACCAGCTGCTCTGTTGGAGGAAGATGAGGCAATATGTTTCCTTAGGACTGGCAGTCTCAGAAACCCTATCGGGCAGTTCTGTTCTGTCCTGTAGGGAAACAGACACAGAGAAAGAGATACATACATAGAGATAGCACACGTAGCTCTGGTGGCCTGATGGGTAAGAAGTTGCTCCACCAACCCAAAGGCATATGATTTGAATCCACCAGGTGCTCTGTGGGAGGAAGATGGGCAATCTTCTCCCATGTGATGTGCAGCCTCTAAAAATCACTGGAGGGCCAGCTATGAGTGAATTCTGACTCAACGGCACATAACAGCAACAACATAGTGTATAAGGAGTTGCACTGCCAACCCAAAGTGGTTTGAACCCACCAGCTGCTCTGTGGGAGAAAAATGAGCAATCTCCTCCCCACACATAGCAACAACATACATAAACACACACACACACACACACACACACACACACACACACACACACACACATAGGTGGATACACACATATAGGTGTGTATACGTACACACACACACATGTGCACATATAAACTTACTTTACTGGCTCTGCTCACCTAGAGAACCCAACCTAATACAAATTCACAACAGGATTTAGATTTGATGAGTCAGAGACAGTTTGTGTGATATTTGGAACTTCAAAATAAGAAGCTGGCATCCCTTCTGTCACTTTGTGGTTCTTCTGGCAAATGTAATCTTGGAGACATTAAAAATCTCACATTCCAAATGTTAGTGGATGTTCCAGAGTCCATGCACAAGTCTATAGATGTAAGGGGGTCTGCCACACACTACTGCTGCTGCTGGCATGGGTTGTGGTCCTGGAGGCAGCAGCAGAAGTGGTACCTTAATGCTGATGGCTCCATGACTGTGGCACACCGCGGGTGATATCCTGGAGCTACTCACTCACTCACTCACTCAGTCGCTCACGGTGACTGAGTCACTTCTGATTCAGAGTGACTCTCCACTCAGTTTTCAAGGCTGTTTAACCTCATCTGGAGGAGCCTGCCCGTCTTTTTCTTCCTTGGAACTGCTAGTGGATTTGAACTGTCAACTATCTCATATGCTTATCCAAATAGGACAATGAAGGAGGAAACTGAAGAAGAACGATGCCTTTGAATTCCAGTGTTGGCAACAATCTTGAATAAACCACGGACTGTTAGAGGATAAACAAATCTGTCTTAGAAGAAGCACAGTTGGAACTCTCTGTAGAAGTAAGGACGGAGAGGCTTTTGTTTCATGTATTTGGACATGGTAACAGAAGGAGCCGATACTGGAAAAAGACACTGTGTTTAGTGAAATGGAAGGTCAGTAAAAAATAAGAAGACCTTCAACAAGATCGACTTAAATAGTTGCTGCAGCTACAAATGTCCTAAAACACTGCAACAATCGCTAGGATGTCACAAAACTGGGCAGCGTTTTATTCTGTTGTACATGATTGACAGCAGTTAGAATTGACTGACAGCGTCTAACAACAACTACCCCTACTCATAATCTCTAAATGGCTTTGCATCTTATTTAATATTCTGTAGTAAGTCTCTTCATACTCAAACTAGCTAAAGTAAAATACATTTCCCTCAACTAAGGTATCAGTCCTAATTAATACAAATTCTAAATGGGGAACAATTCTAAATTGTACTGTGGTACTGGCTAAAGATGATGGCTATGTCAAAGGAACTAACAAATGTCTCTTGGAAAGTGCAGTCAGGGGGCTCGTTAGTGGCAAGGACAGTAAGACTTTGTCTCACATACATTACTAGAGAGGGGCTAGTCTCTGGGAAAGGCATGATGTTTGGCGACTAGAAGGTTATTGGAAGAGAGGAAGACTCAATGAGATGGATTGACACAGTGACTGAGTGAGCTTAAATTCAGCAGTGAGTGTAACAAGAGCACAGGATCAGGTTGTTGTTGTTGTTGTTGTTGTTATGTGCCATCGAGTCGTTTGCTACTCATAGCGACCCTATGTGCAACAGCCCTAAACCGTGCTCTATCCCGTGCCAATCTCATTGCCTCTGACACACCCATCCCGATTACCCCAGTCACTAAATCAATCCACCTCACAGAGGGTCTTCCCCTCCTGCGCTGTCCCTCCACTCTACCCAGCATGATGTCCCTCTCTAAAGACCTGTCTCTCCTTACAACATGTCCAAAGTATGTAAGATAAAGCCCCAGAATCCTTGCCTCCAAGGAGCAGCCTGGTTTAATCCTCTCTACGATGAATCTGTGTGTTTTCTTGGCAGTCCATGGAACATTCAATACTCTTCTCCAGCACCACAGCTCAAAGGCGTCAATTCTCCTTCTATCCTCCCTAGTCATTGTCCAACTCTCTAATGCATAACAAGTGATTACAAAAACCATGGCCTGTATCAGGCACACCTTAGTCTCCAGAGAGACACCGTTGCTCTTGAGTACTTTAGAGAGGTCCCTAACCGCAGACTTTCCCATCGCAATACGTTTTTTGATTTCCTGGCTACTGGTGCCAAGAGTGTTGACCGTGGAACCGAGCAAACTGAAGCTGTGAACACTCTCAGGATCAGGTTACATTTTGCTTTATTGTCCATGAGGTCACTGTGAGTCAGAGCCAACTCAAGGGTACTTAACAACAACTATAGCATCTTGATAAAATTTCAAAAAGAGATCTATACCTGCTTCCCAGTCATGTGAAAGCAGAGTATTTCTATGAAAACTTTTTTAAGATAGGGAGGATTCCTAGTTGGCGGTGGCGGGCGGAAACAGCGAGGCGAGCTGCTGGAGCAGCGGACCACATGGAGGAGGGCCACCATGGCCTTCTACAGACCTCTGTTTATTGATAATTGAACAGTTAAACAGTTGATGACTGGTCTTCGGTGAGAATTGAGGCTCAACATCAGGAGATCAAGGATTCCCAGGGAGGAATGGGTGGGCCCTGCGGCTCCCAGGCCCCTGCTGCAGCTCCATGAGGCTCCCACCACCGAATCCCAGGGATCCCCTCACCTGGGATGGACGGTAAGTTTTCAGAGACAATTAATCGCATGGAAGGAGACTGTTCATCCATCTCCTGCAGTACATATTTTTAACAGACCACTTTTGGCACCAGCAGTCAGGAAATAAAAAAGCAAATGTTTGTTTGTTTGTTTGTTTTAGTGTGTGTGTGTGTGTGTACCATCAAATCGGATCTGACTGGTGTAGGAGGAGATTGCCCCTCCTTCTCTGGCAGAGCATCTGGTGGATTCAAACTGAGTACCTCTGGGATTGCAGTGCAGCTTTTTACCACTAGGCCACCAGAACTCCCCTTCAAAAAGAAAACTGCACTGGGCATATCTGCTGTCAGAAAACTCCAGAGTACTGAAGAGTGATGATGTCACTCTAGAGACTAAGGTGCAACTGATCTAAGCCATGGTCTTTGAAATTACTTGTTATGCGTCAGAGTGTTGGACAATGACTAAGAAGAAGAATCAATGCCTTTGAGTTGTGGTGCTGAAGAAGGGTATTAAATCTCCTGTAGACTGTTAAAAGAAGAAATAGGTATATCCTAGAGAGGATGAAGCCAAGCTGTTCCTTGGAGGCAAGGATTTTAAAGCTCCATCTCACACACTTTGGGCATGTTGCCAGGAAGTATCAGTTCCTGGAGAAGGCATCATGCTTGGAAGAGTGGAGGAACAGCATAAGAAAGGAAGAGCTTGGATGAGGTGGATTAACTTAGTAGGACAATGGGGGTAGGCATGTCAGACTTTATGAAATTGGCTCAGGATAGGGCAAAATTCAGAGCTATTTTACAAGACTCACTATGAGTCACAGATGACTCTGTGGCAGATAACAACAACACGGAGCAAAGGTATCTGACTGTGTGGATCATAATAAATTATTGGTAACATTGAAAAGAATTGGAATTTCAGAACACTTAATTGTGCTCATGCAAAACCTATACCTAGACCAAGAAGCTATTGTTGTTGTTGTTGTTGTTAAGTGCCGTCGAGTTGCAGGTGATTCATAGTGACCCTATGAAGGAGAGTCCTCGATGCTTGAGTGCCTTTCATCCTCTCTCCAGGTTCATAGGGTTTCCGGAGGCAAGCTATTATGGAAGTGGATGCCACTCCTCCTTCCAAGCTTGTTTTCATCAGGGAGCTCCACCCCACTCTCTGTCCGCATTGGGTAGCCAACCATTAACGCATTTGACACATCAGTGTCACAGTGTTCAGTCTCACAGCAGCCACACGTGACCACGGTTCGGCAAATTGTACACCAGGGCTATACTACCTAGGGGAATGTAGAGGAACAAAAACAATGAAAGACAGGCCCAAGGGCCGCAAATCAAAAATCATCCAACTTTACCTTGGTAGCATCACTTTCTGTCTACTGGGCCAGCTGAGCTCTCTCTCTGGGTAGATATTATTGTTGTTAAGTGCCGTTGAGACCAAGAAGCAGTTAAAAAAAAACAAAAACAAAAACAAAAACAAAAAACCAGACCACCACCACCAAAAAGCCAAAGGACCGTGGATATGGTCTTTGCAATTACTTGCTATGCATCAGAGAGCTGGATAATGACGAAGGATGATAGAAGAAGAATTGACGTCTTTGAGTTGTGGTGCTGGAGAAGAGTCTTGAACATTCCATGTACCACTAAGAAAACAAATAGGTCCGTCTTGGAGAGGGTGAAACCAAGTTTCTCCTTGGAGACTAGGATTCTGAAGCTCCATCTCACATACTTTGGGCTCATGGCCAGAAGGCACCCATCCTTAGAGAAGGACATCATACTTGGAAGAGTGGAGGGACAGTGCAGGAGAGAAAGCCCCAGACGCGATGGATTAATACAGTAACTAGTGTAATTGGGGTGGGTCTTTTGAAGTCAATGAGACTGGCTTAGGACAGGGCAAGCTTCAGAGCTATTATACAGAGGGTTGCTATGAGTCGCAGGAGACTTAATGGCACATAACAACAACATAATAAGGAAGGCATGTGTGTCAGGGTTATATTTTCCCCCACACTTATTCAATCCATATACTCAACAAATCAGTCAAGAAGCTGGACTATATGAGGAAGAATTTGGCATCAGGATTGGAGGAAGATTTATCAACAATCTACGTTATGCAGATGACATAAGAAAACTTGAAGAACTTACTGCATAAAATCAAAGCCTAAGCCTCCAGTATGGATTATATCTTCACATCGAGAAAACTAAAATCCTCACCACTTGACCAATAGACAACATCATCATGATAGACGGGGAAAAGATTGATGTTATCAAGGATTTCATTTTACATGGATCCATAATCAACACTCATATTAGAAATCAAGATTTCTTTTTCTATGGGCAGATTATTGAATGATCCAGGAAGGATCAAAAGTTGATAGAAAGAATACACAATTTGTGCCAAAAAGAATTGACACAGAACAATTTTCACAAAAAAAAAAAAGCATTCCTTTTGATCAAGATACAGTCATAAAGGAAAAAGTTCAAGCTGCTCTGAAGGAATTGGCAAAAATAAATACATACATAAATACATAAATAAATAGAAGGCCTCAGGAATTGATGGAATACCAATTTACATATTTCAACAAACAGATGCAGCACTGAATGTGCTCACTAGGTTGTGCTAAGAAATCTGGAGGACAGTGTCCTGGCCAACTGACTGGAAGAGATCTCTATTTATTCTCATTTCTAAAAGGAAAATATCTATATTTATTCTCATTTCCAACAGAGTGTAGAAATTATCACACAGTATCACTAATGTCACATGCAAGCAAAACCTTAGTGAAGAGGATTCAGAAATAACTAGAGCAGTCCATTGACAAAGAACTGCCAGAAATACAAACTGGGTTTAGATGAGGCCATGACACTAGGGATATCATTGCCAATGAGAGATGGATCTTGGATGAAAGCATCGAGTATCAGAAGGATATGTCATTATGTTTTATTAACTATAAAAAGGCATTTGAATGTGTGGATTATTACAAACTGTAGCTAACATTGAGAACAATGGGAACCCCAGAACACTTGATTGTGCTCATGCTAAAACTATACTTAGACTAGGAAGCTGCTGTATAAACAGAGTAAGGGTACACTGTTGTTGTTAAGTGCCGTTGAGTCACAGGTGACTCATAGCAACCCTATGAAGGAGAGTCCTCGACGCTTTCATCCCTCTCCAGGTTCATAGGGTTTCCGGAGGCAAGCTATTATGGAAGTGGATGCCATTCCTCCTTCCATGCTTGTTTAATCGGGGAGCTCCATCCACCCCACTCTCAGTCCGCACTGGGTAGTCAACCATTAACGCATTTGACACATCCATGTCACAGTGTTCAGCCTCACAGCAACCACAAGTAACTGCGGGACGGCAACTTGTACACCAGGTACACTACAGGGTTCAAAACCAAGAAAGGAATGTGTCAGGGATATGTTCTTTCTCCATACATTTTCAATTTATATGTAGGACAAATTACTCAAGAGGATGGACTTTATGGAAAAGAATGTGGCATGATTGGAAGAAGATTGATCAACAACTAGTGTTATCATGAAGAAATGCTCAAAATCATTGGCAAGAAGAGAAATGCAAATCAAAACCACAATGAGAGACTATCTCACTCCAGTAGCAGTGTCAAAGTTTAGTGGGACAGCATGTAATAAATGTTGGAGAGGATGTGGAGAAATAGGAACTCTTATAGTTTAAACTGTTGGGTCTGGAAGGTAGGTAGGAGTTTCCTCAGAAAGCTGAACATAAAAATTTCATATGACCCAGCTTTTCCACTGCTTAGAATATATCCCAAGAGAATGAGAACTGAGGAACAAATGGAGACTTGTTCACCAATGTTCATAGCAGTGTTATTCACCATCTCAAGAACATGGACACAGTCCAAATGTCCAACCCCAGTCAAATGGATTGAGAAATTATAGTACATTCACATGATGGAACAGGAGCAATGATTTTGTAAATTATTACCTAACTTGGGAGGGAGTGGTGAGCATAACGCTAAGTGAACTAACTCAGTCTCATAAGGACAAATACTGTATAAGACCATTATTGTAGAACATGTATGATGATCCAAACAGGGAGGGAGGGAGCAGAAGAGTGAGGATGGGCAAGGAGTGGGGGTGTTAATCATAGAGTCACACAATTTGATGGGTTAATGGAGTGGTGGGTTAAGGAAATGGGAAAGATCTGGTGTGAGAAACAATGTGTACAAACTTTGTGAGTAAATCAGTATAAAACAAAATTTTATTAAAAAAAAGCAAAAAACCAAAACCCAACTAGTCTTTTACAGACTAACCTAAGAAGGACTTGAAGCATTTGCTGTGGAAGGTCAAAGACGGAAGTCTTCAATATGGATTGCATCTCAACATTAAGAAAACATAGATTCACACCACTCACTACCATCACGATAGGTGGAGAAAAGATTTAGGTTGTTAATTTCATCTTGCTCAGATCCACAATGAACATTCTTAGCAGTCAGAAAATCAAAAGACAAGTTGTTTTAGGAAATTGGCTTTCAGGGACCTCTCCAGAGAGCACTGTCAGTCTAGAAACTAGAGACCTCTCCAAAGCAACAATGTCAGTCTAGAGACTAAGGTGCACCTAATCCAGGCCATGGTCTTCTCAGTTGTTGCTATTCATCTAAGATCTTGACAATGGCTAAGGATGACAGATGAAGAATCAATGCCTATGAGCTGGGGTGCTGGAAAAGAGTACTGAACATAACATGGACTGCCAAAGACACAAACCTTGCTCCTTGGAGGCAAAGATTTTGAAACTCTGTCTTATATACTCTTGGAGTAGGGCATTATGCTTAGAAGGGTAGAGGGTCAATACAGGATAGAATGATCCTGGATGAGATGGATTGATGTAATGACTGTGGTACAGGTGGTGGGTCTGTCAGAGAAGGTGAGGCTGGCTCAGAATAAGGCAGGGTTCAGAGCTATTGTTCATATGGTCACTGAGTTATAGTCACCTCTAGGACAGGTAACAACAACAACAACAACAATTTTACAGTGTATTAAAATTAGCATAATAATGCATGTATACCATTTATTTAAAGGTGCATGTGTGTGTGTATTAGTCACCTGCTCAAAATACTTTGACAGATAAATGCACAAACAAAAAAGTTCGAGGGCCATTTCTCTAGACCAGTTTTTCCCAAACTTTGACTTGAGAATCTGTATTAGAATCACTGTGGAGTTTAAGGCCAGGAAATTTGACTTAAGAGTATGGTTAGGTGCTGGAACCTGACCTGCATTTTTAAGAAGTACTCCCAGATGATGATGTTTCAAATGGTTCCTGGGCTACATACTGGAAAGCATGGTATGAAGAAATGGCCCTCAAACTGACCCAGCCTCATGATGAGCCATGTGTCAGCATAGAAATATGTTCCAAGGAGTTTCCAGGGCTTGACTTCTGGAGTAGATTGCCAATTCTTTCTTCTGATTATCACTGGGTGAACTTGAACCTCTAAGTTTTGGGAGTGTTAACTCCAAGCTGTGTGTGTGTGTGTGTGTGTGTGTGTGTGTGTGTGTGTGTGTGTGTGTGTGTGTTGTGGGGGGCTGTCTCCTGAGGAGGCCACATTTGATTGTAAATAATGTGCAATGCTTATCTGTCTCCTCTGGTGTTAGTGTTGCCAGGAAAGAAATTTGCACAATTGCCCTTGCCCTAGGGGATAAGCCTCTGATTCTCAGGGACAATGTTATTTCCTGAAGGATGATTCTGTGTGTATTGCCTCTGTTAAAAATGCATGTTGCCCAAGAGTGGTGGCATTTATCATCCATCATTGTGGGATCCCTGGACAGTGAGCTCATGGAAAGTCTTCGGTACATGCAACTTCATCTTGATTCATTAGTGTCATGCTTCTTTCATTAATTAAAAACACCCTTCTTAATATCCAGACAAAGGACCACTGCTCTTTAGAAGATCTACATGACACTCAAATGGACAATCTATCACGTTTACTCGCTTACTTGCACAGGCATGCATGCATCAAAGAACACATAGGACAGTATCATTTAGCACTTAGCAGGGCACAGCACAACTGCGCACCTAAACCTCTAGTCTTGTGACTAAACCTATTTAAGCCCCGAGGAAATGCTTCTACACATCATTTGCCTTATGTCCTCAAAGTGAAAGATGATCACATCAAATGTAAAGGTTTAGACCACACAACAACTGCAAAGGGTATTGGAAGTTGTGTACTGCTTTAGAGAGCAGGGGGGAAAGATGCATTCATCAATTGCCAGATCCTCTTTCCAAAACATGAATATAATAGTCTTATCTCATCAGGTCAAGTTGCTTGGCCAGGAATCCTGACTTAGAGCATGGTTGGGCCCATTTCCTTGCTCCTTTAGTATGTGTCACTGGGAAAGTGTTAAGTACTTAGGGAAGTTTTTGCAACAGTGGCACATGGCAACAAAAGAACATTTTGCACTAGGGAACAACTCTTAAAAGTTGACTTTGGTTTTGTGAAAAACTTATATTAATACTTGTCTTCACCAACCAAAAAATCTCTCAAGAGGCTTTTCAGTTTCATTAGGGTATAGAGTTTGTCCTGCAGCAAGTCAGTTAAAGAGATGCACAAATACTGAAAAGGGAGAGTGATGTTACCACACTCCTTCTCAGGAAACAATACACAGCATCAAAGCAAAGCTTTGAGCTGTGCCTATGAACTCTACGTTTTACTGTTATTTTCAGTTTAGGGTGTTTTGAGTGGATTATTTTGGGGTCTGGGAACACTCAAATTTTCTCCAGATTAATGGGGTAATTAATGGATTAATTACTACTTCTTATGAAAGGCTTCATAGGAATGTTCTGCTTCAGCTGGGGGTTGGGGACAAATAGATGCAAAACTAGACAAATTATTCATGAAATCTGATACCTAAATTTTACAACTGACAACCAGCTGTCTATTGAACTGCGGCACTGAAAACAATCTTATTTTTAAAAATAAAACAAAATTTCATTTTATTTAAAATTTTGTATCAGTTACAATGGTTTTTAAAAATTTACTCCTCTTACTTTTAACAGATAATTTAAGTATTTCAGAACAAAACATCTTTTAGACATCCACAATATGTATGAAAAGAAATCCAATTTGAAATTTTTCTATAGTTACTTTAACGGATATTCTTGATGAAAGCATATTCAAATCTTGGACACATTGGATAAATAAAATTGTAATCAGTCCTTCAGATGATAAAGTATGAGAGAATGCTCACAGAATAACACAGCTAGTAATTGTTGTTCAAATGACAAAAAAATTAATTTAATGGAATAAATATATAATAGTCTAGGAAGCCTGTCCCCGTCATTTTATTACTCATCTAAACCCAGCCAGGCCAACAACAGAGGATAAAGACATGTGTAATAACAGTTAAAAGTACCGGTCTTTGATATTTAGCCAACACAAATGATAGCTTTGTGGATTTTTTAAAATTTTTTTCATGAGGATGGTATATTTGTCAAGGTAAGACGATGGGGTGTATTTTATTTAACAAGTTTTTTTAGCTTGATTTATAATATAAAAATATTTAGACATATGGTATGTGGGCGTTCATTTGTACTCTTCGCCTGGACTACATAATGTCCGGGGCAGGCCCAACAAGCACAACAAAAGGAAGAAGACAAAACAGAAGAAAACAGAGACAAAACAACTAGAAGAGGAGAGTGAAGGTGCAGTGGCCAGTGACCTCCTAAATCAAAGCGACTGGGTTATGTCTCTCTCCAGATAAGGTCCTTACACTCAATGGAGCCCACGCCTTAAAGAAAGCAAAAATCTCAAGCTTTCTGGGGTTATTCTGAGGCATGCCTTTTTCCACTGCTGCACCACCTTATTGTCCAGTGGAAAGGACATCCTCCAGATTTATGGAGCCAAACTACTGGCTTTTCATTGTGGTCAACAATTACTGGTCTTTCATTGTAAGCACATGCATGAGGACCAGCCAGAAATGCAGGTTTTGGCCATATTATGGGGGCTATGCCAGATGGCTGAGATTTCTCCCACCTCTATGTAGGAAAAATGTTTAAAAGGTTAAGTGCTTGGCTGTTAACTGAAAGGTGGACAGTTTGACTTTACCCAGAAGCCCCTCAGGTAGCAGAGGAGGAGGGGGAACAACAAGAAAACTTTCTGAAAAAAAAACACCACTGACACCCCATGGGGAGGGCATGCCACGACTTGCAATCTACTTGACAGAAATTAGATTTATTTGATAATTTATAAGTATTAGGGAGAATTTTAAATATCCTTCATTATACAAAAGTCTAGAAAAATATTATCAGGAGATGTGTTTTCAGTTGACTGTTGTGAAGGTCAAAGAATAATCTGCAGTATTTAAATATTTTGTTGTTATATGCTGCTGGATGAATTTCAAAATCTCCCATTACCTAGACTGTGAGCCATTAATACTACACAAGTAATTAGTATAACAATTTTTTTTTCTCCTTCCTTTTCCTAACCCAAACTCCCCTCTTAACAGAATGTGTGGTCTTAGAGGTGTTCTGGTGGCCTAGTGGCTAGGGAGGTGCACTATCAATCCAAAGGCAGGTGATTCAAATCCACCAGCCTCTCTATGGGAGAAAGATATGCAATCTACAGCTTCTGAAAACTCTCTAGAGAATCAGCTATGAGTTCGTTCTGACTCCACAGTAATGATTCTTTTAAAACATCCATAGTTAACACCCATGGTAGTATGAGTCAAGAAATCAAAAGACATGTTACACTGGGGAAGTCTGCTATGATGCATCTCCCCAAAGTGCTAAAGAGCAAGGATCTGGGTTTAAAGACCAAGGTGCACCTGCTCTAAAGCATGGTCATTCAATTACTTGCTATATACTTGCAAGTTGGACAATGATTAAGGGTAGCAAGGGGCTGGGGTGGGGGAGCATAACTTGATGCCTTTGAATTGTGGTGCTGGCGAAGAATATTGACCCATGGACTGCCAAAAGAATAAATAAAATTGTTTTGGATGAGGTGCAACCAGGGTGAGTCTTAGAGGCAGGGATGATGAAACTTCATTTCAAAAACTGAGTATTTTGTGAGGAAGGGCTAGTCCATAGCAAAAAGGTATCATGGTGGGAAAGTTGGAGGGTCAGAGAAAGAAAGGAAGACCTTCAATTAGATGGGCTGGCACAGTTACCAAGAATAAGCTTGAGCCTGACGGAGATTGTGATGCTGGTGCAAGATAGGGGAAGGTTCTGATCTCTTGTTCATGGGGTCCAGTCGTAATTGGCTCAGTGGCTCCTAACAATAACAACTACATCAAAGAAGCTTTTCTGGGTGGTGGCAGTGGTTAAACCACTCTGTGGCTAACTAAAGGGTTGGATGTTCTGAGACAGAGGTGCCTCAGAAGAAATATCTGGCAATGTACTTGCAAAAAATTACAAAACCAAAAAACAACAAATCCTGAAAGCCCTGTGGCGCCCAATTTTACCCTGACATACAAGAATCTCCACAAGCTGGAGTTAACTCACAGTTACTGTTACCATTAGCCATATTGTTTAAAATATCAAGTCATCAAAACAAGAAGATCCTTAATTAAGATGTAGTCTTTGTATGCAAATCTGACTCCCTCTTTCCCATCATCTGGTCTGTGAATCTGTAGCACAGTTACTTGGATAATAATTCGTCTCCTTGTGCCTCAGAGGTTTCTCTCTATAAACCAGACGTAAAACACATTGTCATCAAGTAGATTCCTACTCAGAGCACCTTTATAAAACTGAGAAAACTGTTGCCATAAGTTTCTAAGGCACTAATACGGAAGCAGACTGCCACATCTTTTTCTCATAGTGTCGGGTGGATTTGAACTGTCACCCTTTCTGTTAGCAGCTGAGCTTTTAACCACTGCATCACCAGGGTTTCTTCCTATATTTTCCAAGAATTACTTTACTGACACACACAACAAGTCTGTTATTCATAACAATTCCTTTCCTTCAAATTCCCTCTCCCGTCAACACCTTTCTGTCACAGGGTGTAAAAGAGGAGGCCCAAATGAAGGGCAGGTTAGCAGAAGCACGGATGAGGGAATGAAAGAAGAATTGAGTGTTTACTGTTACCAGACTTCTCCCTTCCACCAACGCAAGCCCTAAAATTTTCAAAGCCCAGAGGTTTTTGGTATAAAACTTGAAAACGCCTGATGTAAGAGGTGAAAATACTGTTTTTCAATCAGGCTCGAATTTCTGAAATAATGCTCTCTTTTTTTGCATGTTTTCGGGAAGGATGTTGGTAATATGGTTACAAAGTTTTTAGCAGACACATAAAATGTCCATTCTAGCGTCTTCAAGCTCCCCCATGCATTTCTGCAGATGATTTACAGATTTGCTGGATTCCAGCAATCTTTATATCAGACACCCGAAGACGCGTTAGACAAGGTATATTTGTTTTCCTGTGCTTTTTTTTCCCTAACAGGTTTGTAAGCTAGACCAGGAGCATGTCTTTTAAATCAAATTTGATATAGTTCTTGGCACAAGCTTTTGCATGCAGGTGCTCCATAAATAGTTATTGTTGATTATAAAAAGGAAACAATGAGGAGGGAAATAGTCCAACCTTATTGGAAAGAGGTCAGCAAGAAAACAGCAACCCTTGAAAATTAATTTCTATTCTTTTTTTCTTTTATAAATTTATTGTCTAGAATTACAAAAAAGCAAGGGCATGAAATCCAAACACCTTGCTGTGTCTGCAAGTATATAAATACTCTTTAAAGATATCATTGAGATAATAATAATAAAGATCATAGAAGCATAAAAAAAGGAAAACAAATTAGGATGATTCTCTAAAGCCACGCAACAGGCCCTCAGAGATGGAAGGGAGGAAGCACGTCCCACTAGCTCTTTCTGGTTTTCTGATCGTGGCAGCTCCTAGTCATCTAGATAGCAGTTTTTAAAGCCCCCCTTGTGGTAACTAAAGTTATCTTTGTACAGGTGTGCATTATTTAGGATACAGGCTAGGTTCCTTTAGTAAGAAAAGCTCCATATGCAGAGCCTTAACTAGTTTCTTTCTCTCCCATACAACGTAGAGCTAAACAGTCTGCACCTCCAAATCGAAAGTCAAACCCATTACCATTGAGTCAATTCTAACTCACAGTCACCTGGTAGGACCAAGGAGAGCTGCCCCATAGAATTTCCAAGCTATAAAGTTTTATGGAAGCAGATCCCCATATTTCTCCCTGGGAGAGGTCTGAGTGTTTGAACCACCAAACTTTGTTTAGCAGTTGAGATTTAACCACTATGCTACCAGGATGTTATCAGTCTAGGCCAGGGGTTAGCAAATCACCCTAGGAGACAAATCTGGTCTGCCACTTGTTCCCATTTCTGAAGTCAGAATAGTTTCATATTTGGAAATGGTTACAAAAAATAAAAATAAGACTATCTGATGGTAGAAGAAAATGATATACAATCCCATCTTCAGTGTCCATAAAACAATTTTTTTAAATATAGGGACAAGAATTTATTGACCCACTCATAAAAGCATAAAAGCATTGTCTACTGAAGTTTTTGAACTATAGTGACACTGTTGAAGAACTACAACAAAGACTTTCCCAAACCCTTGAAAACATTTACTCTCTGGTCTTTTACAGAAAAAGTTTGCCAAGCCCAAGTCTAGGTTGTGAGGACAGTTCTCACTCACAATTTCCATTAACGTCCCAGGTTCTTTCCATCTTGTGGCTCTGCTGTCCTCATAGGTTGTTATCTGATTAGTGGATACTGGATCATTGCCATAGCCATATTCCAGCTCTTGGAAGCAGGGCAAGCAATTTCTAAGTATGTTCAGGAGTTTCACACATCATTTCTATTCTAATTATTCAAATATCATACACAGAGATGGAAATGAGAGCAGAGAAGATAGATTTTAAAACATCAATTAAAAGCTTGATAAAGCACAAAGCACATAAATTAAATTGTAAATATCTGTTGAGCACTTTAAATCCATTAGGTTTCAAATATAAATAATCCTAAGAGCCAATGGTCGAAAGTCTGTATAATAACAAGATTTCACCCCTAAGGGATTCTATAAATGTTCAGAGGGAACTAGTCAAATAGAGTATGTACACTGCATAAACAATTAGTGGTGTAACCTGTTAAGGAGCTTGGTTGCTAACAGAAAGGTTGACAGTTCAAATCTAGGCAATGACACAGAGCAGGAAAGGGTTTCTGATCTACTTCAAACTTCAGCTGTTAAATATCTGATGGAACACTATTCTACTTTGATGTATATGAAGTCACTGAGTGAGAACCCATTCAACAATATTTGGTTATGTAGCAATTAAAAAGGAGGGCTTACAAATCTATGCACGAGTATGAAAGTTCTCAGAAATTATTGAGTGGGGAAATAACAAGCTATACCATAATACTTACAACATTTATTTTAGTGTTCAAAAAGAAAACTATAAGTTTCTGTCTGTCTGCACATATGTAAATATAGACAAAAGGGTTAAAGGAATACACATCAGACCAACAACAACCACCTCTAGGAGGCTGCCTCTGAATGCCATTGGATAAAGATGGCTCAAGTGAGAACTTTTATTGTACTCTGTTCTTGGCCTGAGAATGCATTTATGGAAAAGACCCTGAGAGAAAAGTGTTGTTAATCCTGTACTATTTGCTCCATTAAAATAAAATTATAAACTATGCAAGAATACATGTGAGATTCTTTGGGGTCAGTCTTCCACTAGTTTGGTCATAGTATTGCTGTCTAAGTGCCTTTCATTATTGCAGTGTCTCACCAAGCCCTCCAAGATAGAACTCTGCAAGTCTAATTATTTAAGTCTAGTGTGAGCCTGCTATTTGCTAATAAATTCATTATTTTATAGTGGCAATCATTCCTGGGTTTGTAATTCTCTGCTTATAAGTAGTAACTGGGAAAGGAAGTGGAAAAGCACTCATTTCCACAAACACTGATAATTGTTTATTCTGAAATGGCAAAACACCTTGGTAACATTACAACGCTGAAAATGAAATTCCCCCTTTTTCTCTTTACTAGAAAGTAAAAAGGACTATTAGTATTTTTAACTTCAAAAAGAAAACAAGAATATTATTTCCTCCTCAAACATTCTTAATATCTTTCTAATTTATAAAAACCACATTATTTACATGTAAGAAATAACACATTATTTTCAAGAAAAAAAGACTTAGCTAACAGTGTAAGTCAAGTTTGTGGAAAACCTATTATCCTTGTTTCACACTTCAGCAAAGGCAGGCTAAGCGTCCAATTAACCAACATTCCGTTCAGTGCTCATTCCTTTTGACGTTCTAGCCTCAAGTTTTGTCTTGTGTTTTCATTTGGTTTTCCCTTTATATGACCATCTCCTACAAACTATCTCCACTTCCTTCAATTTTCTAATAGTGCTTTCTAAAAGTGGATTTTTAAAAAAAAATTATAATGGCAACACATAATTTTATATATTGAGATTGCAGTCTAGCACTAAAAGATGAATAAAATTCATTTTAGAAAAGGTGATATAAGGATAAAAGTATTTGAACTGTGGATTTAAAAACATAAGTGTTTCTCTTGGATAGGAAATAAAACTCACATAACTTAAATTTTATTCTGTGGCAGAAAACATGCTATTAGAGAGGTGCTCTCCAGACTTATGTTTTAAAATTAATTCTTAATAGTAAGCTATAGTCTGCAGAAATTATTAGATATTCATTTTTTTCAATAAACTAACTTGACATTTACTAATGTGTCCATTATTCTTACACAACTTCAAAGATATACTTTGCAGAAACGTTTTGCTGTATATTTTAAACCAGACTGCAAAGAAACAATGACATGCAAATATATCTTAAATCTAAGTCCTCTGAATGCATCTAAAAATCATATACATGTAACTAAACAAAATTCATTTGTCCTATTCTAGCATTTGGTGAGCTACAGCAAAAAGTTCAAGAACTCAGAAGCGTAGTGGGAAGTTTCAAGCTATAGACATGCTGCTGCTTTACCTCGAAGACCGAAAATTATGTCAGTGGGACACTTATTACAATTGATTCTGCTATAATTTAACCAATATCGCTCATAGAGGCCACAGAAGAGCGTTTCTCTTCTAAGAATTTTCCACTAGGTTTGCATTTGTTATGAAGTGCATTCGCTGGAAGTCAGTGGCAGATATTTAGGGTTCACCCTGTCTTTCATGTCGCTAAGGCAAGGTTCACTAACCCAAGTCTATGCTGAACACTACAAGCCACGTGTGGCGCCATACTAAATTGTAAGAGCTGCAAACCTAAACTAAGCAATTAAAAAAATCCCCAGAATATCCTGAAAAGTGTTCAAATACTATTTATCTCCTTGGTGCACAAAGATGTAAACCTCTGTCCTTTCTCCTTGCGCTTGTGCCATAGCCCACATTTGCTGTCCCGTGCTTTCTGAGCGTATTTGAAAATTCGTAAGGTTATTGGTGTTTGGAATATTAGTTATAGGGCATATTTTAACCACTTTCAAGCTACATAAAAGAAAGACTTTAGGTAAGTCACCGCCGTGCCGCTAGCTGCCTTTAAAGAAGAAAAGGACAAATCCTGATCTGAGAAAAATCTATTTTCACTCTTAAAATCTAAAGCTGTCCTTGGGCAACTGGGCGGGCTAGTGGCGAGGCGAGCGACAAGGGCCTGAGCTCCCCCCTGTACCGCAACTCAAACTTTTGCAACTCTTGTATTTGAAATAATGAGAGCCAATCATCAATAAGAGGAGCAAATATCCATTCTCTTTCCTTTCACTATGTTCCAGGTCCGGATTTTTGGAGGCTTCTTCCACTTGCGTATCCCGGGCTCTTCGCTGAATCCTCCAAATCTGGGCTATGGAGGTTGGGCACCTCGCCCCGTGCTTCTCTCACCTCCCATCTACGCCCACAGTTAACCCTGGGAGGTGAATATGTGCTTAGCTTTGACTAGAAGACATCCAGAGCTTCGGATGAGCAGTGATGGAAGACACCTTGTAGACACAACGCTGGGGCTCTAACTTCACTCTCTCTGGCTAATCATAGGGAAATGCAGGACGCGTTACAGCGGCCTCACCCGCCTGGCCACGCGTGGTGATATCTCCCGCATGCCAGACAGTCGGGACACCGGGTTTGCGCGACAGCCTCTCGGTTCCCGGAGCCAGAGCCGAGCGCTCAGAGATGTTACTCCAATCTCTCTTCTAGGTTTGAAAGTAACTCTTCCGCTCTGCCTCTGGGAGATTCCTGGAGCTGGAAGCCACGCTTGAATTGGGAGAGCTCGGCTGGCCGCAGCTCCCCTGCAGCGCCCGCAACCGCGGCTCCTCGGCGTGGGGTTCCCTGGAAGCCGGGCGCGCGCGGAGGCTGCCTCTCCGCGGTCCCGGGAACGTGAATACTGCGTCCGCAGGATGTTCGCCGGCTGGGCTGGGCAGCCAGGAAACATGAGAAGGCCTCGGTATTCCTGTTCCGGGGCCGCGCGCACCCGTCTGGGTAATTAAAGCCGAGACGAAGGCGGTGGCGGCAGTGAGCGCGCTGGAGCCCGCGCGGAGAACATGAGTCTGGGATGGGAGTGCGCCTAGCTGAGACCCTGGGGAGCCAGCCGCCCGCCCGCCGCCGGCCCCGCCCCACAGGTACAGTACTCGCGCAGGTGCGTTCACGCCCCGGGCTCCTGCGCCCAGAGGGTCCCGTCGCTCCCACGCCCCCCTGTCCTCAACCCAGAGTGCCTCGGATCTCCTCGCCCTGCCCCCACTTTCCCTCCGAGGTCCGGCGGGGATAGCGCCAGAGGGTCAGCGAGAAGCATAGGAGCCCACCTGACCGCGCCCCCTTTTGCTTTGAAATGATCTTAAAGCTTTGGGCGGGGTAGTTCCTCAGGGAGTGAGCTCCCCAGAGGCACTCGGAGCGAATCGGGTAAGTAGCCAGAGCAGGGGCCTAGAAGTGGCGGTGGGGACTGACTCCGGGAGAGGGTTTGCTTGCTCTGCACGCCGACTTTCACACGCCTCCAGGGCGCGCGTGTGGCAGGCCTGAACTCTGGGACCTTTAGATCGCTCCTGCCGCTCCTGGTTCCCCAAAGTCCCCGACTCTGTATTGGAGGTGGTGTGCGCTTGGGGCGGTCCGGGAAGGGTCCGAGGTTGCAGGTCACACCAGTGCTTCGCTAGGAAAAACATGCCATTACATCCCGGAGGGCAAGTCTGGGGTGGAGGGAGGCGGTGGTGCTGGTCGGAGAGTGTGTTTTACAAATAGAGCAACTTGAATGCAAATCAGTAGGCTCACTGGTTTTCAAAGGGGGATAAAAAAACTAACCGCGGCGAGCCCTGCGGGCGGAACGGGGGATGCAAACACGGAAATTTATTTTAACACACTTATCGCCAATGCTGTGTACACACGCTCAGTCACGTACCTGTCTGCGCCCGGAGGACTCGGTCCTCAGGCACAAGGGGCAGCCAGCAGAAATCTGACTTCACTTCCCCACAAGTATCGTAGGTAGCCGGTTCCTAATCGCTGTGGTCACGGCTCTAAATGTAGCGCGTGGCCGCCGCTGTTGTGGCCGGAGGGCGGGGCTGGAGGGGGGTCGCTAGCGAGTGTGGACACTGAACGAGGTGTGGAGTGGGGGTGGGGGTAGCAGCCCACAGCGGGGCGGGGTGAAGGGGGCAGTAGTAGCGAAGGGGAGGCCTCTGGGTGAAACGGGAGCTGCCCGGAGAGGCGAGGCGGGGAGATGGGGCGGGCGAGGGCGGCCGCGCGGCTCTGGGCGGTAACTCGGCTGCTGGGCGGCGGCGCGAACTTGCCCTTGACGCCTGCAGGCGGAGACCAGAGGCTCCGGGCCGCGGCGACCCCGGAGGTGAGCTGCATGCGAGCTTTGCCCGGAGGTGGCAGCCCCAGCTGCCGCGCATCCGCTGGCTCCGGGCCGCCGAGGACGTGGGGCCCGCGCTGCGCGGGGCGCTCCACATCCATCTCTATCTGCTTCTGACACCTTTCCAGACTCTGAGACTGTCCGGAGACCCCAGCGGGGTGGCAGATGTACTGGGACTCCAAGCTTGCATTTCGATGCGGTTAAGTGGAAGAGGGCCATTTGCACAACAGGCTCCTCCAGGAACCTGCCAGGGACCCTGCCCGTCCCGGGGTGGGACTGGGAGGGGGAGATAGTAGGAAGACTGGGGTTAGGAATATTTTGCGTTTGTGCCTGAAGCAATCCTTAACATTCCTATTCTACAAGCCATTTCTACTTTTCTCCTCCTCTGTGGAGGGGGGCATTAACGCAAAGAAGCACTTAGAGCATTCAGCCAAACTTGTCAGGAGCTGGAAAACATGAAAATCTCTCCAGTGCCAGTATGGACAGGCACTCAGTAACCGGGTCGTGCGGATATGGCTGTCCGGGTTACCTCCAGGAATCCCTCCCTTCTTCGCCACGCCACCGAATGAAGGACTCTGAGAGGCTTTGCTCTTTCTGTTGTGATTGAAGAACCACGCGCTCTGCTCTCTGCCTATCCGGTTCCGCTCGGGAGTGTGTTTCTCCCAGATTATAACCAAGGCTCAATTGTGAATTACTGCCTTCTTGATAGGCCGATAAATGATAAATTCTTTCTGGTTGAGGTTCCCTTGGGAACTCAATTCTGAGGGCAAAAGGGGAGCAGGGTCCCCGCGAATAGTCTGCCAACAAAACAAGGGTACCAGGAGTGCATCAGTGTTGGGAGCGTGGCAAGCTCCATAGGTGTGGGCCCCCTGGCCAGGTGGGGTGCTTTTCCTCTAGGGCCCTCCAGCCCAGCACCACATTCGGCTGACTTGCAGGGATCTGAGCTTTTCCATCTCTTGTAACGTGATGCGCTTCATCTTCCAGAACCCGAGTCCCGCTGAGCTGGGCGGCCTGATCCCGAGGCGCAGTGGCCGCGCCGTGCACTGTAGCCAGCTCGCATCATGAACACCATCGTCTTCAACAAGCTCAGCGGCGCGGTGCTTTTTGAGGACGGTGGAGCCCCGGATCGGGGCAGCCGGCCCTACAGCGGGGTCCTGGACAGTTCGCACGCACGCCCTGAGGTGGGCATTGCCGACAGTCCGCCTCTCAAGGACAACCTTGGCCTGAGACACCGGAGAACAGGGTATGCGCAGCCTTCCTGGGAAACCCTTCTGTCCACCTACAGCCTTAGGGATGGGCGGTGAGCGGAACCAGAGTACAAATGGCAATCGTTCAGGGACCCTGAGTTTTCCGGCGGGAAGGGCAGGTCTCTCATGCATCGCATTTAATAATACTAGTGTTTCGAGATAGGAAGTGATCATTTAGTCCGAACAGCGCAAGCGGATACTAGGAACTATTCCTAAGTCCTCTGATCCCCTCTGAAGTAGGATTATTTGATCCTCCGTAGACCTGAGGGTGCAAATGAATAGATAAGGGCAAGGCAGAGAGTAGTGGGCAGGGTGTATAGAAGGAGGCAGAAACCCCCACAGTGTAACAGGGGAGGACTAAGCAATTTGGAATTCCTAGAGCAGATCAACGTGGGCAGGACCCGTGGGCTTCTTCTCTTCAGCTCAGAATTGGACATCGCCACGCTCAGGTGTGCTTGGCCAAGGTCAGCTCTCCGCATAGCGCCCTTGGCGCGCGGACCCGGCGCTGCGGAGCCCGCTGCGAGCCCGGAGAAAGAGGCCGCGCGTGCTTGCCGTGCTTCAGTTTAGCAAGATGAAGGAGCTGCTAGGGTACGGGAACTCGGGGGTGGGCAAGTTGCTCGAGTTGCCTGTGAGTGAAGAGCTGTCTGCATCCCCGCCAGACTCTGGCAGCTTCTGGAGCGCCGCTCTGGGGGAGGGGCGGCCGCTCCTGCCATTTCCACCTTCCAGATTGCATCAGCTGCTTGTTCTGCGGCGTTGCCGGTTAGTAAAATAGAGATTAGGTTTCCTCAAAATGTTACTACCATTCCATTCACATGGAATTGCATTTCAAAGTATTTAAAGAGGCATAAACCCAGGAGGCTGCAGCGCAGGCGCGCGAGCTTTGTTGGAGTGTGGAGAGCGCGGGTGGCGGCAAGGCGACACCTCCCGGAGCCGCTTGGGAACGCAGTGCCTGTTGTCTTGCTTAGGCCTGTGCTACTTGTGTCTCCAGGCCTTTCAGTATGCTTTCCCCCTGAATCCTTTCTGCTTCACCCGTGGATTACAGCTGTCCATTAATTCTTCCGCATGTCAGGAAACCATCTCTAAAGTGTTTTCTTAGGTTCTGCATCTTTTCTCCACAAACCCTATCCCTTTCGCAGAACTGCCCTCCTCTTGCTTTAGCCTTGAAATCCAGAGGACGACCTTAACTGCAGCCAACAGAAAGTCCTGGTGGCAAGTGAGCATTTCTTGAAGAATGCTAGAGGGGACAGAATCTAGGGCTGGCCATGGAGGGGTGTGGCACTGGGGACAAGGAAGGATGACAGTTGGTCCTGTAGCTCACATCTGCAACTTAAATAAGTTTCATTCCAATCACCTCATCATCTCCTATATCTCTCATTTTGGATAAATGGGTTAATAATATTCTCTCTTTAAAGACACTCTAATATCCTTCATTATCATACAACCCCTAGGACTACTAAAGATGTGGAGGAAATGACACACAGAAGCAGGTGCAATGATGTGGTAGCCAACTCTTGTTTTGCTTCAACTATAGCACCCACCTTTGCTCAGATGGCACACAGCCAGGCTAGGGTGGGAGATGCGGGCTCCATAGTTCCTTTGGGGCCAAGCGGAGAAACTGTCACATCTTAAATGCACTAAGGCATGGACAGTGCTGGTGGCCAGCACCCAGACAGGGCCACTGATAAGGGCCTCTTTCTCCAATCATGTTTCAGGGCCCGGCAGAATGGCGGGAAGGTGAGGCATAAACGGCAAGCCCTGCAAGACATGGCGCGACCCCTCAAGCAGTGGCTTTACAAGCATCGAGACAACCCATACCCCACCAAGACGGAGAAGATACTCTTGGCCCTTGGCTCACAGATGACACTCGTTCAGGTAATTAGGGCCCACAGAGGTCCAAACCTTTGCTCCAACACTTGACATTTGCTCTGCTCTCCACTGAGTGCTTCTCCCTGGGGAAGGTTGGGGGTGGGTGGATGGGAGAAAGATAAGGTCCCATGCTCTGACCCTGCTCTGGAGGCAGAGGAGGGTTGGCACAGCCAGAGAGCTCAGCTGTTTTGGGAAAAGGATTTCCTGGTTTCATTTCACTCTTATCTACCACTTCAGAGCAGATGCTTGGTGTAGAAGGGCTTGCATAATAGTTGTTAAGGAGGAGAGTCGCACAGTTAAGAGATGGTAGCTGGAAATCTAGGCTTATCAGCCATATATAGATGTATGCAGATGGTGCTACCCACAGTGATTTTTCAGGTTTCTATGTGTTTCAGAATCTCCTGGAGTTTGTTAAAACAAATTGCTGGACCCCATCCCAGAATTTCCCATCAAGCAGGTCTGGGCCAGGGCTGGGGCTCTGCATTCCTAACAAGTCCCCAGATGATGCTGAAGCCACTGATCATGTGCTCTCCCAGACATTACAGAATGGCCCCGTATTAAGTACCACTTTCAGAATTGCCTACAACTGACAGAATTAGGAGATGAAGTAAAAGGAGAAATGGGTTTGGTTAATTTTTCTTTTACAAGAAGACTTGATGGGCACCAGCCAGAATCCATAGTGCTTGTATGTTTCAGCTGGTTAGGGAGAAGGTGGATTTCATATGGTTGGGTTACTTTGCACATGTAGGGAAATGATGTAGCTCTGTTTCTTTTCTAATGAACAACACTTTTCTACAATTGACTAACTTTCCTCTGTAATCATCTTTGATATTAATAACAACAAAGTGGTAAAGTAGGGAAGTTGTTGACAATCTACAGATAATATGACTAGAGCACAAAGAAGTTCAGAAATAATGTGGAGCAGAGATGCCTTGGAAAGAAAAGAATTACAAATCAAATGCTATTACTATCACTTTCCAGTTTTCTACAGCAAACATGGTGATGTGTGTATTTATACATGTAAACAGAGTGAAATTTATTTAGGAAGAGAGAGAGAAGGAGCTAAATAAGCTGATAAGCTGAGTAGATTTTAAGACCACTACATCACTACATTTATGACACTTTCAGTGTTTCATTTAGTTTACAAGAAGGGGACCCTAAAAGAAAAGCATTATTTAACACAGATCAAATTATTACAGTTGTTTTCCAGAGTATTTTACATTGCCAACTAGAAATTACTGGAAAGTTTGACAAAGTATTGACGTTTAGGCTTATCAAAACTCTCAGCTTCTGTCTGCTTCTT
Organism: Elephantulus edwardii; assembly: GCF_000299155.1. Classification (NCBI taxonomy): domain Eukaryota; kingdom Metazoa; phylum Chordata; class Mammalia; order Macroscelidea; family Macroscelididae; genus Elephantulus; species Elephantulus edwardii. Next base: position 13,364,794 of record NW_006399804.1, on the reverse strand, counting down.
TTCAGAACGTGACGGTAGAGAGAAACATCTGCTTTCCTTCATATTAACAGGCTGTAGTATTAATAGTGATTTGCTATGGCACTGGAGGGGAGAAAGAATTTCATGTTCTTGCCTTAATGTCTACATAACATGAAAGTATGAACTTTTCGTAGCTTCTTGATTTAAGAATTCAAGTATTCAAGTCATGTCCACTTTTTTAGTAGGAACAGGTAGACTATTTCTTTTGAAAATATACTAATTGATAGGACTATGTGTACATTTTGCAACGTTGTCAATAATAAAACATTAGATTATTTTGATTGTTGTTTTTGTTGATTGCTGTTGAGACGAACATGACTCATATTGACCCTATGACTAAAAGACCTGAAGCCTTTCTATAACTATCATCATTTATCAAAGTTCATAGAGTTTCCAGAGGAATGTTATTTAGGAAGTGGATGCCACTCCTGCTTCTAATTTCATAATTTACAATGTCACAATTAATGCTTAGAATACTTTCATACCAAAAGACAAACCTATTGTCAGTGAATCGGTTCCAACTCATAGCTACCCAACCCTGCAGGGCAAGCAGAACTACCCTATAGGGATTCCAAAGCTGTAAATCCTTCTGGAAGCCAACTGCCACATCTTCCATGTAGAGCAGCTACTGGATCCGAGCCTGAGACCTTTCTGTTAGCAGCACAGTGCTTAGTCCTCTGTGCTACCAGAGCTCCTTAAAATGATGAAAACTAGTACTTATCATTAGCAGAGGTATTTACATTTTCTTGCTTTGAAGTTTTGCTGATCTACAATACTAACAGCTGTAATTTTGATATATTGTTGTTGTTGTGCACTGTCAAGTCAGAACCAACCCATAGCTGACCCTCCAGCGGGTTTTCAGAGGCAGTTAATCGCAAGGGAGGAGATTGCCCATCCTTCTCCCACAAATTTTGATATACAGGAAAACTATCTGGTACCTCACATAACAGTACAAATAACAATGATTTTTGTTACTTTCTGGTAAGACTATTTCTGAAAAAATTATATGAAATTTCTTTTCAGTTAGTAAGTCTTTGTTTTATCTTATATTGTTGTTATTGTATGCCATCAAGTTGACTTTTAATCATAGTTAGCCTGTGCACAACAGCTCTGAACCTTGCTCTATCCTGAGCCAATCTCCTTGCCTCTGACATACTTACTCCCATTATTCCAGTTATTGTATCAATCCTTCTTATCCTTTCCTGTGCTGTCCCTCTACATTTTCAAGCATAATGCCCTCTTCCAAGGACTGGTCTCTCCTGGCAACATGCCCAAAGTATGTGAGACAGAGCTTCAAAATCCTTGTCTCCAAGGAGCATCTTGGTTTTATCCTCTCCAAAACAGGCCTATTTGTTTTCTTGGCAGTCTATAGTACGTTCAAGACTCTTCTCCAGCACCACAACTCAAAGGCATCAATTCTTCTTCTGTCATCTTTGGCTATTGTCCAGCATAAAAAATATACACAGAAACGTGTACTTCTAAATAATTTTTATTACTTATAATGTTGTTGTTGTTGTTTGATGCCATTGAGTCATAGACGACTCATAGTGACCCTATGAATGAACAGCCTGAGTACTGTTCATACATAGAGTTTCTGGAGGCAAGCCATTTCGGAAGTGGATGCCGCTCCTGCTTCCAGGCTTGATTTAGTCGGGAAGCTCCAGCCAACACTGTCCACCATGGGTGCCCATTACCATGACTGGCACATCACTGTCACAGTCTTCAGCATCACAGCAACCACGAGTTACCTCTGTACAGCAACGTACAGACCAGTGCTGTACCACCTGTGATATCTGTATGATTTCCAAATTTTACAGTAAATGAAGTTGGTTTCTGGAACTTTAAAGTTATAAAAAGCAGGAAAAAAATAAAAGTATGTAGTATAACAGAAAAAATATACATACATATACGTGCATATTTTATATTTTGGAGCTCTGGTAGTGTAGCAGTACATAAGGAGTTGCGCTGGTAACTAAAATGTTCAAATTCACTAGCCTTTCCATAGGAGAAAGCTAGGCAATCTCCTGTAGTGTGATTTACAGCTTCTGAAACCCAATGGAGGGCCAGCTATGAGTCAATTCTGACTCAACGACAATGAGTATCTCTCTTTCTTTGTGTGTTTGCACGTGTGCTTTAAACATATTTATTCAATTTATACGGAACAAATAATCTGAAAAGCTGGACTATTTGGAGAATAATGGGCCATCAGGACTGGAGGAAGATTCATTGACAACCTGCAATATGCAGGTGACATATTACTTCTTGAAAGTGAAGGGGCTGCACGTACTGCAGAAGATCAAAGATTTCAGTATGGATTACATCACAGCATAATGAAAACGAAAATCTTCACAAATGGACCTGTAAGCAACATCATCATGAAGGGAGAAGCAATTCAGGTTGTCAAAAATATCATTTTACTTGGCTTCACAATCAACACTCAGGGAAGCAGTAGTCAAGAAGTCAAATGACAGACTGCATCGGGTCAATCTACTACTACAAAAGACCTCTTCAAAGTGCTAAGTAGCAAGGATGTCCGTTGAAAGTGTACCTGACCCCAGCCGTGGCATTTTCAGTGGCTTCCTCTGCATGTGAAAGTTGAAAAAAAATAAAAAAAAAAGTTGAACCATTGAATAAGGAAAACCAAACTTTTAATTATGGTGTCAGCAAAGAAAACTGAGTAGTGTGCCATGGATGGCAGAAGATTGAACAGGTGTTTGCTGGGGAAGGTGCAGCCACAGAAACAAGGATGGTGAGGCTGCATCCTTAGAAGCAAGAATGGTGAGACTTCATCTCATACACTAAGGAGGGGCTTGTCTTTGGAAAAAGACATCATGCTTGGAAAGGTGGAAGAAAGCGCTCAGCAGGATTTGCATAAGGACTGCTACAATAGGCTTAACCAAAGCAGAGATTCCAAGGATGCTGCAGGATTGGACAGGGCGTCCATCTGTTGTTTGCAGGGTCATGATGAGTCAGAGCCACTCAAGGATGCCTAACAGTAACGGAGGGCGATTAGTTTGGTTGTTTCAAATGAGGCAAACTGAGCTAACATTGAAGTAGAGCCTCTAACCTATGAGCAGAGTTGAAACGGCAGTACCACAATCACATATCGTGGGATCAGGGTGGTGCCCTTTTGCACGGTGACAATATGAATGTGTGTGGTTCTCTACAGTCCTGCTGATAATCCAGTCTAATGCATCAGGCCACCTCTTTGGAATCTCTTATTTCAAAGTTATGGCTCCTAATTTTTCCTATTCTGGTCTCTGGGAAGAAGCAGCACCTACATTGCATAAGTTCAGGTCTGTTACCGATTTGTTTCATCAGCCATGACAAACTCGATTTAAGTTGGTTTAAAAGCCTGCTAAAAGGGCAAGTGGAGTTGTCCTTGAATTGGATATTCAGTACCCAGGGAATCCCTGTACCTCATCACTGTTAGGCTGATAAAGAAAGTGTTGCCAGTCCACCCTTGAAGACATTTTAATGGAAGAAATAGTTCCCTTAAAAGGAGCATTTCTTTGAAAAATAGACTCTCCTCCATTTCTTCATCCCTTGAAAAATGAAGCAGAAAGAATAATTTAAAAAATTATCATTTGTTCTGCTCATTAGAATTGACAGCTTATCTTAATTTTCTATAACAATTATTGACATCGTTTGCATTATTAACCTGGTGCCTTCTTACTGAGCTGATCGTATTTTTATAAAATTAGCAAGAAGATGAGATATGTGGATGTGTCTGGTGGTGTGAACTTTACTGTTGTGTGCTGTGAAGTCCATTACACCTCATGTGTATAAGTATATATACCTCATGTATATAAGTCCATTATAGCTCCACGTGTTACAGGGGAGAACTGCTTCACAGGGGTTTTGAGGCTGTAACCTTATGGACACAGATCACAGGCCTTTTCTTCTGCAGTTACTGGGCAAGTTCAAATGACTAGCATTTCTTTACTAGCCAAGAGCAAACTATTGTCACCCACAGACCTTGCCTCAATTTTGACTAACAAAGTATTTTACTCTGCTTGGTTCCTACTAATACTCATTTTTGAAGAATATGAAAATACACTTTGTACTATCAAAACTCAAATAGCTTTGATGAAGAGATAATATGAAATTGCATCCTGTTGAGGCTTTGTAATAGTGGAAATTCATAATATATACTGGAAATATACTGGAACTTCTAATGCTGTCGTGGCATATGCTATAGGAAGTTGTGCAACCAAACTAAAGCTTATCAGCAGTTTGAATCCACCAGTGGCTCCACAGGAGAAAGATGGGGCATAGCTTACTACATATATATGTGTGTGTGTGTGTGTATGTACACCCACACACATTTATTTTTCTGGGATATAAGAATGCAATGTCTCTCTTCTTTTAAAAAATAAAATTTTTATTTTATACTGGTTTACATAAAAAATTCATATGCATTGTTTTCCACACCAGATCTTTCCCATTTTCTTTACCCTCCCCGCCCTCCACTCAAATTGTATAACCCTATAATGACCCCCCCCCTTCTCATCCTTCACCCCTCTGCTCCTCCCCTCCCCATTCTTGGAGCCTCAAACACATTTTACTGCTTATAAGATGCAATGTTTCTTGGCATAAATTTTTCCATAATTATTATATTGCAAGTGTAGAGCAGGTAGAGTTTGAGGTTGCATTTTAATGACTGGATGATAGCACCAAATCTCTTTGTGTCAAGTCTATTCCAGCTCTTAGTGACTGTACAGGATAAAGCAGAACTGCCCCTTAGGGTTTCTGAGACTGTAAATCTTTACAGATGTAGATTACCTCCTTATTGATCTCCTGTGCTGCTCCAGGCCATTCACCACCGGCCTTTGAGTTAGCAGCCCAGCACTTTAACTACAATGTCACTAGGGCCTCCTCTTCTTACAGAAGTTTCCAATTCCTATGATATATTCTTGTATCATTTGGCTAAAACTGTTGCTGCTTCAAAATTTTGAGTGTTTCTGCTGATATTTACATAATTATTAAGTACCTACCATAATAATCAAAACCCACTGCTATAAAGTCAGTCCTTGACTCATTATAACTCTACAGGACAAACTGGACCTGTCTCGTAGGTTTTCCAAGGCTCAGTCTTTACAGAAGGGAGCTCTGGTGGACTAGTGATTAAGGAGTCACACTGTCAAACATAAGGCAAGTGGTTCAAAACTCCTAATAGCTCCAAGAAAGAAAGATGGTCAAGCTATGAGTTGGTGCTGACTCAATGGCAATGAGAGAGTGAGGGAACCTTTACAGAAGTGGACTGCCTCCTTTTCCTCCCACATCTTTCTCCCATGGAGCAGCTGTTGCTATTGACGTTATTAGGTGCTGTTGAGTCAAGAACAACCCATAACAACCCTATGAACAACAGATCGGAACCCTGCCCTACCCTGTACCACCCTCATACTTCCTGATGCGCTAGAGCCCACTGTGGCAGTCACTGTGGCAGTCTACCTGCTTGAAGGTGTTCCTCTCCTTCGCTGACCCTCTGTCTTTCCAAGCATGATGTCCCTCTCCAAGGAGGCCTCTCCTAGCAAGATGCCCATAGTATGTAAAGTATATTTATTATCTTTGCTTCAAGGAGCACTCTGGCTGCACTTTCTCCAAGACAAATTTTTGCATATATTTTTTAAATGACAGTCGTAGTATATAATGTACAATAGCTCTGAAGGCTGTGCTGTCCTGAGCCAGTTTCACTGATTCTGACACACCTACCCCCCATTTCCCCAGTTACTATCAATCCATTTCATCCCGATCTTCCTCTCCTGTGCTGTCCCTCTACTTTTCCAAGCATGAGATCCTTCTCCAAGGCCCAATCCTTCCTGGCAACATGCCCAAAGTCTGTGAGATTGAGCTTCAAAATCCTAGCCTCCAGGGAGAAACTTGATTTCATCCTCTCCAAGACAGACCTGTTTGTTTTCTTGATGGTCCCTGGGATGTTTAGTACTCTTTTCCAACAGCACGGCTCAAAGGCGTCAATTCTTCTTCTGTCATCCTTATTCATTGTGCAGCCCTCAGGTGCATAGCAGTGATAATTTGCTGAGTATATTGTTCGAGATGCCGGCCTCTATGAAGAATGGAACAGCTAGTGGGCTCTAAGTGCCAAACTTCATGTTAGTAGCAGAGTGCTTAATCACTGTGTCACCAGGGCACCTTAAAAACACAGAAACAACCTACTAGCCATGAATTTGATTCATACTAATGGCAACTCCAAGTTCAGTAGAGTCATGCTCTGTAGGATTTCCACTGACTGCTTCTGTAGCAGTAAATTGTGAAGTCTTTATTCTGAGTTGTCACTGAGTAAATCTGCACCAACAACCTTTTGTTTAGCACCCACGCACATTAACTGTTTGCAACAAAGCACATATTGTTGTTGTGGTTGTATGTCATTGAGTTGGAACCAACCCGGAGATGAGGGTTTTCGGAGAGAGTAAATTGCCTAAGAAGAGACTATCCATTCTTCTTCTGGGTAGCAGCTTGTGGATTCAAACCATGTGCCTTTGGGATTGCAGTGCAGCTCCTCACCAGTAGACCATGAGTGCTCCCTCACAAAACATCTAGCAGCTGTTAAATATTCAGTAAAATATTAACTGGGCTCTTGTGCATCACCTCAAAGGCTCTGTACTAACATGGCATGCAAATGGTGTCTAATGTTTCAGTTAAATAGCCCAGCATAGGTTTGTTGACTCTGTATTGGAAGGTGGACAGATGCCAATGTCTCCCTTTGGGTGTGTGCTAATGATTGCTCTGTCAATATGATGAATGTAAACCCTTCTGTTGGAATAGAAGGAAAATTACTTGATTTCCCAGCTTCTAGAGACGTGATTCTCTAAACTTGCACCACGAGTTGTACTTGGTTTTTAAAATTCCGACTTTGACATGAAAATGCAGTCCCATAATCTACCATTGGTAAGAAGGTTGGCTTCATGTAAAATAGAACCTAAAGAGAACCTGAGTGAGAAGATGAATGGAACAGTAGGAGTGACAGAAAATGAAAGCAAAACAGAGGGAATCTGCATTAATTCATCAAAGAACTGCAAACAAATTACTTATACAAATTCATTAACCATGTCTGCCTTCTGCACAGCAAAATGAAAGTAGACAGTAAGCACCTAAACCTCTAATCCAGAGATCCTGGGTGGGTGGTTTAAGCAGTCCATGATCTGAACCTAACCCATTAGTGATTCAGCCCACCCAACAGCTCATCAGAAGAAACACTTGACAGTTTCTGTAAAGATTCTCTCCTCACATCTAACTCATTGCTGTCCTGTCAGAACCCACTCGTAGCTGACCCTCCAGTGGTTTTTCTGGAAGGCTGTATGAATTTTGTGGAAAGAGATTGTCTATCTGTGTCCCACAGAGCCTCTTGTGGATTCAGACAGCCAGAGAGATTTTGCATTTGCATTTCAGCAGCACAACTACTTACAGCTGACACTCCGGTGGGTTTCCAGAGGTTAAGTATTGCACAAAGGTGCATTGCTCATCTTTCTTCTGTGGAGAAGCTGGAGGAATAGAACTGCATGCCTTTAGGCCAGAAGAACAACTCTTTATCACTAGACCACCAGAGAAAATCGGGGCCCATTTAAAGTCACCCCATGTATTAGAGAGTAGAACTGCTCCACAGGGTTTTCTTGGCTGAAATCTTTACATGAGTGAGAGCACGTCTACAGGAGGGGGCTTGGATATTCTTTCTAGTTGCTGTCTTGGTTTTTGCTTAGTGTTCTACCCCTTAAATCCACCCCTTAAATTGAACTGTAAATATCAGAGCTTCCAAAATACTGTCAGAATACATAGGTTAGCAGCTTGAGTGCCAGTCAAACTTAGGCAATCAGTTTAGAAACAGCCTATCTTGTACATGAGCAAAGCTCTCTGGGAAATCACCTGATGTGTAAATATTGTTATATGATAAGAACTGTTGGGGTATAAAATATTAGAAAAGGTATGGTCCCTATATGTATAAAGCTAGATAATTAACATTTAAAGCTTGATTTTTGTATGTTAGAATTAGAGTACATTAAGTATGGGTTGGTTGGGGGATTTTTTTGCAATTTTCCATTGCAATTTTTCTTTTAAGAGGCAACTCTTAAGAATTGGATTTTTATACTATACTGCATAATAGTTGTGCTAAGAGTTCAGGCTAATTTGAATAATATGTTGTTTCACTCATTCACTGATTGCCATCAAGTCATGAAACTAGTCAGAGTTGATCCTCTCTGATCCATAGCTGATGACATAAGTGGATGAGTATAGAGAAGATGTAAGTATAGCTTAGGACCAACTACAAAAGGAGTTAGGTCCCTGTGTTGTACAAATGGTTTGTACCAGAGCACTGACGTTAGGATCAGCATTTCATAATCACCCAGTAGTGCCACAGAAGAAAAGTCTGAACATTTGTTTCCATTAAGATTCAAGTCAGTCATTGCCATGGCTCTGACTCATAGCTGACTCTCCGGCACATTTTCAGAGGTTGTAAATCTCACAGGAAGAAATTGTCCATCTTTCTCTTAGGAAGCAGCTGATGGATTTGAACTGCCTGCCTTTGGGTTGTTAGCACAACTCTGGTACTAGCCTACTAGAGCTCGCTCCATTAAGACTATCCCCAAGAAACCCTGCAAGGTTCTCCATAATACATGGGTTTGACTCAGATGGCAATGGGTTGAGTTTGGAAAGAAAGGAAACTAAGACTCTTACTAGGGGAATTTGTGAGGATGATACAGGATAGAGCAAGGTTCAGATCTGATGTCCATATGATTGCTGTGAGTCAAAGTCAATGGCACCTAACAACAACCTCACCACTAGGGAGAATTTCAGCTGTGTTTATAGATCCTCATCTTTAGAGTTTACAAAACTAGTAAAACCAACCCCACTGCCGTCAAATGGGTTCTGATTGATAACGACCCTCCAGGACAGAGTAGGCTTCCTGAGGCTGCAGGTCTTTACAGAAACTGGCTTGTCCGTATTTCTGCTCAGCAGAATAGCTGGTGAGTTCAAACTGCTAAACCTGGTTAGCAGCTATAGTTTGTTGGGTTTTTGTGGGTTTTGTTTTTTTTTTAGCAGCCATACTTTTAACCACTGCACCACCAGGGCACCTTTTAGAGTTGACAAGGACCATCTTATCAAGTCCTTTTTCTAGGTGAAAGATTTGACATCTAGAAAAGTTAAAGGGTTTGGTCAAAGTTACAATGTTTGGTCAAATTCAGACGAGGAAACCAACTTTCTTTTTATGATATCATTAGAGGATATTCTGCAGTTGTTGTTATGGACCATCAAGTTGGAACTGACTCATAGCCGACCCTCCAGCAGGTTTCCAGAGGCAGGAAACTGCAGGCGGGGAGACTGCTCATCTTTCTCCTGTGGAGCAGCTGGTGATCCAGACCACGCTGAACCTCTGTGCTGGCAGCGCAACTCCTCAACACTAACTGACCAGAGCTCCCTACGGTTATATGATGGGGGACATTAACGTAGGATTCCTGGTGCCTCAGTGTAGTATTTTTGGCAGCTAACCAAAAGATCAGCCATTGGAATCCATCATCTGTTACACAGGAAAAAGATGGGAAGTCTCCTCCCATAAAGATTTACAGGCTCTGAAACCCAGTGAAGGGTCCCCAAGAATCAGAATGGACTCCGTCAGGTACAATGAGTGTTTGGTTTAGTAATCAGATCAAATTGATGCATGGGTCCTTTCACTCGATGATGATACTCAAGTTCGATTTAAAAAAGAGTGAAGGTAAGAGAACTTAGAATTCTTTTCTAAACTTCTTGGTTAAGAATAGCCAGGACTTGTGCAAATATTTTGGTGGTAAGTTGGAGAATCAGAGGGAGGCTTAAAAGATACAGTGAAGAAAGAGGCCAAGCATTTGGTGCTTCGATGAATTTAAAAGGACAATTGCCTACATGTAAATGTAAGGGAGGAAATGCTGCAGAAGTCACCATTGTCATGAACAAGAGAAAACTACTGTGCTTTACTCATCAAGGCTGAGGGAAAGGGTATGTAATTTGGGTATTTTGTTTGTTTGTTTTTTTTAAAAGTAGTATTAACCAAAGATCTGTTCAATAATTAGAGTTTGAGCAGTGTGCAATAATGTGTATTTATAGTATATTGATGTTGTTATATGCCATTGAGTCCACTAAGACTTAGACTCTATGAACAACAAATCTAAACCTTGCCATATTCTGCACACTCCCCACGATTTCTGACATAGTTGAACCTTTTGTGACAGTCACTGTGTCCACCCATCTTGAAGGCCTTTCTCTTTCTTTGACTGCTTTTCCAGCATGATATCTTTTTCCAAAGACCACCCCCTCCTGACAAGGTACTAAAGAGCAACGGTGTCAATTTAAAGACTAAGGTATGCATATTCCAAGTCAGAATATTTTTCAACTACTTCTTATGCATCTGAAAGTTGGACAGTAAACAAGGAAGACTGGAGAAGAGCCAATGCCACTTAATTGTAATGCTGGCAAAGAACACTGAATATTTATATTATAGATTTTAAAAAGACAGACAGTTCCAGCACAGATATTGCCACAATATCTGTTATAATAACAGATTATAATAATGTTGAATCATGCTCTTAAACATACTTGAAAAATGATTGATTTCATTTTCTCTGCATGTTTCATTCTTTTAAGGGCAATATTTCCCTTTCAGGTATGTTGTTAAGTACAGTTGAGCCAAGTATGAATCATAGCAACCCTAAGAACAATGGATCAGAACCCTGCCCTATCCTATGCCATCCTGACCATCTCTGGCATACTCTATCCCACTATTAGAGTCATTCACTGTGTTAATCCATCTCATTGAGGGTCTTTCCCTCCTTCACTGATCCTCTACTTTTCTAAGCATGATGTCCCTTTCCAAGGACTGGTCCCTCCTTCCTAACAATATATCAAAAGTGTGCGAGACAAAGTTTCACCATTCTTGCCTCCAAAGGAACACCGTGGCTGCACCTTTTCCAAGACATATTTGTTTGTCCTTTTGGCAGTCCATGGGATATTTAGCACTCTTCTCCAGCACCACAGCTTGAAGACATTAATCCTTCTTCTGTCATCTTTATTCATTGTCCAACTTTCAGTTGCATAGCAAGCAACTGAAAGGACTGTGGTTTGGATCAGGATCATCTTAAGTCACAATGACATCATTTCTCTTTCAAGCGTATATCTTTAATTTAGAAGAAACCTCAAGCGCCACTTTAGCCTCTAGAAATTTAAAAACGTGGAAGTAATTTTTCTTTGTTTTGGAGTATTCACTTCATTTTCCTCCCATTACTACTTTGCATTGGAAACATTTGACTCTTAGCTTAAACAGGGATGTACTTTGGCTGTTTTTTCTTCCCCTTTCCTCCCTAATGGCTCCATCTCTAACTACTTCATAAATGTCTCTTTATAGTCAAAGGTGGGGGTCAATGAAAGAGAAGGACCTTTAATGAGATGGATTGTCAGTGACTACAGCAGCAGGCTCAAGTATGTCAGAGATTGTAAGCATGGATAGGACAGGGTTCAGATCTGTTATATATAGCCACCATGAGTCGTACTTGATTGATTCAGCACCTAACAGTAACTAATAGCAGTGGTTTCCAAAGTTTGGTCCCTCCAAATAATTTCTTTCTGTCCACTCTTACAGTTTGAACTATAACCTCTATGCATTTGACTCCAAATGGAATTCCTCTCCCTCTTTCTTGAAGAAAGGTTTGCCTGCATACTTTTCTAATAGTTCACACTGAACACTCCCTTAGCTAAATACACCATTCTCAAACACATTTAGGGAGCTCTGGTTGCCTAATAATTTATTACCTCTGAAAACTCACTGAAAGGTCAGCTATGACTCAGTTCTGTCTTGACTGCACACACACAACCACCACCCTTTCTCTTATAGGAGCCTGATAGCACAGTGGTTGAGCACTCAGCTATGGACTGAGTGCTGGCAGCTTAAGCCCTCCTCCCTGGCTCTGGTAGAGAAAGATCAGGTGATATGCTCCCATACTAATGATGGCTGTGCAAGTCCTATAAGGCAGCCCTCTGCTGCCACACAGGATCCTTTTGAATCAGGAATGGACTTTCCGTCACCAAACCACAACCCTGCTCTTGATCACCTGAGCTGATGATTACCCAAAGTCATTGTTCACTCTTTCCTCTTTTGCCAATGTTTCTTGAATTTCATTTCTATTTGTTTTCGTACTTTACCGAGCATGCACTTCCCGACCCATATACCTGGCATGTTCTCTCTTTTTTCTAAAGGCTAACTTAAATTTCCCGTGAAATCTTGAGTCACCAAAACAACTATGAGATAACATCTCACCCCAGTCAGAATAGCAAAATTTAACAGAACAGCAATCAACAAATGCTGGCCAGGTTGTGGAGAAACTGGAACCCTTATTCACTGTTGGTGGGAGTGTAAAAAGGTGCAACTACTGTGGAAGGCTGTATGGCGCTTTCTCAAAAAGCTGCAAATAGAGATACCATTTGACCCAGCAATTCCACTACTGGGAATATACCCTAAAGAGACCATAACTGACATCCAAGCAGATGTATGCACACCC
>NW_006399804.1:13312200-13351804 GCF_000299155.1 Elephantulus edwardii | reverse complement strand
GGGGGGGAGAGAAGTGCAGCAATGAATGGATGGAAACCCAAAATCTCTGTAAATGTTCATTAAAATTATTAAAATAAAAATGAAAAAAAAAATCTTGAGTCACAGTGGAAGTAATCCCTTCTTCCTTTGGACTCCTGTATCAATTTTATGTTGACACCTTACATGCCATTTGCCACATCCTTTCTTCTATTAGAATATTTTGTATACTCCCCTATATCTTCTAGGAAGGCTCCCTGATGGTACAAACTTCGCATTCTGCTACTAATCAAAAAATTTGGTCAATCCAAACCCACTCATCAGTTCTGTGGAGTTCTGGTGATTTGCTTCTGAAAAGATTACAGCCACAAAGCCCGGGGTGGGGGGGCTGTGTAGTATTGGGGGTGGGGAGAGCTTCCATTTTGTCATATAGGGTCACTGAAAGTCAAAATGGACTCAATGCACCTAACAACAAAACATCCTCACTTTACTGAACTGTTCTTGATAGCAAAGCCTCTTTCTTTTTATTTTCATGATACAATAAGTGCATAATCTCAGTGCTATGGTGGTCAGCTTATTGAATGGATAAACATGAGTTTCTCAAACAAACACAAAAACCCTCTTAAACTCATTCACACTGAGTTGGGACTGACTCATACCCGACCCTCCAGTGGTTTTTCTGAGGCACAGGAAATGATTTGGTCATCTTTTTCCCTCTCAGCTACTAGTAGATTGAAATCAGCAGAGGGATAGCTTTTGGGTTAGCAGTGCAGCAGCTCCGTAAGTACCACCATGCTCCCTTTTGACTATCTCACACCGTTAAATACTGAGGCTACGTAACAATCAGAGATGCTGAGAAGGGCTAAGTTCCCTTGTGGTATAGTCATCATGTAGTGGGTTATGTTTTTTTTAATTGAAAAATGATACTTTTTTAGGTGTCCAATTGGTTTGCTAATGCAAGACGCCGGCTTAAGAATACCGTTCGGCAGCCAGATTTAAGCTGGGCTTTAAGAATAAAATTATACAACAAGTACGTCCAAGGAAATGCTGAGCGGCTTAGCGTGAGCAGCGATGATTCATGTTCAGAAGGTTCGTTAACATCTTGACTAAAATATTCTTTGCTTTAAGTCTGTGACAAGAAGTTCACCTCAATTGCTATTTTTAAGTTGAAGCCCACAAAATGTGATGGTGCTGTAACGGTTCCTTTTTATTGCATGAAGTAACTTCACTTTTCCAGTACTCTAAATGACCAATAGAATTATGGCCTTTTCTTCTTGTTTACAGATTTAGCATGTGTCAGCATAGCAGTTGCTGTAAAATTCATTAAAATTAAACTACCATGCAGAGAAAGCACATACAAATCCTGCTTTCTCTTCCCTAAAAAGCAATCCTGAGTAGCAAAGATAATTTTCTACACTTTAAATATTTTCTCTTTATGTCTCTTTAATGACTCAACATAACAGTTGTACAGTTGATCAAAAAGTATGTCTCAGTGCTGTTGTTGGTAATGTGCTATCGAGTCAGAATAAACTCATGACTGACCCTCTAGAGGGTTTTCAGCAGCTATAAATCTCACGGGATTTTCTATCTTTTCTCCATCAGAGGTAGCTGGTGGATTTGAACCACCTGCCTTTGGGTTGGCAACTCAACTTTATACCTGCTCAGCCACCAAAGCTCTCTGTCTCAGTACTACTCAGTGCTATTTCTCTCTTTCAGATGGAGAAAATCCCCCAAGGAACCTTGTGAATGAAGGGGCCTATAACAAGCCAGTCCACCATCCTGTGATGAAAAGTGAGAGCTCCGTGATCAAGACTGGAGTGAGACCAGGGTCAAGTGCAAGTGAGGACTATGTGTCACCCCCGAAATATAAGAGCAGCTTGTTGAACCGCTACCTTAATGACTCTTTAAGGCACGTCATGGCCACCAATGCTGCCATGATGGGGAAAACAAGGCAAAGGAACCATTCGGGGTCATTTAGTTCCAATGAATTTGAGGAAGAATTGGTGTCTCCATCATCATCAGAAACTGAAGGCAACTTTGTCTATCGCATGGGTAAGTCTGTGTTTTTTATGTTCATTATGGTGATAACGTGGCTAAAACAGAATTGAAGTTGCAGCAGAAGGATAATCTTGCAGGTTGAAAGAGAAAGTTATTAGTTTTTGCATCAGGTTGTTCATAAATTGGCCATAATTCAGTTGTAAAAGTTTTCCTTTGTTTTCAGTGACCAGTGAGTGTATTGGATAATGATGGTTTTCATAGACACAAAGATTTTCATTGCTTATAGTCTTCTGTACGTTTTCACTCTTGAAAATCACTCTTTCTTGATTGTTATTGTTGTGTACCGTCGAGTTGGAACTGACCCATAGCTGACCATCCAGTGGGTTTTCAGATGCAGTTAATTGCACAGGAGGAGATTGCCCGTCCTTCTATCATGGAGCAGCTGGTGGCCTCAAACTGCATGCCTTTGTGATTGCAGTGCAGCTTCTTGTCACTAGGCCACCAGAGCTCCTTGATAATCTGTCTTCATCTTCGTTATAAAGGTTCCTGGGTAAGGTCTATACAGGTATAGCTGGTTTTACTGTCCTTTCTTTACTTGACTTTGCAGATACAGCAATTTTATAAATTGACTGTTTCTAGTAATTCTTCGTCAAACAAGTCTTTTAGTATCATTTGGTCAATAGCATGTGGCTACTTTGTGTCTCTGTGTTATATTTTGGTAACTCTCAAAATCCCAAACTTCTCCATTATATTATTACACACTTAATAGACTCCAATGTAGTGCAAACGTAATTTTTCTAGGTTCTGGGAAAGCAAAAAATTTCAGCTACTCTCTTTTTTTTAGTGTGTGTGTGTGTGTGTGTGTGTGTGTGTGTGTACCATCAAATCAGATCTGACGGTACAGGAGGAAATTGCCCCTCCTTCTCCAGCAGAGCATCTGGTGGATTCAAACCATGTACCTCTGGGATTGCAGTGCATTTAGCTACTCTCTTGTGATACTGGATTTATTACATTGACTTGGAACTGAATCTACCATATCTCTTAATGCTTGCCTGCACTGGCTTTTATAAACATATTATTATGGAAAAATATTCTGGAGGATAGCCAGTTGTGCAAGTACTTTGTATTTCATATTTATTTTTAAATTCTTTGATTGATAATACAAATAGGAAACTCACACTCTTCATTCATTGCCATCCAGTTGTAACCTACTCATAACTGACCCTCTGGTGGGTTTTCTGTAGCCCACTGGAGTCTGTAAATCACACAAGAAGAGATTACCCGTCTTTCTCCCTGGGAACAGCTGGTGGGTGCTAACTGCCAGAGAGGCCTTATCTTTGCATTACCAGTACAATTCTTCCTACAGACGATGCCACCTAATCTCTCAACTGACAGGGGGGTGGGGGTGGGGGTGGGGGAGAACCCTCATTAGTATGGCTTTCAGGAAGGAACAGAATAGGTCTGGTTTAACATAGCTTCGGAAATCTCACTTGCATTCATGGAAAGCGCAAGTAAGACTGATGGATAGCTTTGAACATTTGATCTTCCTACCTCCTCATGCTTGGGAGGGTGGAGGGACAGTGCAAGAGAGGAAGACCCTCAATGAGATGGACTGACTCAGTGACTAGGATAATAGGGTAGGTGTGTCAGAGACAATAAGGTTGGCTCATGATAGAGCAGGGTTCAGAGCTTTTGTACATAGAGTTGCTATGAGTTGCAAGCAACTCGATGAAACACAACAACAACAGCCTCCTCAAAACTTTTAGTTGCAGGCTTAGTAACATTTTCAATCTTGACTTTGGTTCCTTGGGAACTTGGTTTTAAAGGGTTTTGAGACATGTTCTTTAGGAATGAGGGGTCTGGCTTTCAAAATGTCAACAAGATTGAGAATTTCATACGTAAGGAAATCCAGACCTAGAACACATAGGTAGACATGATAGTCCATACCAGTAGTGTAATTGAACCTACTCAAGAGGCAGAAGGACCATCATGACTATTAGAATATTACCCTTATTGTGACATCTGGGCCAGGGAGCTCTGGGTCACAGTCTGAAGAAAGCTGCACTGTTAACCCAAAAGCTAACACTTCTGGTGGTTCAAATCTACCAGCTGTTCCTCTGGACATAGATGGGCAATCTCTTCTTGTGTGATTTATAGTCTTGGAAACCCAGTGCAGAGTCAGCAATGAGTTGGTTCAGACTTGAAGTCAAGAGAAAGAAAACAAATATGCCACCAGTTATTTGTTGCACAGTCTTGATGTGCTGGAACCAAGGCTAAATACTGCACAACTGTGAGTACATTTAGGCCTCATAAAATGGAGGAACTTGATATTTAAATAGTATGGCTTTGGAAAGGAATCTCAATTTGGCCTGTTTAATACAGTCTTCAGATGACTTAGCTAGGAATTGGATTTTCAAGTGTCTTCAAAGTATATATAAGATCTATGAAAATTCAGGGAGGAGGGGAATAACCCCAAAACAATTCCAACTTTTAAAATAATTGAAACCAATTACATTGTCTCTTTATATTCCCGACTCTGATGATAAATTTAAAAGCCTCAAACTCTCAGAAACAGTCTTCTAAGTAATAATTGGGTCTAGAAAAAAGCAAAAGACACATTATTGATGTCTATTTAAGAAGCAATGGAAATCCTACATTCTGTGAAATCTCAGTGATCTAACTTGGAGTTAACATTAGTAATGTTCATTTTTCAGGTAAAGGAAAAGAAATCAAGTCGTTCAAGTATCAATAACTAGGGGTAAAAAGATAAAAGGTAAAGTAAAGTGGAAATCTGGAAAGTAGATAAGTATGTTAAGAGTTGACCCTTGGAAAGCAAAAATAGAATAAATAGACTAAAGTTGTAAATGAGAGAAAATAGATACCAACCAATATATAATTAGTAAAGAATTCTTTTAATATTATGATGTAGTAGGTACAGATGTTTAACAACATATATTAATGTGTAACTGAAATAAATTTGCATTATCAATAAAAATTGAGTCATAAAGTCATAACTAGGAAAGTTTCAAAAGACTCATAATTCAGGAAAATGAATAACTTTATAGTTAATCAAATCTACACTCAAACTAACTGCTGTCAAATCCATTCCAGATCCTTAAGGCCACTCAGGTTTCTGAAGCTGCAAGTCTTTATGGGAGGAGACTGCTGCTAGTGGATTTGAACTATTGACCATTCTGTTAGCATCCTAACTAGTTAACTAGTTCCCCCAAAATATAATTTGATCAACAGAGCTAATATTAAGGTGAGGTTCCCCCCTCAGACTTTAAAAAATAATTATTCTTGTGTTCATAAATATTTCTGGATCATGTAAGAATATAAGAAATATTTATTTTTATAAAATGCAATTCTAATCCAGATTAACATAAAAAATCAAACATTTACTTATTATATTGGTACTGTGGGTTAACATGCAACATATTGATAGTATAGTCTTAAGTGGAAAACAGTTAAAAACTATAGAAAGACTGAATAAAATTATAACAGTACAAATGTGTGGACAAAAACAAGAAAGTTTTTGGGAGGCAAAATGAAATGAATTTTGATGCTTGGGGTAATTGGAGACCTTCTATTTAAAAGAAAAAGATTTGTCCATTTCTTTACATTGCCCAGAAAAAAACAAGGTCTAGGGCACTGAGTTTTCTGAAAATTCCCCCTTCAGAGGTAACAAATGCAAAGTCTGAGAGGGAACAGTGTGCTGTGGAGTTGATCCTTTCAAAGTTAAATATCTTGGCCGTTTATTTTGATGAAAGCATTCCAAATGCACTTGGTCTGTATTATGGATTATCTCTTTGCCAGGTTTTTATTTTTAAAGAAAAATATTTTCTTTTTAAAAATATTTTTCTTTTTAAAGTTATGCAAAAAATGAAAAAGGTAACGTAGACATGTAAACGTCTGGGTTTTTTCCATGCATGTGTATAAACATTTTAAAAATGGTGGGGTTTTTTGAAGGATAGGGGATTAAAAATGACTGATGGTCTAAGCTTGAATTGCTAAATTGTAGACCAGAACAATAAATGGTTGTCTTCTGTGAAAGTTGAATGACAATATTGCTATATTTGTGGCTGGATTACCACACATGCATAAATAGTAGAACAGAGGATTAAAAGAAATACTTTTTGAGTAACTGGTATAGTTTTCTCTGGCATAATTTATTCTGAATTCTTTCAATTCTTACTGGCTTTAACTTTCTTTCCTCACCTAAATAGAAATCTTCAAAGTTGGCTATTAACAGCCAGCCCCTCCCCAGGGCAGTACTATTAAAATAGTTATAGAGATTTTAACTTGTAAGCTCTTTTTCAGGAATATATCACTCTTGGCTGCAATTTATTGGTTTATCTTTGCTAAGAAAGCATATCCATTTATTCATCTTTTGTAGCACAATTGCTACTTCATTATTCATTTCACTAAAGATAGGGACTGAAAAGGTAAAATGAGAGAGTTGATGTGTAGGATAGTTTTTCTTGAATTTTATTTCTTTTTTCTTAATCTCTAGGAGTTTAGTAAGGGTAAGAGAAGTTTTAATACAATTTCTAGCAATTATACAATTGCTGAATTGTAACATAATAACCCTAATAGAAGTTACTACTAGAAACTATCAAAGTAGATACAAATAGGATTTTACTGATCCTAGATAGATTTTAAGTACTCCTCTGTGGACCTCGGCCTTTGACATACAGTCAAGTGAATAGTGGGCTGTCAGTAGTGATGGCTGAAACATTTCTATCAGTACTGATTATAGCCTTAGAATGGGTACAAACTATTTAGGTCATCAATTCCAAATACACAAGGTAATATAGTCACAAAGTATATCAGAACATTGAGTCATTCTGCATTCTCTATTGAATGTAATCGATGAAATGAAAATTACAGTCCATTTTTGTTATGCTAGATTTTTACTGTTATTGTTAAGTGTCATCAAGTCAGAAGCAAGTCACAGCTGACCCTCCAGAAGGTTTTCAGAGGCTATAAATACCATGGGAGGAGATTGCCCATCTTTTCCCCACAGAGTCACTGGTGGATTCAAACCGCTTGCCTTTGAGTTGGCAGCACAGCTCCTTAGCCACTAGGCCACCAGACCACTCTTATATTTTGCTTGGAGTGAACTTCCTTTACAAACCTAACATCTGGCTTCTAATCCCTGGAGGGGTCCTCTCTTAGAGATGCTGGAACAGGACTCCAACCATAACAAACCCAGTTGTGACCAATATGTGTCAGAGTAAAGCTGCGTTCCCTATGGGTTTCAGTGACAGATTTTTCCAAAATAAATCACAAGGCCTCACTTCCAGAGAGACTCAATCACCAACTGTCTGGTTAGCACCCCGATAGATTAATCACTGGCTTTACTCAGAAGTTCCTGCTAGTTTAAATACCAGGTTAAATTCTTTTTGTATGTGTGTGCATTTTAAGCTTTTATTTTGAACTGTCAAACCTTGACATATTTGACATGTAAATTGGCATTTACATGTTTGATAGTAATTGTGACAATATAATGAACTCCTTTTGTAATCCTTACCAACAGATTAAATTACATTCTCAAGTACATCAGGGTGCAGGAAAACAGAGACAAATGGGGTCACATTAGCCAAAAGAGAATATTTCAAAATGCCCTCTGTCATCCTCCTAAGCTTTTTTCCCTACTTCTTAGTGCCTCAGTGACGGAAACCCAGTTCGGGCTCCAGATCACCAGCTACAGCAGTCCAGCCCAATGGGCTCTACCACCTCCCAAAGTGTCCCACGTAGCAAATAAATGGCAACCTTTTTTTTTCCCTCCTCAAATAAAAATCTCCACTTCTTCAGAGGTATCCACCTGCCTCCACTGGAGGGGAAAAGAATCTGATGAAATCACAGGAACACGGCAGAGTCCTGTCCGCCTGGAGACTTGTGCTGCACCAGATGGGCCTAATTACAAGGGACTTCAGGCAGTTTAACAAGACGAGGTTTTAAACAATCAGCCATATGGGAGCAGGTTGGACTTATCAGTTCCCGGAGCAGGGGGCTCAGAGGGTTGCTGTCTGAAAGCCTACGCTGGTCAAGCGTAGGTTGCTCATTTGTAAGCTGTGGGAGAAAATTCCCACAACTTCGCAGGGACTTGTTGGACAGGGCAAAAACAAACGGGGCGGGAAGGGGGGGAGGGGGCTCAACACATTTTAAGACGTGCCTGGTTTTGTCCCATCAGCAGTACACTTCTTAGAAGCCTCTCCTCTCTCCTGTGGTTAAAAAAAAAAAGGAGGCTTTAATAGATTTCGTTTTGAGGGTGAGTCAAACTCTGATCCACGTTAGGAAAGGCTCCAGCCAGGACTGGCTCTGTAAGGTGGAACAGATGCTGGATGGCTTCCCCAGGATGGTCCCTGAGGGGCTGCGAAGGAAGCCGTCTGGAGAATATGACCACTGATTCCACACAGATGGAGGCAAATAGTCTGGGGTTCTTGCGTGGGCCTAACACACTTGGCTGATAACCAAAAGATTGGAGGTTCAAATCACCCACAGTTACTTTAGGAGAAATCCTGGCAATCTACTTCTAAAAAGATCAGCCACTCAGAACTCTATGAAGCCCACACGGGGTCACCATCAGTGACTTGAAGGCACTTGATTTATTATCAGTAGTAAAGTCCAGGTAGGCTGATGAGCTTCATAAACCACTGTGGTTGTCTGGGATTACACCTTCATTTATAACACAGTTTCATTGGAGAAATGTGTTCTCAGCTCTAAATGGCTGACTTAACAAGTACATTTTAGGGGCACCATCAATTCACGGATGAGCTGTCTTTCCCACAGTCATTCCACAAACTAAAATATTTATTAACCCCACATAGACCCAGTTTGTCAACAAAAGTAATTTACATGAAACAGGGGGAGAAAAATGCTGTTGACTGGGTTCTGAGTCAGAGAGTTTCCCAGGCTTGTCTTTACAGGAGGAGGCTTGGGTTTTGGTTAGTTTTTATTTTTTTGGTGTTTTGGTTTTTGTTTTGTTTTTGTTGGTTTTTTTTTTTTTCTCCCCAGGATCTGATGCTGGATTTGAACCACTGATCTTTTGGTTAGTACCCTAACACAAATCACAGTACTCTAGCCACCAGGGCAGGAATGCCTTGGCAAATCCTTTTGAATAGTGAGTAATCATCTCCCAGTTTTATCTGTCTCTTCAGGTTCAAGTGTTGTATCTGGAAGGGAACTTAGTTCAGAAGGAAGCCTTTAAGGCCATTAAGAGGGTCAGGAGCCAGCTCTGCAGGCAGAGTGCATGAGGGTATTTGTGACCATGCTGAGTGTCTCTCTGGGGTTTAGTGTAAGCTTACTTTCAGATACTCTCTTCTCCTTATTTTATTTCCTTTCGTGTGCTTGTCACTTACTTGTCTCTAGTGAGAGAATTAAGCTTTGCCATTTTGGATTATTCCAGACATTCTTTTCCTGGCACCCACATGACTGACGATGTGCTCCAGAAGCGAATCATAAAACCCGCTCTCATCAGCCCAGTTAGTGACATTTAAAGGATATTTGAAAGTTTATCCAAGACCTTGTCTTGTATCTTTACCACAATAATACCTCACTTATCAAAACCCATCTGGGAATGAGGGCTCCACATGTCATTTTCCAGACATCAGAATTCTAAGTTAAAATTCCAGTTTTAAAAAATATGGAATTTTCTGTTCTCCTGAACTTTTAACATTAAACACATCTTTGGGGATGTGCCTTAGCATTCTTTCTCATTGCTCAGCTCCCTTCTGCTGTTTCTTATAAGTTTGCTCAGTGCTTCAGATCAGTAAATTTAGACTTGACCACAGTCCTAAATCTGTTCTTAAATCCTTTCAGTGAAGAATGATGCCCTTTTTTGTAGCCTTTTCTTAAGGGATCTTTACTAATTACTTCAGAGCAGTAATCTTGTTTGATGAGATTTCTAAAAATTCTAACCTCTGAGTGCATATGAAGTTAACACTGAATTTCACAAGTGTAAATACTCCTGTGGACATCATGGATTCTTCATAAATATTATCAGTGATAATGGGGGAAAACTCATTTACCAGAACTGTTTCTGAAATTCAAATTCATTGTCTTTGTGGAACCTTAAATTTTCTCTTAATTGAATTGTCAGATTTAAATGACTTGGCACCAGTGTTCCATCTCCTGCTAAGAACTAGAGGCTAATGACAGTTAAGAATAGAAAAAGTGAACAAATAATTGCACAGGTAATTTGCCAACTCCCTCAGAAGTAGCTTTTTGTTCACTTTTCTTCCTTTTGTGTTTGGTATCATGAGATCCAGAAAATTCCAACGGTGGATGCTAAGTCTTGCAGCCCCCTGTAACAGCAGAGCTCGGAAACAAATCGAAAGTATGAGGCAGCTTAGCTTAGAAAATGCTCAAACATTTTAGGTCTATGTTTGATCCTAACATTTCAGTTCTGTTTCATTGTGTTGCCTTTATGAGAGCTCAAAGGAAAACAGCAAAACGAATTTCATGTTTGTCTGAACACAGACCAACTATTTTCTAAAATATAGCTGCAACCCTCCATTACCCCCGTGTGTGCTGATATTCACAGCCTCGTCTGTATTAAAAGCTCTTTGAGGCCCTGGAATGGCGTTTTATTAATTTTTATAGTCCCCACAGCACTCAGGACAGTGTCTTTCGCATATTTACTTTCTAAATGTTTGCCGAATGAATGAGTCAGTGTTTTTAATGAGAGTAGTCTGCCTGCCCCCTAAACCATAAAAAGCATTTTAATGTACATATGCATACGTTGACCCAAGTCTGTGAACAGGACACGAGAAAGAAAAGTATTCTGAGTAAGTTGGTTTAAAAAAAACTGAGCAAAGGTTAAAAATAAAAACCAAAAGAGAAAACTTCAACCAAATTAAGCATAGAAAAATAGGTGTAAGAGGTTCAAAATAAAAACTTAGACAGTATAAAATGAAACCAAACAGATTTCGAAGTGAGTTTCTAGGGAAGAGCAGGATGATAAGTAGAAAAGGTGATTTGGTTGGAAGAAAAGCTGCCCAAGGATAAAAAGTTCTACGTAGAAAAGCAATTTAAAAAACCAATGGAGTTTTTAATGAATTTAACATCTCTGAGTAATGGTATTCATTGTCAACACCCACCTAGTCATGTACGTAGACTTTTAGGTGAGACCCTAGGAAAGCACAAACTTAGACTCGCTGGTTTATACACTCCTGCTCTTGTGTTAACCTTGACTAGTTGCACTTTCAGAGTTAACAAGACACTTTTGGCTTCTTAAAGAATTACCACAATTATTTCTGCAGCAAAACTGTAGAGACTCAATGTAGAAAGTTTACATTTTCACTTATTTCCATATGTTAGAATGAAGAGCCCATATATTTTATATCTTTTTGATAACACATTTATCAACATGGAGCTTGGTTTCCTGCAGAGGCATTCTCTGTATTTGAATGATACGGTTCTTCTGGTATTTATCGATGGGCAATCTCCATGAATTTCATCAATTATAAAGCTATTAATCATACTGCTAAAGTTCAGTTGCTTTTCTGATGATATTCTGTAAATTTCAAATTTGCCCAAGTGATCAGTCACATCCTGCTGTAGTTTCATAAAAGTGCTTGTTCATGTCACCATATTTAAGGCTGTGTCAGTGTTTCCATTAAAAGACTTTTTCATTCCCTGGAGCTTCTAAATAAGTCATAAAAATTCAAGCCAAACTCAAAGCTGGCATAAAAGGGTCATTTTCCCCCCTTCCTCCATGTATAAGTAATATAAGTGTGTAATTCCCAGTACTTCTAAATTTAGTTAAGTTTGTAAACCATTTATACATGAATTAGACCAAGATCCATTGACACCTTTCTAGACTAGAACTAAAAAAGGTGTAAAAATATTTTACTCTGTATGCGTGTAATAACAAGACATTCTGTTTAATAAATATGGAATTAATTCCTTGTTCTTTACTTTTTAGTTTTAGTTCATTTCCCACTACTCCTACCTCCCTACTTTTAAGCAGTTTGTTTTCTGTGTCAAAATGTGTCCTATTGATGTAAAAGGATTTTTCACTCAAGATAAATACATGTTTTCTTCTGACGCTGTATTTTAGTATTTTTAAGTTTTGGAAATGTGTTGTTGGGTTTTCCCCCTATTAGAAATGATGTGATTTATAATTATTATAAAGTTTCAAGGAAGCCAAGAAATGATAACTTCATTCACTTGGCCCAATTTCATTCACAAATCTGAATTTTGTCTTGGTTTTCAGTTTAAATGAAGAATGACATGTTTAAATAACAACAGCACAGTAGCTCTTTTTTCCTCCCCTTTTCCTCTTTGACAACTCTGTCACCCAATTAATTACTCTGATCTTGATTGTACTAAAGAGGTAATTAGTCAGGGATTTTTATAAATCCAGCAGTGAACGTTAAAGAATCCCCTAGTTCAACCTCTTATTTTACAGTTCAGGAAATTGCTGTGGACTTTACACTAGGAGTTAATTTTTTCTTTCTTATTTCCCCCTCTTTAAATGCTTGGGTAGTTGGAGGTGTGATCCTGATAGTTAGAACAAGTCTTATTGGTCCTGTAGGAAATGCAATTTCAGGGTCTTTGTGAACTTTCCTTTAATAAAAACTTCAGGTTGTAATAGGCAGACAATATTTAAGGATCATTGTTTATAGTTAAGGATCCTCCTGAAGAGATCTGAAAGAGCTAATGTTGTTGTGGTTGGTAGGGAGCTCTGATGGTGTATCTGTAGGGAGTTGAGCTTCCAACCCAAAAGCAGCACCTCTTTATCAGTTCAAATCCAACAGGGGCTCCATGGGAAAAAGACAGGCATTCTCTTGTGCAATTTACATCTTCAGGAAACCTGCTGGATCAGCTATGAGTCGGTCCTGACTCAATGACAGCAGATTGGAGTTTTTTTATGGTTGTTGTTCGATACTGTCTAGTTGATTCCAACTCAACTCAGGTGACCACCTATGTTACAGAACAGAATTGCTCCATAACGTTTTCTTGGCTGCCATCCTTACGGAAGCAGATCAATGACTTTTGTCTGACATGATACCACTGGATGGGTTTGAGTTGCTAGTCTTTGAATTGAGCTCAACCTTTGTAACCCTTCAACACCTATTGATGCTAGATGCCTTTTTGGCAATTCTAACTCAAAGCACCCATACAGCATGTAGTAGAAGTATCTCATTGAGTTTCATAGCCTGTAATCCTTACTGAAAACACATCACCACATCTTTCCCCCCTGCATGTTGGCCTTTCTGTTAGTGGGTGGACGCCCACAAACTGAACATAGCAGTAGAAAGAAAATAGCTTCTCAAAAATCAACCCTCTTTTGCACACACTCTGGAGACATGGAAGCCATTACCTAGAAGTAGTCAGAAACAATCTGATAACAACCTAGTGGCAAAATTATTTGGGGGACGATATTTAGATTCATTTCAAATGTAAATAACACCATGACTCATCTATTCCAACTATTTTGACTCTTTTCCAAGTAAAATCCAGGGGATAGTTTTCCAAGCAAGCAAATGAAACGAAGATGGCACTTTGTGAGGTACTGTAAGTTTGGATTCACATTTAGCATTTGCTCGGGTCACTCAAAATACCAAAGTACTGAGAAATAATGAAATGGAGATATAGACTTCATCTGTGTCCCAGATCTGGGCAGCGCATCTGGGATGACAGTGTGGCCAGGACGCTCAGAAGAGCAACTTGTGCCTTTTCAGAAACAGCAGACAGCGTCCAGAAACAGCACATAACATCCATAGCTCACTTGCCTTCACTGCCTTGGCACATCTTTGATACAGTGACCAAGATACACATTTGTGCCAGAAAGAATGTGTTCTTTTTTAGGCACCATGATGTATATTCTGTACCCAAAAGCAATTTTCCCTTTGATTCTTTCTTCCTCTTTGTCATCATATCAGAACTGACTCATAGCTGACTGCTCATTGGGTTTTTGAGACTGTAAATCACATGGGAGGAGATTGTCCATCTTTTCCCCCTGCAGCCTCTGGTAGATTCGAACAAACAGAGATGTGCCACCTTTGGTTTAGCAGCACAATACTCTATGAGCTGTGCCACCAGCGCGCAAGAAAAAAAGATGAGAGGTCGTGATTTGGAGTTGACTGTTTAACTGATCGGAAATTAAAATTGAGGGATAAAAGAAATCAGAGGAAAGTGAAATCATTAAAAATGGTGGAAAGTGAGCTGAGACCATCATTTATAAAGAAGGATCTCCAAGAAGTAGTGTTGGCTCTTTAAGTTTCACGTAACTGCCCGTGCATTTAAAATTTAGAACTGATAGTCCTTTCCACCAAGCCAGGGTGAGTGAACACACCACTTAGTATGGCAGAGATATTTCAAGTAAGAATGCCTTGTTCTGCCAAGACTGTCATTATGACACTAAAATGTACCCTTTTGCACAGGGCCAGAATGCAGAGTGTCTCCTTCCAGCTTCTACACTGATTTAGACAGCAGATGCGTAAACGGCAAAGTGGTATTCAAGATCGTTTGTCACAGAGCTGTGGGGCCAGAGGATGGCTCTCTGGCAGAAGAGAGAATTCCTTAAATGTTACTGGGTCTTACATTTCTAAACGTACAATTCCTGGCCGGTGGCGCCTGGCACCAGGTGCCTTTGCTGTGATAGTATCATGGAGCGTGGAGCTCGGTGGTGGCCTGGGAGAGCACGTGGGCTCCCTGTCATAGGGGAGCCGAGCCTGAGCCTGAGGTGGTGGCCTGGGAGAGCCTGGGGCCTCCCTGTCATAGGGGAGCTGAGCCTGATCCTGAGGTGGTGGCCTGGGAGAGCCTGGGGCCTCCCTGTTATAGAGGAGCTGAGCCTGAGCCTGAGGTGGTGGCCTGGGAGAGCCTGGGGCCTCCCTGTCATGAGGAGCCGAGCTTGAACGCTGTGTTTCTTTCATCTTTGTCTGGGTTGCCTCTGTTCTCGCTGTATGTTTTCTCCTTTAACCTTCTGAGCTGCTAAACCTTGCCAGCTGAACCACAGAGTTTTTTCATAGCCTTGTCAGTAGTACAATTGGTCCTGATTTAGTTTTTATTGTGTCTCCTGGGTTCCTTTCTTTTAGCCCTTTTAAGAAATATGGCGCCGATTCAGATTTACTCATAACCCGTGAGGCCTCCTAGTTTATCTAACCTGTGTCGTTTTTCCTTTCAAAAGGTCCCCCCTTTCTTTAAATGCACTTTAAAAGGTATAAACATAAATCATCTGGAATACTAATTCTCAGCTATCTTGAAAGGTGTGTGAGGACCGTTTCATGGTTACCATGATTGAAGCAGTAAAATTTAGTTTATAGTTACAATAACTTTCCTCTCATTAGGAAAATATAAAAAGCTCAACTTTATGATTTCATGACATATTACCAACTTCTAAATACCATTTGTAGCCCCTGCCTCCTCTAACACACACACTTATTGAGCTGCTCATAGGATGTCGAGGGAAGAACCAGAACGAGACTGCTCCACCGATACTCTATTTGACCTCCCCTTGTCTCTCAGGTGCTTTAATTAAAATAATAGTATAAAGTCTACACTGGGGCTTGGTTGAAGCAGTACACATTTAATCTACATTTTGGCTCTAGTTAAATTCCTGCGGCTTCAACTGTGACTTGGAAAATGACTCTGCCTGGCCCACATTTTCTCTCCAATCAGCCTTTGGACCTGGACAAAAATCACTCTCCATGTAGTAGGACAGAGGCAATTATAATGTGGAAGGAGACAAAAACTGTGCAGTAGAAAATCAAGTGCTCTACGCTGGGCTAAACCTCCTATTATGGGTGGTGCAAGCCGTTAACACACACACAGCTGCTAACTGAAAGGTTGGCAGTTCAAGTTCACCCAGAGGCCTGGTTGGTGATGTACTTTCAAAAACTCAACCAGCACAAAACCTAGGGTGTCTGATTCAATTCTGACATACACAGGGCCACCATGGTTTGTTATTAAGTTGATGGCAACTGGTTTTTGCTTTAGCTGTAGGATGAAGTAGTGGGACCTGTAAATGCATCTATACCTTACATTTCTACAATGATCCTTCTTACAACCTTGATGTCTTTGTTATTGGTATGTGCTTTCATTGCACAGGAGGAAATTTACTTCTCCCATAAAGGATAGGATTTGAACCATGTGCATTTGGTTTAATAGATCTCCTTACTAGGCCACCAGGGCTTCCTGATATCTTTGCTAGGGACAAAGAAAACACTTGTGGAAGCTTGATTTTGGAGCAAAATGACCCCAAGCCCCTCAAATGCACTCACATCCTATCTCTTCTAATGGCTGTCATTTCACTGGTCACCCTTATGGCCCCTTCCTTTGCTCTCACCAATGGAATGCTGACTTTGAATGTCTTCTGTACCCTGAAGGGGATGTGGCTCATGGTGCCATGCGTGCCCCCCTACTTTGAATTGTGGCTTTTTGTTTATACCTCTCTGACTGTGTCTCTCATCCTTTGTCAATTTCTCAACTTGCTTTGATTTTACAACCTTACCCTTTATTGTTTCAAAGCCCTGATGGTCCTTTTTTGTTTCTAAATTCATTTTCAAGAATTTTAATGGGATATAGAGGAGGGAAAAAAAGGAGAATAGGCATATTCAGAACACCATCCTTTTTTGTTTCTAAATTCATTTTCAAGAATTTTAATGGGATATAGAGGAGGGAAAAAAAGGAGAATAGGCATATTCAGAACACCATCTCAAAGGGACTTTCTGTCATACAGACCTTTAGTAAATTAATTCCTCATAAAAGCAGTGTCCTTTGATACTTTTTATAAGAAATTTGCACACTTTCTGAATTATACACTGTTGTTGCAAGCCAACCCATAGCTGACCGTCCCATGGATTTTCAGAGGCAGTTATTCACACGGGAGGATATTGCTCATCCTTCCCCGTGGAGCAGCCGGTGGATTCAAACTGTGTGTCTTTGGGATTGCAGCACGGCTTCTTATCACTAGGCCACTAGATGGTTTAAGACTTCATCTGCTAATGGAAAGATTTGAACCCATGAGTAGCTTTGTGAGAGAAAAGGCCTGCTGTCATGAAATCTGCCACTTATGAGACCCTACTCAAGAACAACTGTGCTAAGTACAATTGTTGATATTGTAGTAGTTGTGGAGATACATAATGGCATAAAAGGAACCCCTGACAAATGGCCAGTAAACTCCATGGCCATGCACAGAACATATCGTGATGATTAAGGCTCTCTGAACTATAGTTCTTGAAATAGGTATATAGAACTTCGTTAAATTTATTCAAAGTGTCTGTAATTATATTTGATAATCGTAGTTGGCAATAATATACCTAGTAAGTCCTGTATTTTAGAAAAGTGATTAGGATCCAAATGTATACTGTTTCACTCCATAGTTAAACATTTTGCAGAGGCTGCAAGACCTAACTTTTCTTTTTTGGTTTTCCAGTGGAAAACTTAAGTTCTTTGTCTGAGTGCACACTGTTGGGAGTTTTCAAGTAAAAACATGGAGTTAAGAATTCCATTCCTTTTTTGCCAGTCTTTCCCTCAGCAAAATTATCAATTAATGGACCATTAAGTATCATATGCTTCCGAATGGTTCTTTTCTATACATTTTTGTGCTTGGGTTACATTAATAAGTTTTAGCTAATGCCACAAATGCAGTTAATTAGAGTGATACATCAAAATTAAAAGATACCATGGGGAGAAAGGATTACTATATTTCAAAGATACTATGTTAGTGGAGTGCCTGTTCAAGTCAGCAGGCTTCATTTTGCATATCTATGCTTTCCCCATCACCTTCTTTCCTCTTCCTTTTAACAATGAAGTGCACTGTTTTTCTTCAGGGCCCTCCTGTTCAGATTCCCCCTGGGCTTGTCTGACTAGTTCATCATACTCCACTGTCTCTGGCCAATGATAAATTGACCACAGCATGCTTTTCTACGAGTTCCCTTTCTTCCCTTGAGGATAAGCTTGACTGTGCAGCTGTCAACATGTGGAAACTGTTCTGCATGTTCAGTAATGAATTAAAAATGGCTACTGTCCCGGGTATAAGGAGCTCTAATAACCTAGTAGGAAGGAGTTGTGCTGCCAACCCAAAGAAATATGGTTCAAATCCACCAGCTGCCCCATGGGAGAAAGATGGACAGTCTCCTCCTATGTGATTTACTGCCTCTGAACACTCACTGGGTCAGCTATGAGTTGATTCCAACTCAACGATACATAACAACTGTCCCTGGCACAGGGTGCTCTAAGTGACCTGGTGGGTGAGAAGCTGTGGACTGCCAAAGGTTAGAGGTTCAAATCCACTAGCTGCTCCACATAAAAAAAAGATGGGCACTATCCCTCTATCCAACACTATCCTGTGTTTTACTGTCTCTCAAAGCCTACCGGAGGGTCACTTATAAGTCAGTTTTGACTTGACCACATGAGCTGAATTTTGTTGAGCTCCTGATATTGTTCCAAGATCAGCACCCTCTTTTGTTAGAGCCCCCACAATTCTGAGATTCCTTTCTTTACAATGGATTTACTGTCATTGGATTAGTATTTATTAGATATAATGAGTGGATCTCCCCTCCATTGCATAGACAATGCTCTGCTACATCCCTTGAAATATTAGAAGAATTCTGATGGGCCATGGGGCGCTATGTGCAAGTGGGTGATCACACCAGTGGGTCGTTATTAGGTGCTGCTGAATCAGTAAATATCCGAACCTGATTCCTAGCCCACCTTTCACAACATACTCACAATTGCCTCCCTGGAATACAGGAACTTGAAGTGGCTCTTTTGTCTAATGATTCTGTACACTGACTGGTGGAGATGATAGTAGTCCATAGAACATTCTGTGGACAAGAAAGTGCCACAAAGCCAGCCTGAAATCAGGAGACATAGGTTTCTAGGAAGGAAAAGCTCACAGGGAACAGTCAGAAGTTGTATGCTGCTTTTTAGTTAATCCACAATGACAGGCTCAAAGGAGGTGTTGATGGTTATAAATCAAAGAAGCATTTTATATATATGTATCAGCTTTCTGCTGCTGCATAACAAATTGCCACCAACATGGCACATGAAATAAAAACCAAACTCATTGCCTTCGTATCTGTTCTGACTCATAGCAACTAAATGATGATTTGAGCTTAAATCAACACCCCTTTATTATCTAACAGGTCTGTTGGTCAGAAGTCTGACAAAGCACAGCTGTGTTCTTTGCTTTGAGTCCTTTGCCCGAGTCTCCCAATGGTAAAGTCACAGTATTAGTCCACTGGGCTCTTAGCTGGTGGCTCTGGGAAGGAATGCACTCCCAAGCTCATCAGTTGCTGGCACAGGTTGTGAACATAGGCCAGGGTGCCTTATTTCATTGCCTGTAAACTCCCAGGAGCTAAGCCCAGTCCTTCTCTCAAAGTCTCCTCCATGTCCAAACCACCAATTGTATGTCTGTGGTCTACTTATTCTCAAACCTTTCTGACTTTCCTTTCTCTCTTGCTCTTCGCCCATTGTCAAGAAAATCCTGTGCCCTGAGGGCTCATGTGAGTACTTGCCTCACAGGTAGTCACAAATAATCTTCCTGTGGTAGGTCAGTTTATTAGTAATCTTAATTCCTTCAGCACAGTCCCTTTTGCCATTTATTAGAATTTATTCAGAGGAGCTCTGGTGGACTAGTGGATAAGGAGTTTTGCTGCAAACCCAAAGGCAGGCAGTTAGAAGCTACCAATCACTCCATAGGAGATAGGTGGGCAGTCTCTTTCCATGTGCTTTAGAGCCTCCAAATACCCACTGGAGGAAACTCTGGTGTCTTAGTGACAAGATTCTGCACTGCAATCCCAAAGGCATGTAATTCTAATCCATGAGCTGCTCTGCGGGAGAAGGAAGAGCAATTTCCTTCCGTGAATTTCCTGCCTCTGAAGACCTTCTGGAGGGTCAGCTCTGAGTCAGTTCTGACTCGACAGCACACAACAACAACAACAACAAAAACCTCCTGGAGGGTCAGCTATGAGTCAGTTCCAACTCGACAGCCATGATATGAGTTTGAGTTGATATCCTGTCCAAGGGACCCCAGTGGCACAATGATAACTAAAGAGTGCTGCTAACCAAAGAGTGAATGGTTCAAACCTACCCAGCAGCTCTATAAGAAAAAGGCCTGCCATTCTGCCTTCATGAAAACTGTACAGTCAATTTTATTGTCACTTGGGGTTGCTGTGAGTTATAATGGACTCATTAGCACTCATCAACAACAATAACATAACTTATCAAGGGTGTGTCCCCAAGGGGATAGAGGTCCTGGGGTCAAGTTCTGCTTATCCCAGCATAGATCAGGCAGAAGGGGACTTAAGAATAGCTAGGTAGTAAATGGTAAAACACTGGTCTGTCCATTTGCTGTACAGAAGTAACTCGTGGTTGCTGTGATGCTAAACACTGTGACACTGAGGTGTCAAATGCGATAATGGTTATCAATTAAAACAGATTTGGAAGCAGGAGTGCCATCTATTTCTGAAATAGCTTGCCTTCAGAAACTCTATGAATGTGGAGAAACGGTGAAAGTTATACAAGTGTTCAGGTCTTGAGTTCATAGGGTCGCTATGACTTGATGGCACTTAACAGCACAATAGGTAGTAAATGGTTAATATGCTCAACTGCTAATGGAAAGGTTTGAGGTTTGAGCCCACCCAGGCACTAAGAAAGATCTGATGATCCACTTCTGAAATGCCAGCCCCTGAGAACGCTACGGAGCACAGTTCTACTCTGACACGCACAGGGGTCCACGTGTGTTACCTGTTCAGCAGCAGCAGTGGGTGTGGGGGCTGGGGTGTTTTGTCCTTTCAACTTCAAATATTTACATAATGATCATTAGTGTGGGCTTTTAATTATAAAATCTTACTGCCTTATACTCTTTAATATAAATTTTTATACAAATAAATTAATAAAATCTTACCTAAATCTATTTGCATAAACATTTGCATATGATGGAGCGCCCATGGTACAGTCCTTCCTTAGCTAACAAAGGCATGATGAGACTCAGGCAGTGTGATGACAACAGTAGCTCCTACTGAGAAAGATGGGTAGAATAACACTTAACTCCTCTACGTGTTATTTACAGACTTTGAAACCTGATAGAGGGGTCACTATGAATCACAAATGACTCAACAGCAGTGAGGTTTTTAGGTTGTTTTTGAGCAAAAATATGAATTAAAAATATACACAAATGTAATCTATTGATACCTCCAACCCTCTTTTCTAAAGTTACATTTGTTTTTACCTCATAATTTGATACAAGTATCTTAAAATGCAAGCCAAACCGTCCAGTACATAAAAGCATGCATCTGGTCAGGCAATTCTAGGCATACGGTAAGTATTAGGGAGCTCTGGTGACCTAGTGGCAAGAAGTTGACCTGTTATCCCAAAGGCACATGGTTCGAATCCACTAGCTGCTCTGCAAAAAAAGGATGACAACCTCCCATGTGATTAACTGCTACTGAACCCCCCCGAAGGGTCAGCTATGTGTTGGTTATAGCTTGATTGTACACAACAACAAAAGCTACCATAGTAACAGTTACCATTTATTGAGCACTTACTGTGTGCCTAGGACTGCTCTAAGTGTTTTACCTACACTTTTAATTCTAATTCATGCTCATAATTACCCTACTAGGATGTATGTTTTGCATTACAGATGGGAGAACAGACTTACATAGAATTTGCCTATGTAAAGTGTGATTCAGACTTAGAACTAGTTGACCCCCAAACCTTGCTCTTGGCCTCTGCTTTTATTTCTCCTAAATCAATGAAGGACTACAATAGTAGTTTGCATTTGAGAAGCCCTCCCACCACCTTTTCTAAGTCTTCCTCTGCCTCCTAGATCCCCCCTTTTCCCCCTTCCTTCCAAAGGCGTGTGTGTCCCTATGATATGCTCTATCCAGAATCCACTATGACAGGTTCACTGCCTTTCAACCCTTTACAGGATAGATGACTGTGATCATTTGAGCCTGGAGATGGTATCATTCGAACTCAGATTTCTTCTCTATAGCGCACAGCACCGGTCTTCAGCTTCAGAATCTCAATCCTAAATGGCGGTAAAGGCTATCTCTCAAGAAAACCAAAATCTGTTTCATTTCATACTGAGCCCGTGGGTGTCCGAGCTCTGTAGGGTTTGAGCTCGCACCACCTGGAGGTTCCATCCCCATAGAGAGGAGGAACATGGGACATAATAGCACAGCAGGAAGGAGACAGGCTTCTGTTGTAGCAATGGTCTTGACAGCTTCGGAGTCCAAAAATATGACAGAGGCAGGTAAAGCAATCACAGGGAATGATTGTGGGGGGCCTTTTGTTTCGGGGAGCTGCTCCTGTGGAAGAGGAAGCTAGTCTGGTAAGAAAGACATACATGACCGCAGTCACGTGTTGTTCTAAGGTCCCAAGATTGGAGGGGCTCCCAAGTACAGTTGGCAGGAGAGGCTTACCAGGAATTGATATTCACCCTTTCTACTCCTGCTGGTCCATTCTCCTTAAAGCTTTTACCACTACCAGACAACCTCACAGAGCAAGTAGACCTGCACACAGGGTTTCCAAGGCTGTAAAGCTCTATGAGCACATTCTGCCTCATCTTCGTCCTGCAAAGCATCTGGTGGCTTTCAACAGCTCATCATTCAGTTAGCAGCCCAGCACTGAATCCACTACACTGCCAAGATTATTGGCTTTTCTTTCAAACCTCTGTAAATCCACTAGAGAGCTCTGGTGGCTTAGTGGTAAGAGGCTGCATTGCTAATTGCAAAGGCACTCGGTTCAAATCCACTCACTACCTGCTGGAGAAAGATGGACAATC
Source organism: Elephantulus edwardii (assembly GCF_000299155.1). Lineage (NCBI taxonomy): Eukaryota > Metazoa > Chordata > Mammalia > Macroscelidea > Macroscelididae > Elephantulus > Elephantulus edwardii. Next base: position 13,329,084 of record NW_006399804.1, on the reverse strand, counting down.
TCCTCAGGTGTGATTAACTGCCTCTGAACACCCACTGGCTGCTATCCATTATTTCCAACATGGCGGTGCACAAAGACAACAATGTCATCAATATACAGAAAATACAGCTGTGACTTCATTTTCAGAATAATCACCCAGTGGCCATCAAGTTGACTACGATCTGTGTCAGAGTGGAACCACATTCAACAGGATATTCAGTGGCTGATTTTCCAGAAGTTGATCACCAGGCCTTTCTTCTGAGGAACTTCTGGTTAGACTCAAACTTCAGACCCTTCAGTTAGCAGCCAAGAGAATTAACAGTTTGTACCACCCAGAGGCATTCCAAAAAGGTTAAGTTTTGTTTCATCAGCATCTACTTTAAGAGTAAAGCCGAAGCTTGGGTGTTTTACTTTAGCCCTGTAGTGTCTAAGCAGTATAACTCAACTCTTGTATTTTGTAAGTTTCAGTGTTAAAATACTAGGGGTTTTGTAAATTTAAGGTTAACCAGCAATGCCAGCTACATTTTACTAGCTCTGTCATTGTGTCAGCAGTAAGGCTTATTAAAATATCGCATCCTGGGCATAAAGTGTAACAGAAATCTCTGGAAAATGTAATACCAGTGGACGGACTGTTACTATCATAGTTTAAAAACCACAAAAATGCCGTCTCTATGTGCGAATGTATTCGCTCAGCTTTTGATCACATATGTTCACAGAGGTTGTTACTTTAGTAGAAGAATTTCTGCTTCTCTTCCTCCCCCCGTTTTTGAAAAATTGCAAATGTTTCCTCTAACAGTGGGCTCAATAACATTCCTTTAAGATAACTCTCATTTTTAATCTATAATTAAAGCCAAAGTTTTCTTTTAATTTTAAAAGCTTGTCCTTGAACTAAAATAACATGGAACATTTTTAAAACATGGATCCAAGCTGCTGTAGATACATTTAATTTCAACCACAGAGCCATGTACTTAGGTTCCTCAGTGCCAGACAGACTTGAGATTGTAATTGTAGCAGTAGAGACTGGTTTTCTGGATGTTGTAGTATCAGCCCAGTCTGGTTGTTTTTCTGGAGTTGTTCCTCCCTTTGGGCTCTACTGCTGAATGACTTAATCCCTGTGTGAGATCAAATGGCATGCCCGTTGCCATGCACAGAAAAAGTGAGTAAAGCCTCTTGCTTTTGCTCAAATTTGATACATCCACCTACAGCAAAGCATGACAACAGGTCGGAAAAGTCACAAAATAGAAGTGGTAAAGTGAGGATAGAACACAGGGAAACTCCACAAGTTAGATGTACAGTAAAAAAATATATATATTTTGAAGCTGAACACCACTGTTTGTTATGGCAAGGGAAAGGGGAGAGACTGTCCGTGATTGAATTGTAAAAATATTTTTACCGAAGCCATTTTTGTACTTACTCTTCTGGTATTAGATTAGCAAATTCGATGCCAGATTAGAGCTAATAATATCTTATGCTGTGCTGCAGGGTACTGTAGAAAGCATATGAACATCTGCTATTGTATTTGATCCTCATTACAACGCTATGAAGTAAAAACAAGGGTAATTATTCCCACTCTCACGCAGGACAGGGAGGGAGTGACCCGCCGTTGCTACTTAATGGATGAGCCAGAAAGACAAGTCAAGTCTCTCAGCTCCCTGTCCGGGCTCTTTCCATTCGATTTTACGGTGTTTTCCATCCTGGTTAAGTGTACTCAAAATTAAAAAAAATCACTTGCAGAGATTCTCTGAAACTCTTAACTTACTTAGATCTATTCTTTCTTTTGTATACAGACTGCTTAAAAAATGAGATAAAAGCTTTGGCTGTTTCTCCAGAAAAATACATATCCACCACCTTCCACATCCCCACTCTACTCCGACCTCTGCAACACACTTCTGTGCAATGGAGACATCAGCAGTGGTATTTCTGATCCTGTAGATCTGAATAGGATTCCCTTGGCCTCATTATCCTGTGCTGGAGAAAGATGAAGATTTCTCAGATGCTCAAGGGCTTTGGCTTCAAAGTGTGTGGTGCCATGCACTTTCCAAAGTGCCTTTAGTTTGTATACATCATATTGCATGCCATATACGTGACTCTTGGACTCTTGTCCTCCATGACATTGATACAGATATGAAATGTACTCCCTTGCCACTATGCCAGTAGACTCTCTCTCTTGCAGAGCATGTGTATGTATACGTGGTCGACTTTACAGAAAATTCAGAGAGTGTGAAAGAGGGCCTTACTGCAGTTCACCCAGCTTCAGTCAGAGCACAACTGCTCCTTGATCTTGCATGAGCCTCAGCCACCTTACCAGGGGGTTCACTGCCTGCTCCACTCACATGGCCCCAGCCTCAGAGTGTCTCGCCAGCTCAGTCTTCCATCTTCCACTCTCTCTTACTCATCCCATTGTTGCTGCTGTTATGTGCTGTCGAGTCACCTGCAACTCATAACGACTCTATGTACAATATATCTGAACTCTGTCCTATCCTGAGCCAGTCTCATGCTCTCTGACACACCTAATCCCATTACCCCAGTCACTGTGTCAATCCACCTGGTCCCAGATCTTTCTCTCTTGTGCTGTCCCTCCACCCTTCCAAGCATGATGTCCTTTTACAAGGACTGGTCCCTCCTGGCAAACTACCAAAACCAAACCTTTTGCCCTTAGCAATGAGTTGATTCCAACTCAGTGACTCTCCAGGACAGAGTAGAACTGGGCCGTGGGGTTTTCCAAGACTGTAATCTTTACAGAAGCCGACTGGTACATCTTGGTTCCACAGAATGGCATGTGGGTTTGAACCACTGACTTTTCTTTACTAACTTAACCATTGTGCCACCAAGGCTACACATAATTCAAAGTTTCCAAGTTCTTGTCATTCAGTTTGGAAGAGAAGTTCAACTCTGACCAGATCCAGCTCCCAAGCTCTGTCCCAGGTCCATTTTGCATGCTAAGATCCACACACCCATATGTTGGGCACACTTAAAGGGCCTTGGAGTTCATAACCTTTACCTTCCTTAGAAGGTAAGTGTGATGGTAACAGAACTTTTTTCTACATCTGTCTATAATATTAGAGGGTTCAAGGATCCCTCAAAACTTAGCCATGATCCCTTTTAGGAGCAGAACCCCATTTGAAGATAGCTCTGCCATTTCTGGTCTTCTTGGGTCTGTGAGAGGTGAGAACTTTTTCTGGGCTCCTCTCCAGGAGAACTGGTGTTTGGGCACAGAGCATCCTTCTGTACCCGGAGTTTGTGTCTGGGACTAGTGACCGGTTCATTCACTATACTGACAAGCCTGTCCACTCCACTCACTCTGGAAAACCTGGGTGTTGGACCTGGCATGCCCTGAGATCAAAACCAATTCAATATGACAGATGGCTCATGTGCTTTATTTGGAAGACTTTGTGCTTTCTGACAAGTGGGTGATTGTCTTCTTAAATTGTAGTGCTTGATTCTTTTTATGTATCTGTAAAAATGAAGTCAGTTACACATTTTTAGTATTGGTCTGTGGTTTGGGGTTCTTGAACTGAAGGAGTAAAGTGTGTTCATAGCCCAGATTTTTCTTTTTAAATAAACACAATTTTGCTGCCAAAATACATACTCGCTCATTGCCATCTAGACAAAACCAAGCTATAGCTCACCCTCCAGTGGGTCCCCAGGCTGCAAATCACATGGGAGGAGGTTGCCTGTCTGTCAAGGCGCTGCTGGTGGATTCAAGCTACCAGAGAGTCCCCTTTTGTGTCAGCAGTGTAAGTCCCTGTGGACTCCCTTCCAAAATAAAGAAATAAAATATAGCCCCAAGCCTTGAGAATATAATATAAAACTCTCAGGATTTAAAAAAAAATACACCACAAAACTTATCTATTAGTTACAGCACTATTAGTATGAGCCACTCTGGTTCATAATTCTCAGCCTCTCTGGTTTTTGTCCTTATTGAGAAATGACATATGCATCATCTAGAAAAATGAACACAAGCTATAGAAATGCTATTGTTGTTGTTAGGTGCTGTCAAATTGAGTATGACTCATAGCAACCCTATGTAAAACAAACCTGAACCCTGACCTATCCCTGTGCCATCCTCACAATCTCTGACACGTTTGAGACCATTGCTGCAATCAGTGTATCAATTCATCTGGTTGAAAGTCTTCCTCTCTTTCTCTGACCCTCCATCTTCCTAAGCTTAATGCCCTGTCCAATGACTAGCCTCTCCTAGCAATATACACAAAGTATGTGAGACTAAATTTTATCATCTTTGCCTCCAAGGAGCACTCTGTTCTTTCTCCAAGACAGAGCTATTCATTCTTTTGGCAGTCCATGGGATATTCAGTACTTTCTCAAACATCACAACTCAACAGCATTGATTCTTCTTTTGCCTTCCTTATTCGTTGTCCAGCTCTCAGCAGCATAGCTAGTGATTGCAAAGATTATGTCCTGAATAAGGTATACTTTCATCCTCAAATTAACATCACTGCTCCTCAAGAATTTGGAGAGATCCCTGAGTATGGCCTTCCCCAGTGCAATGTTTCCTGATCTCTTCACTGCTGGGACCAAGTGTCTTGATTGTGGATCTAAATAAGTTAGTAGTTTGAAAACTTTGATAGTGATAGGAGAGGGAATCTCTTAAAACAATTTCTTCTGCATGCCTCATATTTGAATCTATGTTTAAATAGATACTCTCTTCCCCACGCGCTGGAGCTTACATCCAGGTGATGGTCTGTGGTTGCAAAGTTTTCCTGGAGAGGCACTGAAGCCCTGGGTCACAATCTCTCTCCAGGGTAATCGACAATGTATAGTTTTATTCTAACTTGTGAGTAGGCAGTACAAAAAAGATTACTGCCTTACTTGAAAAGCAGTAATACAATTGAGCTAGAAGTTACCATGTTTCTGAAGAAAACACTGTCAAGTCTAGAGATGTGACTTATCCTTATGATGTGAGATATCACTGTTGTTGGTGGGGACTGCTGCAGAGTCAGAACCAACTTGTGGCAGACCTGCCTGTGGGTATTCAGAGGCTGAAAACCACACAAGAGGAGATTTCCCATCTTTCTCCAGTCCACCACACCTCATAACAATCCCGTGAATAACAGATGAACCTTGCCCACTCCTTTGCTCTCTTTCTCATCTCTGATCCACTTGAGTCCATTGCAGCAGTCACTATGAAACTTTATCTTGTTGAGAGTCTTCCTTTTTTTCCACTGACTTTCTGCCTTTACAAGAGTGATGTCTTTTTCCAAGGTCTGGCTTTTCCTAACAACATGCCCAGAGTATGTGAGTTGAAGTTTTCATAGTCCAACTTTCAGATGCATAGCAAGCAATTGAGAAGACCATGACACGGATCAGGCGCACCTTAGTCTCTAAACTTACATCATTGTCGTTTAAGCCCTTTAAGAGGTTCTTGAAAGCAAGCTTTCCCAGTGCAACACATCCCTTGATTTCTTGACTAAACACAAATGCTAAGAGGCGATAGCAGGGAACTGGAGTAAGGAATAGACCAGAAACGTCACTATCAACTCTAAAGTTGTGTTGGAATAGAAATCTTCTCACAGGAACTCAGCCCCTGTAAGTGCATCCCTCTCATTGGAGCCTGTCCCATGGTCCTTGATACCTTCGTGTTCTCTCTGACTCCCGGGGGTGTTGTTCCCAGGCAATTGTTCTGCCAACTCAAAGCCTGTGCCTCTTTGCTGGTCCCGGTCCACCAGTAGCCCCATGGGAGGAGGATGGGCACCTTCTCCCATGCCATAGGTAGTCTCAGAAACCCAGGGTGAGCCAGCTATGAGCTGGTTCCAATGCCATGGCAATGAGCTTTTTAGAGTTTCTAGAAGGTTAGGAGGATATTTACTGGATTGCTGAATCTCGGTTTTTTCTCCTCAGTTTATCACTATTAGTCTAATCACTTCAAGTTCTTTCTGTCTTCGTGGAAACCAGTACCAAAAAAACATTTATCTCTTTATTTTAATCACTTAACATCTAAATTTTGTGCCAAAGACTAACTTTATCTTATTTTTTCTTTCCTTGGAAGGGTAGATTCTCTTCTGATCCAGGACTGTGGATCAAATAAAATCAGCCTTGATAAAAGATTTAGAGGATCTGAGTTTGAGAAAGAATAAAGCTAGAACTAAGATAAAATGTAAATATGGTCATATGCCAGGCCTAAGAAATAGTGGTGTCCAAGCTAGAAAGGCAGACTAATGAGTAATAAGAAAATCTAATGGTGAATGATTAAAAAAAAACAACCAAAAAACTCTTAGTAAAGGAGGGAAAAAAATAACATTTGAAAAACTGATTTAATTGAAAAGGGAGAGAGTATAGAATAAAGTTGCCTGCTGGAAAAACTAAAAACAAAAAAAAAAACAAACTCAAAAGCACTGCTGTCCAGTCAGCTCTGACTCAGCTGTCCTTCATCACGTTTCTGAGACTGTAAATTGTGGCAAGATTGTCCATCTTTCTCCTGAGGAGCCTCTGGTAGATTTGAACTACCGATGACACATGGCCTTTGAATTAACAGTGCAGCATGCAATGAACTATGCCACCAGTACCCTTAGCACTTACAGAGAAGAGGGGAAATGAGAATATAAGAGAGAATGAGTCTTATTTCAAGCCCAAGTTCTCCTTGCTAAGGATAAGAAGGTCTTTGAACATCAGGAAATAGTTACTGATAAATTAGGGCCTGAATGGACTTTGGGAGTAACTTGTGAATTCTCCATGTTGAAGGGTGCAAGAGACCCAAAATCATTGACTTCAAGGTGATTCCATCTTCGAGCAACACTGTAGGAAACAGTAGAGCTGTCAGAGAGGATGTCATAGGCTGTAATCTTCACAGGAGCAGAAAACAGGGTCTTACCCCACAGGGCACCTGATGGACTCAGATGGCCAGCCTTTCAGTTAACAGCTAATCATGTAAGCATTATGCCACCTGGGTTCCTTTTTTAGAGTAATGTTTTGTTGTTCTGTGCTGTCAAGTCAGAAACAATTCATAGCTGACCCACTAGCAGGTTTTCAGAGGCTGGAAATTATACTGGAAGAGATTGTCCATCTTTCTCCCATGGATTAAAACTGTCTGCCTTTGGGTTGCTAGTGCAACTCCTTAGCCATTAGGCCACCAAAGCAATGTCGTTGTTGTTGTTATGTGCTGTTGAGTTTACTGTGACAATAGTTCTGCCCTCTGCCCTATCTTGAGCCAAATTCACCCTCTCTAACACACCTGCCCCCATTGCCACAGTCACTGTGTCAATCCATCTCATCCAGGGTCTTTCTCTCCAGTGTTGGCCCTCTACCCTTCCAAGCATGGTGTTCTTCCCCAAGCACTTGTCGCTCCTGGCAACATGTCCAGAGTATATGAGATGGAGCTTCAGAATCCTTGCCTCCAAGGGGCAACCTGGCTTTATCCTCTCCAGAACATACCTGCTGGATGTCTGGGCTGTCCATGGTATGTTTAATACTCTTCTCCAGTACCACAACTCAACGATATTGATTCATCTTGTGTCATCCTTAGTCATTGTCCAGCTCTCAGGTACGTAGCAAGTAATTGTGAAAGCCATGGCCTGGATCAGGTGCATCTTAGTCTCTAAACTAGCATCACTGCTCTTTAGCACTCTGGAGAGGTCCCTGACAGCAGACTTTCCTAAAGCAACTAATCTTTATATTTCCTGACTATTGATGTCAAGAGTGTTGATTGTGGACTCGAGTAAGGTGATATTGTTAACAACCTCAATCTCTTATCCGTCTGCCATGATGCTACCAACTGGACCAGTGGTGAGAATCTTTGTTACCCATACTGAAGACTAAAGTCTTTGACTTTCTGCAGCAACTGAGCAAGATTATGCTATCTGCATGATGCAGATTGTTGATGAGTCCTCCTCCAATCCTGATTCCACATTCTTCTTCATAAAGTTCGGCATCTTGAATGATCTGCTCTGCATATCAATTGAAAATGTGCGGAGAAAGGACACATCCCTAAAGTACTTGTTGCTTGATTTTGAACTGTACTATATTTCCTGCTCTGTTCTGACAGCTGCTTCCTGGTCTAGTAAATATAGGTTACTTACAACTGGTTACAATAGGGCTTTCAGAATAGTAATGTGGAAGGGAAGGTGCTCCTTATTGGCAACTCATGGCTATAGAGGAAGCAAGGAAAATAACCTGAATGCTCTTTGCCTGGAAACAAGCTGATTATCACCGTCAGCCTCCCTCTGGGGGAGCACAGGATCCTAATCTTAAGGAAGCTATGCAGTCCTCCTGTTCAGTCTTGCAGATTGCAGAGCCCACCGTTGTTTAATAATTGTTACCAGATCTACTAGACATCAGTGTGAAGAAAAGAATGAGGTTGTAACACCTCTGATGTCAATTGTGCATGCCTAGCACCAACATATTATCTGGAATATAGATTGTGCTAGTGTTGAAAAGATAATTAATGGGTGAATAAATGAATACGTAAATGAATGGTGTACAAGAAAATCTCAGTTGAAGCACATGGCTGAAGCCCTGCTGGTCACGGAGCTAGAGCAGGGAAAACATGTCAAATGATAAGCAAAGCTCCTTCTGCAGCATGTGGCTGATATTCACCACTACACTCAGTTGTTCCTACTGGTTCTTTGTAGCCAAAATCTCTGATTGAATAGTGTACATGTCTAAATAATCAAACCAAACAAGTTGCTACTCAGTCAACTCCAACTCTTGGTGACCTCACATGTGATCCTGTAGGATTTCTCCATGGCGGAATTTCCAGTGATCACTAGGTCTTTCTTCTGGGCTACCTCTGGATGGACTTGAACCTCTACCCTTAGCCTCATGCAGGCAAACACTTCATACTGACAGTTATTTATATAATCTCTGGCATCAAGTCTTTCTTAATCTTTTAAAACCAAAGTTCTAGAATCAATGAGATGCATTGTCCTGCTTAGGTACAGAATACAAAAGTACTAAAATATTTATAAAGAACAGCATCACCCATTCTCACATTTTTTCAAGGATGCAATGTTGTCATTGATTTGTTGTTAAGTACCACTGAGTAAGAACTGGCCCATAGCTGGCGCTCCAGTGGGTTCTCAGAGGCAGTTAACTGCAAGGGAGGAGATTGTTCATCCTTCTGCGGAGCAGCTGGTGGATTCGAACCATGTGCCTTCATGATTGCAGTGCAGCTTCTTGTCACTAGGCCACCAGAGCTCATTGGTTTAATTGACTTAAAACAGATTATTGTGATGCTCTAGTGCACAGTCCATAGTGAACTGCACTACTAACCAAAAGGCTGTATCTCTGATGGTTTGAATACACCAGGAGAAAGATGGGCAGTCACTTCCCATTAAGATTTACAGCATTCGAAAGCTAATGGAGAGTTGCTAAGCTGAAATGGACTCAAGGCTAGTGAGTTTGAGGTTTTAAAAATAGATTAATGAAGAGCTAGTTTTATTGAATCTGTACGTATGGAACATGAGTCATTATGTTGTCAAACAATTGTTTTGTTTATAGGATATAGACTTCCATTCATTACAAAGTCCGGTAACCAGTTGCCATGGTGTCGCCAACTCATAACAACCCTACAAGGCAAAGCAGAACTGTCCCATAGGGTTTCCAAGGCAGTCATCTCTAAGGAGATGGTAAGGTGGGCATGAGATAGGACAAGGTTTAGGTCTGTGTGCACAGAGTCATTCTGAGTCACAGGTGACTCAATGGCACCCAACAACAGCACAATCTTTATGAAAGCCGATTGCTACAAATTTCTCCCAAGGAGAAAGTGACGACTTCATACCACCCACCTTTCATTTAACAGCTGAGGGCTTAACCACTGTACCACCAGAGGTCTTTCCATTTGGGGAAAAAATTTTTTTAAAAAAGAAATTTCTCTTGAAAACACCAGTGGCTTAAGTAGAGGGGATATTAAGGGTGTGGTGGAAAAGCAAGTTATGTTTTATTTTCATCTTATTTTTGAAATTCAAACCTTATTAAGTTAACTTTGCAGAAGTAGCCCATACTTAGTGTCAGTGGAAGCCAAGAGTGGTGAAAGTAATTGTCAGAGGGGCCAAGCAGCAGTGGCGAGGATGAGGGAAAGGCGAGCCCTACAATGGTGGCATTTTTATGTTTATTCTACCTTCCCCTCTTGCAGGGCTCCTGAATCTTCCTGTTACCTCCAAGTCACCCAGGTTCACAGCCTCTGGTGCCATGTTGTTGTTGTTCTTAGGTGCCGCTGTGTCGACAGGACTCACAGCGACCCTCTCCTGCACCGTCCTCACTGTCTCTGGCCTGCTCAAGCCCCTTGTGCAGGCACTGAGTCACTTCATCCTGTTGACAGTGTCGTCTTCTCTTTCGGTGACCCTCCACTTTTTCCAGTATGATATCTTCTCCCAAGGACCTGTCCCTCCTGATAACATGCCCAAAGAAGTGAGATGAAGTTTGGTGCCTTTGGCCTATTATTTTCTTTCATAAAAAAAAAAAAGTTTTCTTTCACCTGTTGGTTATTGCTTTTACCCTACTCTTCACTCCAGGCCAACAGATCCATTAGACGTAGCACCTAGACCCTTGATACTTTGGGGGGCTCATAAAAATAATTTCATTTCTTTTAGAAAGAGGTGGGAACTGAATATAATAATATAAATGAGCATGTAGTAATGAACCATGGATCTATAATAATAAATCCAGGCTGAATTATGACAATTCTCATTCTAATGTAGTAAAAAAACGTCAAAGATTATTTTTGGTGGTGCTACAAAAGTCAGAAATTCACAGGGCCCACAGAGTCTTAGTTACGGCCCTTACCATATCCCACAACACTCGGGGGCCCCTCCTTTTGCTTTCCAAGGTAACTTATTTTGTCATTACACAATTAAATGTCCAGATTGTATATGTATGGTTTAATTTGTTAAGTTACACTCTTTTTTTCCTATTGGTTAGTCAATCTACTAAAAAACACTCATTGAGAATTCCTTTTGTCATGCATTGGGGCAAATGCAAAACAATGGCCCACAGCATACTGTAGAAGGCAAACATTGAATAGCAGAGCATGCTTAATGTGAAAAGGGGGGAGTACAGGGCCCTAGACAACACATATTCCCAACTACATTTTAAAAAGATTTACATTTTAATGTGTCATTATAGAGAGTCTTAATATATTGAAAGGCAAAGATGAGTGTATGTTTTTATTTTCCCTCATATTCTACAAAAAAGTGTGCCAATTTTACATATGCTTTGTGCCTTGAATATTTTTCATTTACTAATGCATGTAGGAAATCCTTCCATAGTTGCCCATGAAGAGTGGCTCATTCTCAGTTTTTGCGGCTGGATAGCATTCCATCCCTACTCTATTCTGTCCTCCATAGGTTGGCCTTCAGTTGTACACACAGTAACACCGCATGAAAATGCCCATTTACTCGCAGTTTTTCTCACGTAGTGGTAACCAGATTGGTAAAAAACATATTTTACTTTTGTTCTAATTAACAGTTCTTATGAGAATGAGTCTGAGAATCGCTTTCTATTTAGGAACTATTCATAATTCTTTCAGTGAACTCTGTGCTCATATTTTCCCCCATGAACTATCAATAATTTTTAAATTAAGTTAAGGGCACTTTATGGAATAGGGGTTCATCTATGACATTTATGAGTAAAGAAATATTTACTTACAGTTTTCTATTTTTATTTTCCTTATAATTTTTCATATAGTCTTTCAAGTCTTTTATCATGGTAAAATACATGTAGCAAAATATTTGCCATTGTTAAGAGTATATTTAAAATATTTTATTTGTAAACTTCCTTAAGAATAAATATACAACACTTTTGTATTCCTATCTCCTACAAATAAAGTGATGAGGAATTATATTTTTTTTTTCAAAATTCCTGATTGGTGTTAGGCATGGAGAATATAAAACTTACCATAATTTGGCCTATAGATTGTAAAATGTCTGACTAGCAAAAGTCACCATAAACAAATTTTATAAAAGAAGTAACTGAATGGGAAAAATATTTGCTGTGTATACTAGAAAGGTGACTAATATACATTGTATATAAAATGCTCCTAAGAAAAATGAGTAAATGTAAATAACCTAGTGGGAAAATATGTAAAAGATATGAACAGGAAATTTATAAAAGAAAAATTTAGTGAACATGTCAAATGTTTAACCTCATTAATAATCAAACCATTTTTATCCCCTATGTTAAATAAAATATATTCGATGATATGTAATGATAGGAAGGGACCTCTGGTGGCAAGAGATAAGCTGCTGGACTGCCAACCTGAAGGCTGCTCTTTGAATCCACCAGCTGCTCTGTGGGAGAAGGATGGGCAGTCTCCTCCTATGTGATTTACTGCCACTGAAAACCCACTGGAGGGTCAGCTATAACTATTCAATCTCAACAGTTCACAACACCAACAATGTTTGAAGCATTTAGAAAAACTCATGACGGTACATATTGATGCAGTTTTTTTAAAAGGATGTTTGCGAGTTGTTGTTGTTGTTGTTATTATATATTGTCAAGTTGACTACAACTCATAGCAACCCTATGAGCAATAGCTCTGAACTCTGCCATATCTTGAGCCAGTCTCACTGTCTCTGACACTATTGCCACAGTCACTGTGTCGATTCATCTCATCCAGGGTCTTTCTCTTCTGTGCAGACCATCCACCCTTCCAAGCATGATGTTCTTCTCCAAGCACTAGTCCTTCCTTGGTAACATGCCCAATGTGAGATGGAACTTCACAATCCTTGCCTACAAAGAGCAACCTGGTTTCACCCTTCCAGGACAAACCTGTTGGTTCTCTTGGCAGTCCATAGAATATTTAATACCCTTCTCCAGCACCACAACTCAAAGTCATTGATTGTTCTTGAGTCATCCTTAGTCATTGTCTAGTTCTCAGATGTATACCAAGTAATTGTGAAGACCATGTCTTGGATCAGGTGTGCCTTAGTCTCTAGACCAACATTGTTGCTTTTTAGCACTCTGGAGTGGTTCCTGATAGCAGACTTCCCCAAACAATTCTTCTTTTGATTTCCTGACTACTGTGCCAAGAGTGTTGATTGCAAGATGAAATTGTTAACAGCCTTCTCCATCTATCATGACACTGCCAATTGGCCCCGTGGTAAGAATCTTTGTTTTCTTGATGGTGAGATGCAATCCATATTGAAGAGTGCAGTCCTTTACATTTTGCAGTAAACACTTAAAAGTCCTCTTCAGTTTAGGCAAGCAAGGTTGTGTCATCTGCATAGCATAGGTTTTTGATGAGTTTTCTTCTAATCAGTTTTAAAACTATAAATGACTTTGATCTAGAAAAAATCTCAAGCATATTAAAATTGGAGTATAAAACAGTTCTTTAACAGTAGATAAAAATGAAGTGTACCTTTAATTATAATAAAAAACTAAATACCCTTTTAAAAAATGCAATGACCACTTTTTTTAACAGTCTCTAAATTTTAAGTGATTGAAGTAAAGCCTTCATCCAAAATTTTATTTTAAAGAAGTCCCAAGTTTTCTTCTAGGTTTTTGGTTGATTTGTTTGTTAATTTTTAGCTTATATCTATTTGGAATATATCATCTCTTTGTTTGAGATATGAGTGTTATGAAGTGAGGAAAATATCCAAAATGTACTCCTCCATCTAATCACTTCACATCCCAACATCATTTACTATTCAGTCCACCTTTAGCCTCTCATTGGAAGTACCATATTGTACACAGAATTTATCTTGTGCAGCCGCTTCCTCTGTCTTGTCTTTTCTGTTCATTCCTATTTACTTTCCTTTGTGTCTGCTTCAGTCCCAAACTTTGAATTACAGAGACTTTATACAGTGCTTAACAATCTGATTTTGCTTATCCCCTCTCACTGTTCTTTTTGTGTAGTTTTTCTTAACTGTTCTTGCTTATTTATTTTACCATATTAATTTTAGAATCAGCTTGTGCCTACTAAAGAAGGGTTTTTGTTTATGCTGAAATTGTATGAATGAATTAATGATGAATTAGCTAGAAAAGACTGACATTTTTAGGATGTGGATTCTTCTTATTAAACAAACAAACAAAAACCCCACACACCCCTTGATATTTCTGTTTGTGTGTGTGTGTGTGTGTGTGTGTGTGTGTGTGTGTTTGGCATCACATTTATTCATTATGCCATGTCAGAACTTACAGTGGACCCTCCGTTGAATTCCAAGGCTATAAGGCATGGGAGGAGATTGCCTATTTTTCTCACGTGGACCAGTTGGTGGATTTGCCAGAGAGGCATGGCCTTTGAGTCCAAGGCACAGCTCCTCTGAAGGTTCAGATCTACCAGGAACTCCGCATGGAGCAATCTTTTCCTGTACAGCTTACAGCTCCTGAATACCCACTGCAGAGCCAGTTTTGAGTCAGTTCTGACTCAATGGTTCTGATTCATAATGCTTTAAAATATTCCAACTAGGCTTCACACATTTTTTTTGTTAAATTTATTTTTAGGCCTTTTATGTATTTCTTGTTTTATTGTCAGTACAGTCTTTCTTCCATTACATTTTCTAAATGATTGTTCTTTGTAAAAGAAAGCTGTTAACTTCTGTTATTGTTATACTATATGGCCACCGTAACTTTTCAGATCATGTTTTATAATATTTCTAATTCTCTTGTATTTTCTTAACACAATTAAATCACTTGCAAATAATTATGGTTTTACATCTCTTCTGGATTTTTATGCTATAGGCTTGTTTCTGATTGCATTAATTTATATATATATATATATATATATCTAGAATAGTTCATCTAGTCATGGAATGAGAGATATTATTGCTAATGTCAGATGGATCTTGGCTGAAAGCAGAGAACATCAGAAAAATGTTTATTATGTTTTATTAACTATGTAAAGGTGTTTAACTATGTGGACCAACACAAATGATGAATAATATTGAGAAGTATTAGAATCCCAAAATACTTAATCATGTACATGGAGTTGGTGTGTCAGAGACAATTAAATTGGCTCAGGATAGAATACGGTTCAGCACTGTTGCACATAGGATTGCTTTGAGTCAGAGCCAACTCAATGGCACACAGTAACAAGTGGTGTAAGGAGCCCTGGTGGCCTAGTGTAAGGAGCTGTATTGTAATCCTGAAGGCACATGGTTCAAATCGACCAGCTGCTTTGTGGGAGAAATATGGGCAGTCTCTTCCTGTGTAATTAAATTACCTCTGAAAACCCATTGGCAGGTCAGCTACGGGTCTGTTAGGATTCAAAAGCACACCACAGCCACGGTCGTGTAGTACAAAATGTGTTGTGCTGCTGAATTGAAGGAAGGAGTCCACCAGCAGCTCTGAGGGAGAAATACAGGCAGTCCTCTTGCTAAAACCTGACCTTTTTTGAAACCCAGAGAAAGGTCACACTGTGTGTTGGAATGGGCTTAAGGGCATTGAGTTTGGTTTGATGAACTTTGGAGTTTTAATAAGTGTCTATTCAGATCATGTTACTCTTTGATTCAGATGTTTTCACCCCTTACCATTAAATGAAGAATTTAAGATATGTTACCCAACTTCTTTTGTTTTCTTATCTATAAAATGAAGGAAATAAAAATAGCTGTATCACAGGGCTGGTGTGAGTTTCAAATGTAATGGTTGTGAAAGGCAAATCAGGCTGCATAAACATTCCTTGTTATTCCCATTTCTTCCAGTGGAGAATGCTCCTCTACAAAAAAGTCTTAGGAATTGTAATGCTGGATTTCCCTTTGTGGCTTTCAGCCTTTTTGTAATTCCATTCACAACACAGTTTCTACATATATTCCAAGCTTGGAAAGAAAAGTGTTTTTTGAATGATGAGCAAATTCCTTTGCTGACATTTAACCAAAATGTATTCCAAACCTGAAGCTTTTTGGAAGGCTAAGAAAGTGTTGGTCACCTTCTTGTTAAAAAAAAAAAAAAGGTGAAATTAAATGTTTATGTACCTCAGCGTTTCCTGAACGAGTTGGAAATGAGTGCACTACGGTGGTTTTATTTTGTGGTGTTTCAGTTCTGGGAAAAATAAGACCAGAAAATATAGGAAATTTTTCAAGATTTTTTGCTTGTGAAAACTTACTCCCTCCTCTTCAGCTAATGTTGAGAAAGCCATGTGAGTTTGATTCAGACAGATGACTCCTGCTTAGTGATCCACTGTTAACACTGCGTGTTTTAGAACTAAATTGTCCTGTGATACTAAAAATTATATTCTCTTCCCCCCTAATATGTAATGTGATATCCTTGACTGAAAGTAAAAGGAATTTGAGCATAGTGTGTATGTTTAATTTCTTTTTAAAAATGTTTGGGTGTACTAGTTTCTATGCATATGATTTGCAAATTTGCGTTTTTCTTTGTAAGAAACTATGCAGCCAGTCAGTGGCTCTGCTCCTCAAGGACTTTTGGTTTAAATGTTTTCTATCAATTTTCTCATCCTAACCTCATGCAGCTTTGAAAATAGAATGTGTCGTTATTGTATGCCCCCTGTGCTTTCTGACACCATTCACCCTCCGTGGACAGCTCTCTCAGGACTGAGGTACCATTCTGTGGACGTTATTTCCCCAGCAGCAGCAGCTGTCTGTAAGGATGCTTGTCTTGCACTCGTCCCGGTGACTTTGGTGATGCCTCTGGCTTTGTCGTGTGGCTGGGCTTCAGAAGCATATTTCATTATCCCTCATTTCCTGGGTTTTGAATCTGGACTTGGCTGTTTCTAGAATGATTATGGACGCAGTTTTGCATTAAAAACTAAGGAGTGGTTAATGTATTCGTTCTCTCATGGAGGCTGGAATGAGGAGGACACTAGTCTCCAGCACATGTTATGGATTTGTCTGCTGACCCTAAAGGCACATAGATTTGTAAAGAGATAGATGTGTGTGTGTGTGTGTGTGTGTGTGTGTGTGTGAAAGAAAAAGAGAATATACACAACCTAGCATTCAAGTCAATCATTTCTAAGTGTATAATTCAGTAGCATTACACCTACTCTCTTTGAAAAGATATG
>NW_006399804.1:13272181-13311840 GCF_000299155.1 Elephantulus edwardii | reverse complement strand
TATATATATATATATATAACAACCCTACTACGTATAATATCTCTGAACCCTGCCCTATTCTGAGCCAGTGTCACTGTCCGCAACACACCTACCCCCATTTCCTCAGTTTCTGTGACAATCCGTCTCATCCAGGGTCTTCCTCTGTACACATATAGATGTTTTACATATGTGCATCTCAAAGCATTATGCCTTTGTATGATGAAGAGAAACCATGCAGGAATGTCTCACAGGTACATTACTTTGGTTCTTTAAATGAAAACGTTTATGAAAGCTGTTATTATAGGTGATTGTCTACTGGCCACCCATGGTAGGCAGGAAGGCAGTGGAAAAGGGACTAGAGGAAGGCAGAAAACTCTGTTGCTTAGAGGACATTAAGTGTCTGTTAAAGGTGATGGAAAAATTTGGAAATGGATAATGGCAATGGTTGAACATAGTGAGTGTAATAAATGCCACTAACTTGGCCATGTGAAAATGCTAAAAGGCAAATGCTTTGTTAAGTGTGTTCTTCCTCCAGTAGCAGGATCAGGGTTTACTTGAGCTCACTTTACAGAGGACTCATCAGAGCAAATTCAGCGAATTATAAGAAAAGCCAAAATAGAAGCACTGAACGAATCAGTCAAAAGAACACAAAAAAATCTCAGTTCTTTATGGGCACAGCCTGAACTGCTAGAGGGGTCTGGCACCACAGAATATGTGAGATTCCATTAACAGAAGGCTGGCCATTCTAAACAAAAGGCTTCATCCCACAAGCTAATTCAACAATAAAATAAGAATCAGGGAAGAAAATATGTTCCTTTCAGCAGGCAGAAGCTTTGCATATACTCTTTGTAATTTCAGAAACTAAAATTAACAGTCTAAAAAGGAATAATAGTAAGTGTTCAATTTATTATTTTCTCACTACATAAACCTCACAGAACAGGGACTTATTCTCTCTCTCATACACTTCTGTGTTACCAGCTGTTATAAAATACAATAAAAATTTGTTGACTGATTGGTTTATTGATTGGTCACTAGGGAATATAGTGAGTATTTCCACTATTGAAACAGTTTTAGTTTGGAGAGGAAAGTATGTCTACATTTGTTATGTAAATATAACAGCAAGCAAAGTAAATATGATGGGCCAGAATCAATTCTTAGGTAATTAGGAACAGACTGTAGGCAGTGGAAATGGTTTACATTACTCCAAAAGCAAAATGTTGCATTTAGTGTAAGATATAGTGGTAAAACATGGAGCTTTTGCTTTCTACTGATAGCGTAAACATTACTCCACAATGTGGTCTCTGGAAATAATTTCGTTAACTCTTATTTTCATATGCATGTTCTGTTCTGGAGATTTGTTGAAAAAAAATGATGGAAAGTTATTTTCTTTAAGTGACAGTTTGTTTATAGAAATTCCTTGAAATCTTGATGGTTATTGAAGAGGCTGAAATAAATGTTGCCTGAAACTGCCTGTTTGAGGGCTACTTCCAAAATAGAACCATACTTTTTCAGTAAATCACCTAAAATCCAGAAAGGTCTTGGGGATTGCTCCCTTCATAAAATGAAATATTTATGTTTGAATCCCAAAAACATATTGTGAATCATTTTGGTGTTTTAAGCTGAGGGTACACAGTAAATTATTCCAAAATTATGGAGGCCAAATGCCATTGCCTCCAAAAGTTTGTGTAATATCTATTTATCTGTGGGCAGATGACTGCTCTGTATAATCAGAGGCAGATTTTGTCAAGTTAAGTCTAAGTAAACACAGCTGAACATAAGCAAGTTAGACTACAAGGTTTTTTTGAGCTTTGCCAAAAGAATACGACCTTGGAGAATGCTGGGGTTTTTTTTTATGTTGGGTTTTGTAATTTTTTTTTTAAACTACAATCTGTTTTTAATGGAAAAATGAATTCTTTTTTGTTTCAAATTAACAAGTGATGATTAGAGGCTTGTTATGTTCTAATTTTTAGATGCAAGACAAATGAACATTATGCATGCACCCAACAAGAAAACCACCTTGCTGGGGAATCCGTTCCACTTTAAGGAGCTGGGTATAAACTGAGTAGGCTAGGGCAGAAAGTTGCTAAATGGATGTTCTTTCTAAAAGAAAACGTTTTTGTTTGTTGTTCTTTAATTTTTTATTATTTGTGTTTGGTTTGGGTTTCCCCTCCCTTTAGGCCATTTCAGCAGATTAAAATTCTAGTTCCAGATGCCACCCCACAAGGAACTTTATTGATTTATCCTTTCTTTAGTAAGCATCTGTCCTCAATAGGAGAGGAGCATTGTCTTGTCATGAGCTTGTTGTTTCCCGTAGAAACGCTCATTAACTGCTTTATGTTTTCCACAAGTCTCTTTTTTCCTCTCCCCTACCGTTTTAAAATTTTTTTTTTAGTCACCTAATACTTTCTTATTTTAGCGTAGTACCCAGTCCAATAATAAACATTTCTTAGGGTACTTTGTGGCTGAAGTATTAAATATTTCATGTCAAAAGGTGGGACTTTAAGTGAGAACCTTGGTAAAAGATGGATTAGTCGAGATTTGCCTTGAAACTCCCAGCTTTTCAATATTCTTTGACTGGCCAGGAGCCAGCTAGATCCTCTGCACTTTCCATTTCTTCACTTAAGGAACTGATTCCTTTCCCCTGTCCCCTGTCCCCTTTGGGTGTCTATTTCCTTCTGGGAGCAAATGCTGTCTATATTAGGGGCGTGTAATTAGTAAAGATTTTAAAAGAATCCATCTTTCTAGACTTTGGTATTTTATGCTCCCCCCCAAAAAAAAATCACATGCTGAATAATATTAGTACGCATGTGGAGAAAATATTTATATCTATTTTCAAAAATAGTATTCTGTAATTAAGTTCAGTAAGACCCTTCTCTATCTATGAATATATATCTCAGCATGCCTCTTTTTATATAGATAGCTGAATGCTCAGATTAAAAAGGAATGCTTTGAGGAGAAAATATAGAATTTCTAAATCTGTTGCTAAATAATCTGGTATCCTGTTTGTGTGTGTGTGTGTGTGTGTGTGTGTTGTTAAGAGCGACAGGAATAATCTCTCAGAATACATAATCATTTGCATTTCAAGGTCAAAAGCACTTAATATCATTTGTCAAAATCAATCTCATTATCCACTGCCTCCTCCCACAGTGAGAATGGTATCATCAGGGAAACATCTCAGATTCCTGCCTCCTGGCCCCAGCCAGTCATTCCATAACTCAGTCCACTTGTTGTTGTTGTTGTTGTTGTTGTTGTTGTTGTTGTTGTTATGTGCCATCGAGTCACTTGTGACTCATAGGGACCCTATGTACAACAGCCCTAAACTCTGCTCTGTCCTGTGCCAATCGCACTGACTCTGACATTCCCATCCCTAATACCCCAGTCACTGATTAAATCCACCTCATAGAGGGCCTTCCCCTCCTGTGCTGTCCCTCCACCCTACCAAGCATGATTTCCCTCTCCAAGGAACCCCTCCTTACAACAGGTCCAAAGTATGTTAGATGGGTCTTCAGAATCCTTGCCTCCAAGGAGCTATCCGGTTTAACCCTCTCCAGGATGAATCTGTTTGTTTTCCTAGCATTCCATGGTACACTCAATACTCTTCTCCAGCACCACAGCTCAAAGGCATCAATTCTCCTTCTCTTCTCCTTAGTCATTGTCCAACTCTCTGATGCATAACAAGTGATTGGGAAGACTATGGCCTGTATCAGACGCACCTTAGTCTCCAGAGAGACACCATTGCTCTTCAGTACTTTGGAGAGGTCCCTAACAGCAGACTTTCCCATGGCAATACATCTTTTAGTTTCCTGGCTGGTGGTGCCAAGAGCGTTGACTGTGGGGCCAAGCAAACTAAAACTGTGAACAATCTCAATCTCTTCACCATCCATCCTGATGCTGCCAATTGGTCCAGTAGTGAGAATCTTTGTCTTCTTGACATTGAGCCTCAATCCATATTGGAGGCTGCAATCCTTGACCCTCTGTAGCAAGTGCTTCAGGTCCTTCTCAGTTTCAGCAAGTAGGGTTATGTCATCTGCATAATATTTCAAATTCTGCCTTTCTATTCCCAACGATACTTCCTTAATCCCAGAACTCCTTGCTTCTCCCAGAATTCCATGGTTCCTGTCATGTTCTCACCTGTCTCCCTCCAATTGATTCTTCCTACAGAGTGCTCCTTGGAGGCAAAGGAGGAGAAGCCACATCTCTCAAACTTTGGACATGTAGCAAGGCAAGGCTATTCCAAGACATCATTCTTGGAAAGATGGAGAGCCAGCAAAGAAGAGGAAAATCCCAAATGAAATGGATTGACAAAATGACTTCAGCAATGGGCTCTAGTGTGTTAGAGATGATAAGGATGACACAGGATAGGGAAGAGTCTTGGTCAGCTGTTGAGAAATGTGCTATGACTCATACTCGACTTGATGGTACCTAACAGCAACTAAGGCATGATTTGGAGCCCTGGTGGCCCAGCAAGGTTACATGTTGGGCTTCAAACCCAAAGGTTAACTGTTCAAATCACCAGCCACTCCACGAAAGAAAGATACAGCAGTCAAAACACAGCCTTGGAAACTTGAGGAAGGGTCACCAAGAGTCAGAACTGACTCTCTAACAGTGAGTTTGGATGGCTTTTGGGTCAAGACAAGAGGAATCTTTCTAAAATCTAAATCTAGTCATCCCTGTAAAGTAAATATGCTTTAGTGGCATTCATACCTTTTATGATACAGTTCAAAAATTCCCTATCTCAACACACAAAACCTCAACCCTCAATAACCTCTGCTTATCTCTTGATTCATTTCCCAAATGCCCCTTCATATACATCATTCGAGAGACATCTAAAGAGTTCCTTAAAAAAGTGCATGACATTCCACTTTTATACAGTCATGCCCTTAACTTGGAATGTTCCTCCTCATCTTCTGCACATCTTAACCTCGGGTTCTTTTTCACGTCATAACACTCAGACAATGGTAACTGTGTTGAGCATGCTGAATGGACGAGGCTACAGGCTGCTGGAAACCAGTGTCCAGCGCCTCCACTGCACTGCTCCAAGGATTTACGTCCTTGAGGTTCCTTTCATGGCCATTCCTCAGCACCACACACCATCGTTACCTCTACACACTTGTGTAGATAATCCATTTATCATACTGTATGTAAGCGTCTTAGAGATGAAATGAATTTATTATCAGTTTGTATTTCTAGGGCCTGTCACAGTGCCTGGTACATAGACATATTCACTAAGTGTTTGATGAATGAACTCCATAGTAAATAAGTGGTTACAAGATGAAGAATCAGTTCTGTTGTCCTTGAAATTAGAGCAAGCTTCTAGTACCAGTCCCAATGTTTGCTAAAAAATTTACTTTGTCAAGATATTGCCCTTCTTAGTCTCAATGTCTGTACTGTAAATTAGCAACTGTTTGGAAAATAATATGTGTGCATCACTTTATGCATTTGTGGTTATGTACAGTTGAGTCAGAACTGACTCATAGTTCACCCTTCAGCAGATCATAGGAGGAGACTGCCTACCCTTTGCTCCAGAGCAGGTAGTGGATTTGAATTGCCGGTCTTTGATTTGGCAGCAAGCACAATTCCTTACCCCTATCCCACTAGGCCATAGGGTCGCTGTGGTTCACAGACAACTCAATAGCACATAACAACATATATATATATCTATTTTTTTATTTAAGCCTCTTGTTTAGAGTCAATAAGACCTTGGGGAGGGCCTTTGCATTTAAAAGCCAGTTGGTATTATAATTTGGAGGAACATTCTTCTAAGTGGTACAGCACTCCTCTGTCAATATGTTGTACTGAGGTAACCTGGGGTTACTGTGATGCTGAACCTTGTGCCACTGGGGTGTCAAATGGCATAACAGTTACACATGATGGGCAGTGTTTGCTGGAGCTCCCAGTTTAAGACAGGTTTGGAAGCAGGAGTGGCATCCACTTCCTAAACAACATGCCTCTGGAAACTCTGTGAACTTTGAGAAACAACAATAGTTGTAGAAAAGCTTCGGGACTTTTGTTCATAGAATCACTATGATTTATGCTCAACCTGACAGCAATCAACAACAGGCCACAAGAGTTTCCTGAGAACTTGCAAAATGATCAATAAATGCTATTAGTACCATGCACTGTGGCATCAGGCTATGCCAGGAAACTTGGAATTTGTGGCCCACAGACTAGAAGAGATCCATATTTGTTCCCATTTCCAAGAAAAGTGATCCAACAGAATGGAAATGATAGAACAGTATCATTAATATCAAATACAAGTAAAAATATTGCGGATGATCATCCAAAGACAGCTGCAACAGTACACTGACAGCAAACTACCAGAACTTCAAGCTGGGTTTAGAAGAAGCCATGGCACCAGGGATATCATTGCTGATGTCAGGTGGATCATGGCTAAAAGCAGAGAATACCAGAAAAATGTCTATTTGTGTTTTATTGACTACGCAAAGGCATTTTACTGTGGGGAAAACAACAAACTATGGCTAAATTGAGAAGAACATTTAATTATGCTTATACAAAATCTATACCTAGATGAAAAAGCTATTGTCCAGTCACAGCAAGGAAAACATTCATGACCAAAAATTAGTAAAAGAGTGCATCAGGGATGTATCTTTTTCCATACCTGTTCAATCTGTATGCTGAGCAAATCGTTAGAAAAGTTGAAATTTATGAACAAAAATGTGTTATTGGGATTGGAGAAAGACTTAAACCAACAACCTGCATTATGCAGATGGCACAACTTTGCATGCAGAAAGCAGAAAGACTTGAGGTGCTTGCTGCAGATGAACAAGGACTGCAACCTTCAATATGGATTACATCTTAATATAAAGAAAACAAAAATCATCACCATTGGGCCAATAGGCAACATCATGATGTTGTTGCTGTTAGGTGCCATCGAGTCTAATATGACGCATAGTGACCCTTTGAACAACAGATCTGAACCCTGCCCTATCCTGTGCCATCCTCACACTTCCTGACACTTCCTGACACACTAGAGCCCAGTGCAGGAGTCATTGTGTCAATCTACCTGGTTGAGGATCTAACTCTTCGCCACCTACCCTCTACCTTTCCAAGCATCATATCCCTCTCCAAGGAATAGCCCCTCCTAGCAATATGCCCCAAGTATGTGAGGTGAAGCCTCATCATCTTTGCCTCCAAAGAGAACTCCATCTGCACCCTCTTCAAGACATATTTGTTTGTTCTTTTGGCTATCAATAGCATATTCAGTACTCTTCTCCAACAAAGACATTAATTTTTCTTCCATTATCCTTATTTATTGTTCAGATCTCAGATACCTAGGAAGTGATCAGAAAGACCATGTCCTGAATCAGACGCACCGTAAGTCCTCAAACTGACATTATTACTCTGTAATAATTTGGAGAGGTTCACAACTGCAGCTTTCCCAGTGCAATGTGGTGGTGTTGGTTTTGTGTATTATAGAGTTAGAACCAATCCATCGCTGACCCTCAAGTGCGTTTTCAGGGGGAGGTAATCACATGGGAGGAGACTGCCCATTCTTCTCTTGTGGAACAATACGTCTCCTGCTTTCCTGTCTGCTGGTACCAAGGGTGTTAATTGTGGATCCAAGTATGATGAAGTGGTTGACAGTTTCAATCTTTTATCCATCTATCATGATATTGCCTATTGGTCCAGTGGTAAAATCTTTGTTTTCTTGAGTTGAGATGCAATCCATATTGAAGGCTATATTCTTTGATCTTTTCCAACAAGTGATTCAAGTCCTCCCTACTTTCATCAAGCAAGGTTTTTCATCTGCATAACATAAGTTGTTGGTGAATCTCCCTCTGATCCTGATGCCACATTCCTCTTCATAGAGTTCAGCTTTTCAGATAATATGATTAGTGTACAAATTGAATAGGTATGAAGAGAGAATACAACCCTGATACACTCCCTTGTTCATTTTAAGGGAACATGTAGTGTTCCCTTGTTCTGTTAACACAACACCCTCCTGGTCCAAGTATAGGTTTCATATTTGTTGTTAGGTGCCGTCGAATCGAGCACAACTCATAGCAACACTAAGAACAAAAGATCTGAACCTTCTTCTAACCTGCACCATCCTCACTCTTCCAGACATACAAAAGCCCTTTGCAGCAATCACCTCATTATATCAATATACCTCTTCTTCACTGACCTTCCACCCTTCCCAATGTCATGTCCCTCTCCAAGGAATAGTACCTCCTAGCAATATGTCCAAAGTATGTGAGGCAAAGCCTCATCATTCTTGCCTCCAAAGAGCATTCTGATTGCACCTTCTCCAAGACATAGCTGTTTGTTCTCTTGGCCAACCATGAGATATGTTCAGTGCTCTTCTCCAACACCACAGCTCAAAAGTGTCAATTCTTTTCCTGTCATTCTTATTCATTGTCCAGTTCTCGAATGCATAGCAAGTGATTGGAAAGACCATGCATGGCCTGAATCAGATGCATCTTGGTCCTCAAACTGACATCACTACTCCTCAATAATTTGCAAAGGTTTCTAATGACAGATTTTCCCAATGCAATGCATCTTATATAGGTTCCATATGAGCACATATAAGTGCCCTTGGATTCCCGTTTTTCTCAATGTCAGCCACAAGTTGTTATCATCCGCAAAGTCAAAAGCCTTTGCATAGTCAATAGAGCATAAATAGACATTCTTCTGGTATTCTTTACTTTCAGCCAGGATCCATCTGACATCAGCAATGACACCCCTGGTGCCACAGCACCCTGCTTGAACACTTGGCAGTTCCCTATGTATGTACGTATGGTTCTAGCCATTTTAAAATTATCTTCAGCAGTATTTTGCTTGCATATGATATTTCTGATACTGTTCGATAGTTTCCACATTCATTTGGCTCACCTTTCTTGGGAATGGGAACAAATATGGATCTCATCCAATCCTACACATTTCCTGGCATAGTTTGGTAAGCACATCGAAAGCTGCATCTGTTAATTGAAACAAGTCAATTGGTATCCTGTTCATTACTGGCACCTATTTTTTGTCAATGCCTTCAATGAAACTTCCACTTCCATCTTCGTTACCATTGTCTCCTGTTCATATGGTATTTCCTGAAATTTTTCAGTGTCAGTCAGTTCTTTTTGGTACAATGAGTCTTTGTATTCCCTCTACCTTCTTTTTTATGTTTTCTTGGTCCTTCAATATATTGCCCATAGCATCTTTCATTATTGCAACATGAGGCTTAAATTTGTTTTTCAGTTCTTTCAGCTTGAGAAATACGGAGCGAGTTCTTTCCTTTTTGTTCTCCAATTCCAGCTTTCTGCACATTCCATTATAATACTTTGCCTTGTCTTCTATAGCTGCCACATGAAATCGTATGTTCAGCTCTTTGACTTCAGCATGGTTTCCCTTTGTTTTGGCTTCTTGATGCTCTAGTTCCATTTTTAGAGTCTCTTCTGATATTCATTTTGGTTTTCTTCTTTCTCCTCTGTCTTTGTAATGACCTTTGCCTTCTTCATGGTTGATATCATCCTACAAGTCATCTGGTCTTTAATCATTAATTAGTGTTCAATACTTCAAACCTAGTCCTATGATGATTTTAAAGTTTAAATGGAATACATTCAAGATCATACTTTGGTTCTCATGGACTTGTTTTCATTTTCTCCAGCTTCAATATGAACTTACAGATTGGTAATTGATGGTCTGATCCACAGTTCACCCAGGCCTAGTTGTTTTTTTTTTCTTTTTTGTAGTGATTTTTTTCATTATTATTAAATTTTATTAGTTTTAATGAACATTTACAGGGATTTGGGGTTTTCATTCCTTCATTGCTGCACCATTCTCTCTACCCTCCGTCCCAGTTTGTTCATCTTTCCCCCCCTGCCCAATGTCTGTTTTAATTGTCCAATTGCCACAGTGCTTGTCAAAGCCAGTTCTGATTAATCTCCTTTGTCAGTGTGTCCTTTGCCATTCCCTATCACTCCTCCCTGAGAGAGACTTCACCCTGATTCATAAGGGAAAGGGGATGGTGTATTCTCTTAGCTACTTCCTGCTGAAAAGGGACGCTGTGGGTTTCAGGGTGAAGATCTTCTCTCACTACTCTAAAGGGCCCCTTTGGCAGTAGGAAACACATAGACTATTATGGAGATTGATTTTGGAATTTAGATGCACTGTTATTAATGGTGCTTAGCCGTACATGTTCATATCCTTGAAGATGCAACCTAGAAGACACAAATTTAACTAGCAAGTTATAAGTACATGAGTCAAAAATTATGGAAAAGTAAAAGAAAAGATTCTTTCATTGTTTTACAAACCCTCCCCCAGGTCCCCTCCACCATGTAGCCATCGCTCTAGACTCCTGTGATGACAGAAATACCTAGTCACATATCTCTTTTAAACAGTTTTCTCCCTCCTCTGTTTCAGTGCAGTATACATTATTGAACCCATCTTACTCAGTCTCTCCCCAACCCCAAGGTTAGTCCCATTCTACAACAGTGGCATCATGTCATATTTGTCCTTTTGTGACTGGGATATTTCACTCAGCATAATGTTCTCCAGAGTCAACCATTTTGAATAATATTGCATGAGTTCCTTGTTTTTCAATCCAGGCCTAGTTTTGACTGCTGATTTTGAGCTCTTCCAATGATTCCTCCCACAGATGTAGTCTGTCTGATTCCTATGCAGCCCATCAGGTGAGATCCATGTGTAAAGTCACTGTGTCTTTTTAAAAAGACATTTGCAATTAATAGATCATTGAAAGTCCAAAACTTGATCACTTTATTTCCAGCCTCATTTCTATCACCAAGCCCATATTTTCCAATTACTATTCCTTCTTCATTGTTTCCAACTTTTATATTCCAGTCACCATTTATCATTAATGCATCTCAATCACATATTTGGTCAATTTCAAACTGCAAAATTTGGTAAAAATTTTCAATGTCTTTCTCTTTGGATCCATATGTAGGCACGCATATTTGAATAGTTGTATTAATGGGCCCTCCTTGTATGCATATGGATGGGTAGGCTTTTGTGATTAAAAGTTGGTTCGGGCCAGTTGTGAGCTTCATGTTTGAAGCCTTTGGATTCTGGAAGGTAGGTAGTTTTTTATTTAATTACTAATCAAGGATGAGCTCTTTGGTCTTATTTATTTAATTAGCAAGCAGATGTGAGCTGTTTTGTCCTTTTAAACATTAAGATCATAATAGATGGAGAAAAGATTGACATTTTCAATGATTTCATATTGTTTGTATCCCTTCATTCTAGCAGTCAGGGAAACACAGGGAAATAGGGGAAGTATAGCACTGGGGAAATCTACTGTCAGGGATCTTCCAAAGTCTTGGAAAGTAATGATGCAAGTTAAAGACCAAGTGAGTCTCTATGGCCTTTCCAGTCACCTGCTGCACATCTGAGAGCTGGATAGTGAATACGGATGGCAGAAGAAGAATTGTGGTGTTGGAGAAGAGTGCTGAATATCCTGTGGACTGTTAAAAGAATAAACAGATATGTCTTGGAGAAAGTACAACCAGAGTGTTCCGTGGAGGCAAAGACAGTGAAACTTCATCTCACATATTTTTGACAGGTTGTTAGGAGAGATTATTTCTTAGAAAGGGACATCATACTTGGGAAGATGGTGGGTCAGGAAAAGAGAAAATCCTTAAGGAGATGGATTGATACAGTGTCTATAGCAATGGGTACAAATGTGTGGCAGGTGATAAGTATGGCACAGGATTGGACAGGGTTCTGATCTGTTGTTCATAGTGTCTCTATGAGTTGTACTCAATTTGAAGGCATTTAACAACAATTATATTTCCAGGCCCAGTCTTTAATTATGCAGGAAAAAAGGATAAGTGTGTGTGTGTGTGTGTGTGTGTGTGTGTGTGTGAGAGAGAGAGAGAGAGAGAGAGAGAGAGAGAGAGAGAGAGAGGAAGAGAGAGAGAGATCTAAGAATCTAAGGATAACAACTATCCTTGTTTAAGACAAAATAGTGGTATATAGTTTGTCAAGGATTGATAACAACACAATAAGGAAAATGTGCTTACTTACTAATCTATAGTGAATAGCTTCACATGAAGTAAACACCAAGATGTGGTGAAACCTATGTGAAATTGTTGGCCACAAATTGTGGAGTGCTCTCTCACTTTCAGGCAGGTCTGGTAGCCTAGTGGTAAAGAGTTGCACTGCCAACCTAAAGGCACACTATTCAAGTCCATGAGCTACTTCTCAGGACAAAGATAGGTATTCTCTTTCCAAGTGATTACAGCCTCTGAAAACCTGCTGGAAGGTCAAACAACAGCTGTCCCCCTCAGGCACTGGAAATATGCTGATAGAAGGTTTTATTCCATGGAAGTTGTTGGTGGGGTTAGTAGAGAGATGCCTCTAGGTAGAATTTATGAAGGAGTTTTAAAAATCAAAATTGTTCATACAGGTTAGTAAGTAAATTTGTGCTTACCTTGCTAATTAGGTAATTCCACAATGATTATAGTCCATAAATAGCTATTTTGGCCCTGAAAAGGATACTCATCCCAGTTAATTCTATCATCATAGAAAATTCTTGTTAACAAAGATTAAAGAAGTAGCTTTTAAAGATTGGAGATTTCAAAAGCCATTTCCCAAATTCAGATTTTGGTTAATGACCCTCACACGTAAAACTTAAGTAATTAGGAGTAAATTGCTGTTTAACATACTTTTATAATTGAAGGCTCGGAAAAGTGGAAGGTCACCAAATGAGAGGACCTTTAAGGAAATGAATTGATACAAGTGGCTGTAACAATGAGTAGATTGTACCTGTGAGGATAGTGCAGGTTAGGGCAAGATTCCAATCTGTTGTTGCCACGATCCCCATGAGTCACAGTGGGTACTACGGCACATAACACCAGCAACAACATGATTGAGTGGGTGACATGTGGAGCTTGCTCGTCCAGCAGCTGTTACTTAGGGCAACCCCACAAGCAAACTGCCATGGACTAGCTGCTGACAGGAATCTGGAACTTGCATTACATTGCCGTCTCCCTCTCACTGAAGATTCCGTCTTAATCTTTTGCATATTATGGCTACTAAGCAGTTTAAGTGGCCTTCTCCAAAACACTGCAAAACAGAAGCTTCTATTATATCTTGGTTTGCCCTTTTAATAGTTTTCCACAACAGAGTATCAGAGACACAACATTAGGAGCTGGCCTTGACCTAAATTAGACAATGCAAATAACAAAACTATTTTAGTATTGTTATCTGTGTGATTTGGCTGCTGCTCCTAATAATTATTCTGAGTGAGAAAGATGGATAGTTTTCCTTGCTAATATTTACAGCCTCAGTCACCCAATGGAGGATAGCTGTGTGTTGGAATCAATTCAAAGGTAGTGAGAATTAGTACTGAAAGCAGGATGTCTTGTATTTTTTCCCCTTTTATTTATTCACTGTTATACATTTTCTCCTCCTGCCCCTTCCCTGTCTTAGTATTTTATTTTTTCCGATTATAACAACAGTTTGAGCATTGACTGTTCTAGTATCTGTTTAACAGAGAAGAGAAGAAAGAGACCCAGATATTAAATGGCTGGCCCCACACAACGTGCTAACACCAATAGCAGAACTAGCATGGAAACCCCGTGTTCTTTTCTCAGCATTCATTACAATCACAGGCATAATGGGATGAAACCTGGCTGCCTTAAGAAAATAGTTTTAGGAATTTAAGGAACCAGTAGTTGTCCTTTTTCTCTTTGCCTTAAAGATGCTAAAGTTAGCATGGCATTTGCATCTGAATGACTCTTCAATTAATCATAAACTCTGGCTCCTGACTATAAAGCAGCCTTTTGATTGATGCTTCCAACACTTGCCCCACACAACTCCTATTACTTCCTCTTCAGTACAAAAATAATCATCTTTTTCCAGTTCTTGGCCCACTTTGTGCTTTTCTTATCCATGCCAAGTATTTTTGTTATTACTATGATTAAAGAGACAGAAAAGCAGTTGCCATAGAGTCGGTTCCGACTCATGGAACTCCATGTGTTTTAGAGTAGGACTGCCTGGCTTAGGGTTTTTAGGCCCTGATATTTTGGGGGAGCAGACAGCTAGGTCTTCCTTATCATATCTCTCTGGGTGGTTTGAACCTCTAGCCTTTCAGCTAATAATAGCCCAGTCTTAAATGTCTGTCCCACCTAAGGAGCCTTCCTCACAGCTCTCTAAAGTTGGCCAAACTTCCAGTAACCTTCTGCTGGGTTTCTGAGGCTGTAAATCCTTATGGGAAGAAACTGTCCATCTCTTTTTCGTGGAGGAACTGGGGGATCTGAAGCAGAGATCTTGTGATAAATGCATTTTCACCTATAAGGCTTTCCATCACCACCATCCTCCTCCTCCTATATGTCCTTCTTTTCCCGTGCACTCCTGTAAGTCAGCATAAACACTGGTTCCTTGTGTCTTTCACATTGAAAAAATATTTTTGTGCATTTTCCTGTCCACGAAGTGATCTGTATCCGAAGTTGCCTAACAAACTATAGCACTCTGATGACTTCCTGGGAAGCAGTTGTGCTGCTGACCCAAAAGCACTTGGTTTGAATCAACCAGCCTCCTGTGTGATTCTCTTTCTTGTAGGAAGACTTTTCTAAATCTCCTAAAGTAAGCTGAAATCAGCTGGATAATACATCCAATTCTTAGAGCTGGAAACATAAAAGATTATCCCCACACAGAAAAGCCTTCTCACCTTCTTTCTTGCCTTGCGGTGAGAGCTGTGTAATCAAATACTACCCTGAGACCTGAAACAATCACTCAGTTCTTTGTGTGTGCTGTGAATGTCTCGTGTTCAGCGCCCACAGTGGGTGGCCTGGGAAGGATCTCGTTGTGTGTTCAGTAGATGCCTTCTGTTCCCTTGGCTTTGGGCTCATGTGCAGACCGTATGCGTTAAAGAGAGCAGAGCACTTGTGCTGGGTGATAACTGGGTGTGCAGTTAAATAGACAAGCATCTGAAATAATAGGCAATGCTATGAGCAGAGGGGCTGATGCATGTTTCTAGGCACCAGGGCCCTCATTACTTTGGGGAAAAATGATTCTGCCAGCCCAAGGCTACCTTTTACCTGCCCCTAGTGCTTCTACTTCCTGAATCACTAGTCACAATGGTGACTAGAACCACCATACCAGAGGGGAAAGGAAGGCTACCTGTCCAAAGAGCTGGGAAATACTACAATGAATACACAGTTTCCCTGCATGTTCTGTCCCATTTTAAAAGGCATTTTTGCAGTTGTTGCTGCTTCCTTGGCAAAAATATGTCACTTACTTTTGTGTGTGAGAGCCAGGCTCATCTGTATAATTCTTTGATTCAGGGCAGTAATCACTTTCTTCTTTATTGCTCCTTCACTGTCTATTTCTGCATATCTGGAGAGAGATGGATTGAGGGATTTAATTTTTAAATTAGGTATCTTTTTAAATTGTGGTGAGTGCATGCATAACACTTAAATCAGTTTTGAATACATGACAGTATATTCTATCACCAAATCCAAAAAGGATGTAGATAGATGGGTTTGAGTTTCCTGAAATGATGATCTAGGCTTTTTTCTTCCTTACAACTTCCTCTCTCTCTGTCTCTGTCACTCTCTCTGTCTGACTCTCTCTCCCCCTCCTTTTCTCTTTCTCTCTCTCTGTGTGTATGTATGTCTGTCTCTCTTTTCATCTCATTTTAAAATTCTTCAGTCTATTACTTATTGTTGAAGTATTAACAGTTTTCTCTAACATCATAAAAAATGCATAGCAAAGGCAGAAAACATAAGACAGAAAGAGAGGATTGATTTTTGTTCAGAGAAAATACTGTGTTCTTGGTTTCTTTCTCCAAATCAATAATTTCTAATGACACAAACGTATTTATTTTCCTTTTACTTTTAAGGCATCTTATTTCTTTCTGATGCTGTTGCTGTTCTCAAACTCCTAACTGACCCTTCAGTGGGTTTTCAGAGACCGTGAATCTTTCTCCCTCACAGCATTCTCATGGATTCTGAACCTCATGCCTTTGAATTGGTAGCATATTCGTTAGTAAGTCAGTATGTATGGTAGCTGCTTAGCATGTAAATATATTTAAATCAGGGAGCATGCATTCCATTCTTTTATATTTAAATTCTCCTGAAATTGCTTTGCAAGCTCTTTCATATACTGAACTTTCTCCTTTTCTTGTGGTCATTGAGTTCTGGGATTTTTTTCTTTTTTTTAAGACCATAAGGTTTCTCTCCTTCTCCCCTTTCTTAATTCACTTTTAAGTTTTACAGAAGAAACCAGTTTTATTGAGTTTTCATGTTTAAGTTGTTAGCTGCTGTGAAGTCTGCCCAACTCAATTCGAGACATACTGCCCTGGCCTATCTATGCTGACTCCAGGGTCAGTTACATGTAGGCCATTGTTTATTCCGTGTAATCTGTGGATTTTCCAAAGTCCATCACCAGAACTTTGTCTCTAGTCAGTCTAAGTAAAGCTTCTCTGAAACCTGTTCAGTATCACGGTAACATCAGGCCCCTGCTGAGACAAGTAGAGGTGTCACATGTGGGATGGTGGTAAGCATTGAACCTACACGTCCTTTGTGGAAGGAGAGATTTCTATCACGAAACATCCACGCCCCATCATAGTTACATATACTTTTTTAAAAAAAAATTATTGTTCAGAATTGTTGTTGTTGTTGTTGTTGTTATGTGCCGTCGAGTCGTTTGCGACTCATAGTGACCCTATGTACAACAGCCCTAAACCCTGCTCTATCCTGTGCCAATCGCATTGCCTCTGACACACCACAGCAAAACTCAAACCAATTCAACAGTTTCTACAAGGGCGATTCAGTCACATTGATGGCAGCTTTCAAGTTGCTGTGTGCTATACTGTCCATATCTCACGATGTCAAAGAAGCACGCCTCTGAACACTGCATTTCTTCAGGCCCATTTAAAATGTACTGTAAGGTGGTGTAGCATGCAATACATCGGGATGCTGACAAAAGGTCACCAGTTCAAATCCACCAGAGGCACCCCAGGAAAAATATAGCCAGTCTCCTCCAGGAAAGATTTGCAGTTGAGGAAACCCAATGGAGGGTCACTGTGAGTCAGGATTCATTCAACAGCAGTGTGCATGGCTGAGGCTCAGGAGCAGTGGTTCCATCAGGGACTGACTCCACGTGCCCTCGGGGGAGGAAGCAGCTCTTGCACTCTGCTGCAGACAGCCATCCTTTGTCCTGGACATTCAGGGAGCTTTGAGAATTCTTTTGTTTTCTCAGTCAGATGTAACCTTGAGTTTAGTGTGTGATCCTAGATGCCCTGACAGATGGCTTCATCCTTCTGTGTTGTTTTGTTTTACATTGTTTTTGTGTTTTCAAGAGCAGAGGATTCTGCTGGTAGGTCTAGCAGACCTGTTCACCCTCCTCTGCAATCACAAGCAAGAGCACCACTATGTGAGACTCAGTCCCATGATTCTGGTATTAGTGGTAGTTCTGCACCCTCATTCCTGCTCCTTGTTAGAAATCATATATCTCCAGCTACCTTTCTCAGGGCTGTGGGAGAAATAACAAATTAAAAATAACTGATGAGACTGTTTGCAAAACCTCACCACTGTGTAAATACATAATATAACAATGCATGTGTTCTTTTTAAAGTGGGAAGGAGCCAAACATTCTACCAGCGGCAGCAGAAATGAAGTTTACTTTACTTTTATAAAAACTTACTATTTTACCCTAGAAAGAAATTCTAGGTTATGTTAGGTTGAATAATTAGTTTTTGATGACTGCATCTGGATTACTCTTTGTCACCTTCTTTTCCCAAAGGAAAGATTTAAAAAAAAAAATAGAAGACTTCACAAAAATGAAAAGCCCCAACATCACAGTAATGTAGAGCTGGGCCAACATGTTTATTTTCAAAATAGAAAACACAGATCTTATAACAGTATATTATTACCATAGCTGTTCCAATTAGATGAAGGAGAGTGATTTGATTATTCTGAAGCAGTCTGTAATGTAATCCTTGGTGTGTGTTTTTTCTGAGGTTTATATTTGTCATGATTCTGACTGAACGACATGTCACAATAGTATTGTGAAAATTGTAATAACTGGGAAAAGCAATACTAATCAAAGAAAATGTTTTATCCATCACCCACCCCAGAAAGGAAAGGGGAAGATTAGTAGTGTATATGTTTAAGGAAAGCTAGGCAACAACAAATATTTTTGAAGTTGGAGTCACCCACCTCTGAACAGTATCAAATAAAGATGTTACTCCTAATGTTACATTCATTACACAGGGAGCTCTGGTGGCCTCATGTAAGGAGTTGTGCTGCCAACCCAAAGGCACATGGTTTGAATCCACCAGCTGCTTTGTGGGAGAATGATGGGCACTCTCCTCCCCTGTGATTTACTGCCTCTGAAACCCACTGGAAGGTCAGCTATGAGTCAGTTCTGACTCAGTGGCACCTAGTAACAACAGCATTTTATCATGGTCCAAAGACAAACCCTGCCTATGCCATAGGCCAACTGTAGTACCAGAATGAGATTTTTTGGTCTATAAGTTTTTGCTTTTCTTTAAACAGAACAAGGTTTTGAACTTAAACAGCTTGTCCCCTACTTTCCCCCCCCCTAAAAAGTCTCTTGTGCTTTTTATTTAGGTGATGATGGTAAAATAGAATCTGTATACCACGTGTGAGTGACTGTATTTTGAGTTAATGAGTAGAGAAAGGAACATAATCAAATGCTGCTGGTTCATTCATTAGCAGAAGCTGCCCCCAGTGGCCCAGAACGGCTTCCTTCACCCACAGCCTGTCCATCAAGCAGAGGCTTTAATTTGGGTGGGGGTGGCCTTGTCTCTTCATTTTCCTCAAGGCACCATTCCTGCTTGGTTTGGGCGCTAGATCCCTTGGAAGAACTTCAAGTGGATGATTTAAAGAGTAGGGAAGTTATTTGGTATCCTTTTGTCAAAATGGTCATCAGAAGACTTCTAGACGGGGCTATGCTAGCTAGGATTTCTAGCCACAGTCACCTGCCCTCAGCCAGGGGACTTACCCCTATGACTTAGCACTGGTTCTTTTTTAACTTCTCCCATCCTTCAGTGGAGCGCCAGAATGGAGCAAACATTTTATGCACTTGGCTGGTAACCAAAAGACTGGAGGTTTGAGATCACAGAGAGGTGCCTTGGAAGAAAAGCCTGGTGATTTGCTTCTGAAAACTCAGCTGCTGGACTTCCTGTGGAGCACGTTCTCCTCTGACACATGTGGGATTGACTTGATGCACGGCTGGTTTTCCACTGTGTGTCAGTGGTATCAGCAGTAGTCTTTCCAACTTTTGTTTCCAAGCATCCCCTCAGCCCCAGGTTAGCCTTTAAATGACTTTCTGAGTTAAAAGCCAAAAAAATCATGTAGTCTGTAAAACGTAGAAAAGTGTGAACATAAAACATTGCGACCCCAAGAATGCTTCCAAATTCAAGTTCATTAACAGCACTGTATGCATTTGAATGTAGAGAGAGGACTGGTAATGTTGCTGTCCTGTGTCTAAAACATGGCGAGGAGGGGTTCTATAAATAAATAGAGATGAATTATGAAGAGAAAATGTCATTTGCTACTATTCTGAAATTGCTAAGCCTTTGTGACTGTTATCGCTCTCACTGTGTCAATTCTGGTGTTAACACAATCAGACAGGTTTGACACTGCTGTCTCCTCATCTGAAGTGTCATTTCTCTAGGTGGTAATTTGAGGCATTTGAAAGCATGGGGATAAGTGTTTGCCAATTCAAAGTTACACTGACATTCAGATATCAAAGGAAAGATACTTTTTTATGGCCTTTCAGAAGTAGTGAAGAGCTTCAGAAAATATGAATGGAGCCAAACCATCTAGATTATTAGAAATGCATATTTTATTTTTTTATTTATTTGCTTAAAAAGTCTTTGTGCTTTATATTAGTCCTTTGAGCCTAACACCACACAGTTGTATGCTCATTTAACAGCCGAGCCTTGCTAGAATGGCAGGATGGCTGCTATAAAGCTGATACTGGGGAAAATAGTGCTTTTGCTGCTGAAGAACTTAGAGGAAGAATGTCAATATTGGGATATGGGGCAAAATTGGGAGAAAAGAAAAAAATTAAATGTGAGCAAAATACATACAAAAGATAGAGGGTGGATTATATATATACATATATATAAATTATTTTTTTTATAAAAAAAGAGTGTCCCTCCCTAGGTTTTCATCTCTATTGTTCGGCTATAAATTGGGGGGTAGTAGTTAGGGGAGGGAATGATAAAATGAGGGGAAGAAAACAAACGAAAATTTCTCTAAGAGTCAAAGTGCATGTGCCAAGTTTTCAGAACTAGAAGCCCAATTTTGCATGCAAAGGGAGTGATTTCATAAATTGTTAGTGCTCCCTGCCCCACACAGACACACACAGAAGTTACCATGCATCATTAGGAAGTCATTTCCTGAGATTTTGGCTGACAATTGAGTCATGGATGAAACATTTTGGGTAACATCCCCACTATTCCCCTCGAGAGAATGAGGCAACCACATCCATTAGACACTTAGAGTTCATAGATGCTCTTTAATGCTGCTCCAGCTTTTTGTCTTGGCTTGCTGTGGTGCAGTGCTTTGGCACAGGCAACCATCAGAAGAGCCATACTGACTTTGAAGACGATAGATTCTGTACACTTAATCCCTTAATCTGAGTTGATGGGCTTTGCCCAGAGTTAAAATACGTTTCCCTTACATAATGTTTTTCATATTAAATCTCTGAACAATGCTAATTTTTCTGGTAACTCTGTTTTTCAGATGTAAAAGGAAAAATGAGTGAGAGGAGGTTAATTTTCCCCCTCTAGTTAGCAAGCACTTTTTGCATAGTATTAAGGAGCCCCATGATATATAGTTCATAATGTATTGTTTGCTAATCAAAGGCCTGGCTGATTGAATCTCCCAGGCACTTGGTGGAAGAAAGATAGATGGTTTCCTGTAAAAAATGACAGCTTCAGAGACCTATAGAGTGTGACTGTGACTTGAAGTCTCCTGGACGGCAGTGGGTTTGATTTTGGTCTGGGTGCATATTAAGGACCCCTGGTGATGCAGTGTGATGAGGATTCTGCAGGTAACTGTGAGGTCAGTAGTTGAAAGCCACTGCTGCTCCTTGGGACAAAGGTGAGGCAATCTGATCCATTAAGACTGACGGGCCCGAGCGGGTTCTGCTCTGTGCTATGGGATTGCTGTGACTTGTCATCAGTGTGTCAGCAGCGGGTCAGGTTGGGTTTTTACACAGTGTTTAGAGTCCCTGGCTGGTGCTGATGAGTAACTTTCTCAGCTGCTCACCAAAAGGTTGAAAGTCTGACCAAGAGGAACCTGGTGGTCTCCTTCTGATGCATCAGCTGCTGAGAATCCAATGGAGGACAACTCTCCTCTGCGACATACAGGCTTGTAAAGGGTCGGAAATGACTCAACGGCATTCCTACAAGGGAACCCTGGAGGTGTAGTTCGTAGAGAGTGATGCTACTAACCCAAAGGTTGAGCTTCTCTGGTGGTTCAGATCCACCAGCTGAGCCAAGTTAGAAAGATGGGCAATCTCCTCCCATGTAATTTACAGCCTCAAAAACTCAATGGAGAGTCAGCTATGAGATGTTTCTGACTAGCTATGGTGGCCCTGTGATAAGGCGCTGCAATGCCAATCGGAAGGCATGTGGTTCAAACCAGCCGCTCCGCAGGAGAAAGATGGGCATTCTCCTCCTGTGAGATTTACTGCCTCTGAAAACCCAATGGAAGGTCAGTTAAGAGTCAGTTCTGACTTGACGGGACATGACAACAGCAACAGATGGCACTGAGTGAGACATGCTCAGGCTGGCTTCTCTTCAAGCTCAGAACTGTTATCCTCATCTGGTAGGTGAGAAAGTTGAAGCACAGAGAAGTGAAGTAGCTGTCATCCAGTAAGTGGGCGAGCAGGGCTCTAACTAACACAGCCGAGCTCCAGAGTCCAGACTCTCGGCCCCTTGCACTATACTGTCTGTGTCTCACACCAGACCACCCTCGTAGTTAATAACAATGAGCTAAAAATAGAAATGAGAATATTTAACATTTCCAGACCCCTATTCTGGTCACTCACCAACAATTTCCTCCCCATAGACCACATTCTAATCTTCAAAGTGAAATCTCAAGACCGAAGGCTTTCCGCTTTGGGAAGGCAGAGCTGTTTTGATCACAGAGGGGCACACAAGGTAAATGGGACTCTGCAGAATAGTTTAGCATTGAGATTAAAATATTTAATGTGGATTGTACAGACGAATGAATGTGGAGCCGAAACAGTATACTGTAATTGGGTGATATTCTATTTATTCGGGAAAGTTCTTTTTAAGTTGCACAGCCCTTTTCCTGCACCTTCAATCCACCAGGCCGGGCCAATGAGGTCAGAATAACTGTGTAATGTACCAGAACCAAGACATGACAGGGGATTGAGAAGGAGCCACTGGCCTCCAGCCCTCATGAACTGCAAGATAAGGAAAAGTCATCAAGACGACAGATCCCTGACTGAGCCTTATCAGACAGCATTTTCACAAGTGATGCTAGAGCACTGAGTAGCTCAGGGAATGCCAACAGAACAAGAAGTCTGTCTGGGAGAAAGTACAATCAGGATGCTCCTTAGAGGCTAGAATGGAGAAACGTCATCCCCCATGCTCTAAGCATGTTATCATGAGAGGCAAGTTCTTGAAAAGGTGCTGAGAAAGATGAAAGAGAGTCAGAAAAAGAGAGAAAGATCCTCAACAATATGGACACAGTGCCTGTTAACAATAGGCTCGAATATATTAGAAATGGTGAGACTATTTGGATAGGGTAAAGTTCAGATCTGTTTTTCATGCGGTGGCTATATGTTGTACTCAAGTAGATAGCTCCTAACAACAGCAGCAATGGCACACAGACATAGGTGCTGCTAAGACCACAGAGATGCTCTTGCTGTAGTTAAGCAATAGAAAAACTCTCCTGAGAATCTCTGTCCGTGGGTAGCACAAATGGCTTATGCACTGAACCATTAAACAAAAAGTTGGCAGTTCAAACCAACCCAGTGGGACTACAGAAGGAAAGTCTGGCAGTCTGTTTCATAAGATCACAGCCAAGAAAACACTATGTAATAATACATGGAGTTGCAGCCAAGAAAACACTATGTAATAATACATGGAGTTGCAGCAATAAGTCTTTGAGAAACGTTAGATGTCACTTCACCCCCATCTTGACCAGGAGCTGTTCACTATTGGTGCAGAAGAAAGGGATATAGTTTATTTTCTTCCTCCTCTCCTCTCCTCTCCTCCTCTCCCCTCCCCTCCCCTCCCTTCCCCTGTCCTCTTCTCTCTCTCTCTCGTCAGGTTCTTGTGGCCAAGGATATCTTGAACATCACTAGCCATAAGGAAGAGAATCACTAACCAGGTGGCGGGAGTCATGACTGGAGAAGGAAGTGATGACTTAATTTTTGGAAATTATTTTTCTTCTGACCTTGAACTGACTTTGGGAATCACTCATTTCTCAAGGGCGCAGGAGAAATAATTTAGATGGTACATTTAAAAAGAATTTCTAGAACCATCAATGATGATGAGCTAGGTTTCGTTTTTATACAGCTCACATTCAGAAAGCTTCTAGGCTCATAACACTCAGGGGCCTAATAATTATCCCTGATACTCAGCAAGCTGTAGTCACGATCACTTCTTCTCATAATCGGGTTTCAAGTGTCCCTCACTATTGGTTAGTAAGACTGGAAGAAGTCATTTAGTCCTTAGCTTATAAATTAAGACAGATTTCTGGGGTCCTTTTCTTTTGCTAAGTATCTTTATTCATTCAAAAGCTCTACCCCCAAAAGAGGACTTTCACTACCAGGTCCTTTAACAAGGAGCATTAGCTGTGTTAGGAATTATTTTCCAGTGATTCAATACCATCTATAGAGCACTAATTCTAGAGACACAACATCTATAAAAATATGACCTTAATTAGAGGCACAAGAAAAACTCTATTGTATCTAGACTCATATTTAGATGCCCTAAAGGTGCATCAGTGGTAAGGCCTGGCTGTCTACTTGCAAAAAATCAGCCATTGAACACTCTATGAATCAAAATCCTACTCTGACATATGTAGGCATGGCTGTGAGTCACAATCCACTCACCAGTGACTGGCTCTTTTGTGATTTGTACAGCTGCACTGATAATGCATATTGAATCATAATTGGGAAGAGGAACCTTTTTTTATCTCTGCAGATTATACAAACAGGACTGTTACATCATTGTTGGAGGAAGACTCACCAACAACCTGCATTATGAAAATGACATAACCTTACTTGCAGAAAATGAAGACATGTTTTAAAGAAAATCAAAGATTTTCAGTTCACCTCCAATGTGTATTACATCTCAACATTAAGTAAACAAACAAAAAGTCCTCACTACTGGACCAATAGAGGAACATCGTGATAGATGGAGAGAAGACTGAAGTTGTCAACTATTTCATTTTCCTTGGACCCACCATAAATACCCATGGTAGTCGTTGTTGTTGTTGTTGTTGTTGTTGTTGTTAAGGGCCATCGAGTCGCAGGCGACTCATAGCGACCCTATGAAGGAGAGTCCTCGACGCTTGGGTGCCTTTCATCCTCTCTCCAGGTTCATAGGGTTTCCGGAGGCAAGCTATTAAGGAAGTAGATGCCACTCATCCTTCCAAACTTGTTTTAATTGGGGAGCTCCACCCCACTCTCTGTCCGCATTGGGTAACTGACCTTTAATGCATTTGAGACATCAGTGTCACAGTGTTCAGCCTCACAGCAACCACAAGTTACCACTGTACAACAACTTGTACACCAGGGCTGTAGACCTAGAGGAATGTCTGAACAAAAACAATGAAAGACAGGCCCACAGGCCGTGGGTTAAAAGTCACCCACCTTTGGCTTGGTAGCATCACTTTTTGTCCACTGGGCCAGCCATAGCCAAGAAAAAGAAAAATATTACATTGGTGAAAAACCTCTTCAAAGTGCTAAAGCCTGATCCAAGCCATGGTCTTTTCAGTTGCTTCCTACACATCCGAGAGTTGGACAATAAATAAGGAAGACCAAAGAAGAATCGCTGCCTTTGAGTTGTGTTGCTGGCAAGAAGTGTTGACGATACCGTAGACTACAAAAAGAACAAACAAATTTGTCTTGGAGGAAGTGAGACTGGAATACTCCTTAGAGGCAAGGGTGGTGAAACTTCGTCTCACATACTTTGGACATCTTATGAGGAGAGGACCAGTCCTTGGAAAAAGGCATGCTGGGAAAGGCAGAGGGTCAGCAAGAGAGAGGAAGGTCTTTAATGAGATGGATTGACAGAGTGACTATGGGCTTGCTGGCGATCATGAGGATGGCACAGCATAGGGCAAGGTTCTGATCTGTTGTTTATCTAGTTGCTCTAAGTTGTAATGACATATAACAACAGTTATTATTGTTCTAAAATACTAGGAAAGCCTATACATGTTGTTTGGTGGATTTTTAACAAACCATTCCACAGGCTTTCCATGCTAATGAAGCAATAAACCCTGCCATGATATTTGCTTTCATCAATAGAAATCAGTGGTTTTATCAATAGAAGGACCCCTAGTAGTGCAGTGGTTAAGTTTTGGCTCTAAAAGGAAAGATCACGGGTTTAAATTTACCAGCCACTTCTAAGGAGAAAGATGTGGCAATCTGATCCCCTAAAGATTTACAGCCTTGGGAATCTTGTAGAGCACTTCTGTTCTCTCCTTTAGGACTAATTGTGA
This sequence comes from Elephantulus edwardii, assembly GCF_000299155.1. Taxonomy (NCBI): domain Eukaryota; kingdom Metazoa; phylum Chordata; class Mammalia; order Macroscelidea; family Macroscelididae; genus Elephantulus; species Elephantulus edwardii. The sequence continues at coordinate 13,286,203 of NW_006399804.1, read as the reverse complement.
GTTGAGAGTAACTTAGAGCCACAGGTTGGTTTGGGTTTTACCAATGGAAATTCTTTGGGTAAGGTAATGCATTGTATAATAACATTACCAGGCAAGAGCCTCACAGTCTCATTTCTGAACAAGTCCTCTGGGAATCCTTTAGGATTTACTTGACACCTCTAACCTTTACTGCCTTTTGTAAAGAAGGGCCATAGTGCTGCTGGTGGCATAGTCTGTCAAGAGCCGTAGTGCTAAACCCAAAATCCACACAACTCTGATGGTTCGGCTCCCCCCAGTACCGCTAAATGGTAAAGATAGGCAGTCTTCTCCTATGTGATTTACAGCCTTGGAAACCTGTTGGAGGGTCAGCTCTGTGTTGGTTCTGAATTGATGGCAAAGAGTAAGTAGTAATTGTAGGCATTTAGACAGCATTTAAATCTACATGATCTTTATAGAGTCTCTGACACAGTGCCTAGTGTAAGCATTCACTAAATGTTGATAACTGTTATTTTAAAAGATGACCTCTTATTAAATGAGACACTTAAAGAGCACTAAGCTTAGGCTGGTGGTAGAAAAATTTGGAAGGGAGAATGGTTGGACAAATTTAGGAATAAGATCACTGAATTTACATGTAGAAAAAAATAAAACACTGTATCCTTTGCTATGTATATTTTCAACAAAATAATAATAATAATAATAATAATAATAATAAACTCTTCTTGCAACATTAAAATCAAACCCACAGCTGTTGAGTCGTTTCTGACTCATGAGAATCTGCAGTCAGGTTTCTCAGGCCATAAATCTTTATGGAAAGAGGCTGCCTCATCCTTTTTCAATTGAGCAGCTAGTGGGTTTGAACTGCCAACTTTTGGATTAGCAGCCCAACACTTAATATCCTATATGAGTATGTCTCCCTCTTGAACCTTAGAGTCTCTCAATATTCAAGTTCCAACTGGCTATAGCTAGTCTTTGCATTCCTTCAAATAACCCTTTACCACGACAGGGACAGTCAGATGGTGGATTACCATATTATTTATTAACAAGGAATAATAAACAAGTTATAAAATATATACAGGATTATCCTGTTCTTTGGAATGTGTTTATGCTTGTTTGGAAGGTCCACAGATATGAATATTGGTGCCAACCTAAAATCTTACATAAATTAGCTCTAATTTATTGACCCTTGTTGTCAGGTGCCATCAAGTCAAGCAACTCTATGAACAACAAGATCTGGACCCTGTCCTACCCTGTGCCATCCTAATCTCTTTACACATTTGATCCCACTGCTGCAGTCACTGTATTATTGAGGGTCATCAGTACCAAGGTGTTAATTACAGATTTTAAGTAAGATAAAATTATTGTCAACTTTAAACTTTTCTCCACCTATCATAATATTGCGTATTGGTCCAGTGGTGAGGATCTCTTCTTGATGCTGAGATCCAATTCATATTGAAGGCTTAGTCCTTGATCTTCTGCAACAAGCATTTCAAGTCCTCCTTACTTTCAGCAAGCAAGATGTTATCATCTGTATAACACAAATTGTTGATGAAACTTTGTCTGATCCTGATGGCATATTCTTGAGTTTAGCTTCTCAAATGATTTACTCTATGTGCAGATTGAATAGGTATGGAGAAAAGATACAACCCTGATGCACACCTTTTCTGATTTTAAACCGTATAGTGTTTCCTTCCTGTATTCAGAAAAAGCTTCTTGGTCTAGATATAGGTTTCATATTCACATTTTCAATCATTATATCATCATATTTATGATATATTTCTGGTAAGGATTTTTTTAACAGTCAGGTGCAAACCATTTCTGCCACCCAAGGAGGACCTTATACATAAGGTAAACTGCAAATTTGCAGCAATGAGTATTTCAGAATCTACAGTGAGACTATGTATCTGCCCCACTCATCAGAGCTGTCTTCTTTCTTTTGATTATTTCAAGTATGCAAAAACCTCCAGAAACTAATTTGTTATCCTTTGGGTTCCTGGACTGCAGAGATCAGACACCAAAAACCCCTGTGTGTCTCCACCTGTTATCACCAGCAAAGGTCCCAGAACTGACTGAGTGGGTGGCTGTGCTGTTTTCAAGGATCTGAAACTCGACTTGCTTTGGATCACTGTCACCCCCAACAAACCAAACCAGCTGCCACTGAGTGGAGTCTGAATCCTGGGGAGCCCAAATAGGTGGAACAGAAAGAAGCCCCATTAAGTCTTCAACTGGCTGATCTTTTAGAAGTAGATTGCTAGGACTTTATTCCAAGACTCCGCATGTGGATTTGAATCTGAAACCTTTTGGTTAAATAGCTGAGTACCTTTACAGCCAAGGGAACATTGTCACAAGCTCCTGCTTTTCAAGGGTGTCATAATCCTCTCTGATTGATTGAGGATATGGGTGGTTTTGTACAGTGTTAGGAGAGGGTTCCTTTTGATTTTGAAGGGTTATTCCCCTCACCCCATTCTCCCTTAAAGTAGAAGCTCTAGTAGCAGAGTTCATAGTGTGTTGTATGACTAATAAAAAGGTTGTGTGCATCCAGTGATTTGAATCTATCACTGCTCTACCAAAGAAAGATGGGCAGTCACCTTCTGTTAATATCTGCAGCCTTGAATACCTGACAGAGGATGACTAACAGTTGGAACTGATTAAAGACAGTGAGTTTGAGTCAGAAGAGATATTTCAGTATTGATCTCTTGTTCACTCATTCATCTCCCTTTTCGAGGGCCTTCACTCCTATTTTAATTTTAGGTAGCATATCTGATTTCTTTTTGTATTATCACATGAGAAAATTATCATCCTTTGGGAGAAAAGTGGAGAACAAAAAAAACCACACCAAACAATCAACCAAACATCATTAACCAAAAGGTCTAGATAGTAAGGCCAGAGGACTCCCTGAAATTCTATAAGCCCTGAGCTGACATTGTCCCCTAAGATTGCTAAGTAGTAAAATAACAGACTGCCACACAAAAGAAAGACTTGACTCCTTTTTTAAAATTTTTATTTCTTCTTTATTAATATTTTAATGAAAGTTTATAGAGACTTTGGATTTCCAGTCATTCATTGTTGCACACTTTCCTCCATGCCCACCCCTCCCCCAGTTCACTTTTCTCTTTGAAACGAAAAAAAAAAATCTTTCATTTTTAATCTATCCCCACCCCCAGTCCACTTTAATATGCAACTCTTATTCTCGACTCTTGTCATTAAAATAATACCTGATCATTTATTCCTGTTAAACAGTTCTTGCCCTCACCTGTTTCAATGAAGGGTACATTATCTATCCCCTCTTTTCTTAGTTTCCCCCCAAACCCAGTGTTAGTCTCATTTTACAACATTACAAATAATGATACAATATTTGTCCTTTTGTGACTGAGATATTTCACTCAGCATAATGAATGTCCTCCAGGGTGACCCATTTTGTATAATATTTCATGAGTTCTTTGTTTTTCAATTCAGCATAATATTCCATTGTGTGAATATACCACAGCTTCTCTATACATTCGTTTGTTGATGGGCACTTGGGGTTGTTTCCAGCTCTTTGCTATTGTGAATAAAGCAACAATAAACATGGGTGTGAATATGTCTGCTTGGGTGGAAGTTCTAGTTTCTTTAGGGTATATTCCCAGTAGTGGAATTTCTGGGTTTTATGGTATTTCTATTCCCACTTTTTGAGAAAGTGCCATACTGCCTTCGATAGAGGTTGCACCATTTTACACTCCCAACAGTGAATAAGGGTTCCAGTTTCTCCACAACCTTGCTAGCATATGTTGTTTGCTACTCTGTTGACTTTTGCTATTCTTACTGGGATGAGATGATACCTCATAGTTGTTTTGATTTGCATCTCTCTTAGAGCTAGAGATTTTGAACATTTCTTTAAACAGTGTTTGATTGCCATCTGAATGTGTTCTTTGGTGAAGTGTCTGTTTATATCCTGTATCCCTTTTGCAATTGAGTTGTTTACTTTTATCTTGTTGTGGTGCTCGAGTATTCTATAAATTTTAGATATAAGTCCCTTATTAGACATGTCATTAGCAAGTATTTTTTCCTAATCTGTTGCTTCCCTTTTTAACCTGTTGGAGAAGGTTTTGGATGTGCATAGGGATCATAGGAATTTTATTCTTAGAAGATCCCATTCATCTATTTTACCCTCTCCTGGTTGTAGGTTTCTCTTGCTTGAAAGATTGTTCATGTTGTGGATTAGGGCTTCTAGAGTTCCCCAAAGCTTTTCTCTAAAGAAGTGTACAGTTCTTGGTTTTAGTCCTAGGTCCTTGATCCACTTTGAGTTGGTTTCTGTGTATGGTGTGAGGCATGGATCTTGCTTGAGTTTTCTGCAGATAGTTTTCCAGTTTTGCCAACACCACTTGTTAAAAAGGCTGTCATTTCCCCACTTAACTGATTTCATCTCTTTGTCAAAAATCAGTTGTCCATAGTTATATGGGTTGATTTCTGTATTCTCAATTCTATTCTATGTGTCTGTCATTGTACCAGTACCACGCTTTCTTGACCACCTTGGCAATGTAGTAGGATTTGAAATCAGGAAGTGAGATGCCTCCTACCATGTTTTTCTTTTAAGGAGTGCTTTGCTTATTTGGGACCTCTTTAATGACCAAGTGATATTCCTAATGGGTATGCAAGGATGGTTCAACATAAGAGAAACAATCAGTGTAATTCATCTTATTAACAAAGCAAAGAACAAGAAACACATGATCCTATCAATTGATGCAGAAAAGGCCTTTCAAAATCCAACACACTTTCCTGATTAGAACATCAACAAAATAGGATTAGAGGGAAATTTCTTCAACATAGTAAAAAGTATATATGCAAACCTGAGAGTCAACATTGTTCTCAATGGAGAGAAAGTAAAGGCATTCCCCTTGAGAACAGGAACTAGGCAAGGATGCCCACTATCACCTCTCCTATCCAATAGTGTATTGGAAGTCTTAACGATAACAATAAGACAAGAGAAGGAAATAAAAGGTATCCAAATTGGCAAAGAGGAGGTAAAATTATTTCTATATGCAGATGATATGATAGTATACTTAGAAAACCCTAAAGACGCAGCAAGAAAACTATTGGACATATTGACCAATTCAGCAAAGTGGCAGGGTACAAGGCCAACATACAAAAATCAATTGGATTTCTCTACAGTGACAAAGAGAATACAGAGCTGGAGCTAAGAAAAGCAATACCCTTCACAATTGCTAATCATAAGATTAAATACTTGGGAGTAAATCTAACCAGAAGCACAAAGTTACTCAAAGAAAGTTACAAAACGTTACTACAAGAAACAAAAAAAGACCTGGAGAAATGGAAGAATATACCTTGCTCTTGGATAGGAAGACTCAATATTGTGAAAATGACAATACTACCAAAGGTAATTTACACATTCAATGCAATCCCAATACAATATTCATTTACTCCTTTCTTTGAGTGAGTGCTCCCCCACAGCTGTCACTGCCATTGTGACTCATAGCCACCCTCCCTTGCTTTCTGAGGCTGTGTATCTATACAAGGGCAGATAGGAGTGTTCTACTGAAAAAACTAGAGATAAGAGGTAAGGAAAATTAGACCACTGGAAACAGACACATTGTGAAAATGTAACTAATGCCACTGAGCAGTTTGTGTAGCAGTTGCCAAATGGAACATACGTACTTTGCAAACTTTCACCAAAACCACAATAAAATTTATTTTTTTAGAAAAAGGAAAATATTCATATTCTTAATCTTATAAAATTTTATTTTCATTTCTGTGGTGTGACTAATATTTTGTGGCACATTCTAAAACATTAGTAACTTTAGGCTTTAGAGATGAAATCTGGGAGAAAAATCTCAGAGACAATTATTTTGCCATATTTTTATCTGTTTTAACTAAAGAAGGACTATATATCAGAATTAAAATGTATATATATGTGTGTGCTGTATTGCATACTGTATAGTCAGACCCAGCCCATAGATGACACCCTCTGGTGAGTTTTCAGAGGCAGTTTACCCCAGAGGAGGAGACAGAATTAATGTATCATCTATAAATTGCATCTATAAGGGATGAAAAGTCTGCTTTGTCCATACAGCTTTGTGCTTATATATCAAGTCACAAAACTGAATTTTCTGTATAATCTGTTCTCTACTTAAATTTATATAGAAACACACATCCAAACCTAGGAACCAAGACCCATTGCTATCATGTCAATTCTGACTCAAAGTGACACCCTGCTCCAATAAGGAAGGCTGAACTTTTATACAACCAGACTGCCACATATTTCTCCTAAGGAGTGGCTTGTGGGTTTGAACTACTGACATTTTAGTTAGCAGCTTATCACTTTAGCCACTGTGCCACCAAGGCTTTTGAACCTAGGATAGCCCTACTTTAAGTTTCAACATGATTTCGGTTTTACAGCATCCAAGCCTTTCCTAACTATGTACTTTCTCTCCCCCCACCCCCTTCTCTTTCACCACCCCTTTCTTTCCTTTTCTCTTTTGGTCTTAAAACACGCTTTTTTGGCTGGCTTAATACGTTCCTCCTGCCAACCAGTTGCTTTTATAGTAATTGACAGCGTAGCTGATTTTTGGAACCTTCAAGTCTAAAACGGCATTTTAGCTCAGACGTTTGGCAAGGCTGAGCTGAGCTACTTGCAGAATAAGAGATACAGCTGAGCCCAGTGTGGGCCGGCGGGTGGCTGTGCATGCTAATGAACTGCACTGCAGAGTCTGCAGACCACAGACACTCTCAGGCTGCACACCACCTTCTCCCCAGCAGGGCCCAGAATCCTCCTTTCTTAGTATCTAATTGTTTCTGGAGCTACTACTGTACTGGGTGCCACTTCTCCAAAGGAGCTAAGAGACCTCCTTTTGCTGTGGGGTGGAAGTGGCAGGAGCCTTCCAGCAGACCCAGAAAAGTTAAAAACAAAACAAAACAAAAAACCAACCCAACAAAAACCCCAGCTTCCGTGGAGTCAGTTCCAAGTCATGGCATCCTCACTACAGAGCAGAACTGTGCTCCATAGAGTTTTCAATGACTGTCACCTTTATCAAGCAGAACTCCAGGTCTTTCTTCTGAGGCACCTTGGAGAGTGGACTTTTGGACCACCAGGCTTTCAGTTAGTAGGCAACGAATCCACCAAAGGTCTCTAATCACTCTCATTGTCATTGGCTCCATTGGGTTTCTGAAGCTGTGAACTGCAGGAGAGGCTTATAATTTCTCCCTTGGGTGGATTGGAACCACCAGAGAGATGTAGCTTTTGAATTAGCAGAACAACTCCCTGGCTAACCTGCTCCTGTATAATGGGCTGAAAAGATATCACACATTTGAACCAGATAAAAACAGATGCATTCATACTTAGAGACCATAAGGGAAAACACACACACACACACAAAGTTACTACCTTTAATATAATGGTAGGGTTGTCAATTGTCTGCAGTTCCCTTCAAATACTATCAACTCTGTTGAAATAGCTGGGACGTTTCCCCAGACTTCATCTCAGAATAACAAATAGAAAAATCTCCCCCAGCTACCAGTATGACACAGTTCTTTGCTTTCCTGCAAAAACACAAATGTTTCAGAGTGAAAAGGCCCCTGTTTGCTATCAGCCTAGTGCTAGTGCTAGTTCTGCTGGGAACTAGACAGCATGACTCCGCAGGAGGTGGCTTCCTGAGGCAGAATGCCCTAGTGACACTGGGCAGCTCACCAAAAGCAACAGGGAAAGCACGTCTTTCTAACACCAGTTTCTTTTGTGAACCAAAACCACCTTTGACACAGAGACCCCTGAAAGTGGTAGTAGTTAAGTCTCGTCTTGGTGTGAAATGTTTGAGATGGAGCCTTTTTACACATCGGTAGTTTTTAGCATTAACCCTCATGGGGACTCGCACCTTTGGTTGAGTTTTGCATGGGGTCCTGGCTCAGGGAGGTGACTGGATGGCCGCTAAAGTCAATATTGGTGGAGAAGCAGGATGTGTTTCTTCTATACATCTTCCTCTTGCTTGTGAGGGACTCTGACTCCATATCCAGTGACCATAACCGTGCCTGTCTGCTTTCAAAGTAAAATACAGACTCCAGTCTTTTGAATGCTGCCTAGTGCATCATTGAAATTCATGAAAACTAATTAAAGAATACCCGGATGGGGACTGAAGGAAGTCCGTGTTTTTTACACTTCAAAGGTGTTTTCATAGGCACCAGACTTTATAGCATATGCACTCCAAGAGTGAACCAGACTTTGTAATTCTGCAGTTGGCTGTAGTCAACTTATTTCTTGGTGCAAGGAGTTCAAGGAAGCAGCAAAGAGTAGAGTTAGAAGGAGGCAAATAGTCTCTGTCTTCACCAGAAACAGCAACAATAGGCCTGAAGGGAGGTCTGCACCTATACCCTTTTTTTTCTTTCTTTCTTTTACTTTTTTTAATATTACCTCTCACACACACTCTTGCCAGCATGCGTGCATCTTTCATTTCTAGCATCTCTAGGTTACTTTCTATAATTGATCACCCTGGGCTTCTGTGTCATCTACCCCCTCATATCGATCATGCACGTTCAGGGATCTGACTCTGGTTCCTTTTGCAGAAGACAGGTTTCTTCAAAAGCCAGAGCATCAGTTATATGGTCTTTTCTAAATTATGTTTTGTGATTTCCCTAACGTTATTTGAGCTTCATGGAACTTAGTTGGCTTTTGCCAAAGCTTTCCATTGAATAAATATCTCCATAACCTATTGCTTCACTTTGGCAGTGGAATTGTTGCAATTTGTGGGCAAAACCGAGCAAAGGACTAACTCATTTTTCTTTCCCCCTCTGTAAAATGTCCAATGTTTCTGGCTTTCCTCCTCCTAAGAAAAGGCCTTGACTAGTTCTCTGTCCTAGCAATGCCTTGTTCCTGTCATTATTGAGTAAAGATTCCAGATAATAATAGTGCAAGGCATTATCCACATATAAAACCCTTCATATTAATTCAAATAATACACATCAAGTGCTTAAAATAAAATTAAATTAAGACATTTAGAGTTTTGTTAATTAAGCATTAACATTTTCCCTTCATTTACCTAAGTCATTTTATACAATGGTATCTGTGAGAGCTGGAAGTCAATAGGACCATTTTATTTTCCTAGTTTTTGTAAGTTTCCTCTCTGTCAGGATACATGGAGTCTTACCACTTATTTATCACTTCAGTAGAAAATATTGGAGTTTTCATTTTCTGATAGGTTTCCACCTTATGAAGTTTCTAGATTTTGCCAGTTTTACTGTAACTACCAAATTATCAAAAGCAATACAGATCCTAAGGGTACAGAGGACTCAATTGCTAGTTAATAGGCTTGCAGTTTGAACCCACATAGAGTTGCTTCAGAAGCCAAGTCTAGCAATCAGCCTTGAAAACCCTGTGAGGCAGTTATCCACTGCACAAAGTTGCTTGAGTCAGAGTCAGCTCAACAGCAGCTCCATGACTATACCATTTTGGGTCAGATAATCACACGATCTGCAACAATTCAAGGCTAGGAGTATGATGCTGTCAACGATAGAAATATATACATATATAAAAAATCAGTTCACGCAACTATTACTCAAATTTATTTATTAACCACTAATGCCAAAGATTACATAATTGATTTTTTACCAAGTTCTGCAGTCTGAAGTTTGTCAAGCATGAAATCTAGAGGCACTGATAATCACTGGTGATTAGAATGCACAAGTTTGAAAAACAGAAGAAGAAGGATGGTTAGAAAATGTGGCCTTGGTGACAGAAATGGCACTAGAGATTGCATGAAAAATATTTTTGCAAGACCAACCAACAACTTATTCATTGGAAATACTTGGTACTTGTTTGTTTGTTTTATTTTACCAACAAAACCCAGCAACTGTACAGTTGGACTTTACCAGAATGCACAGGCATCATCTCAGCTACATCTCTAGAAAGATACAATGGAGACATTGATTATCATCAGTCAGAGCAAGACCAAGGGCAGACTGCAGAACACACCAGCAGTTGCTCACCTGCAAGTTGAAGCTGAAACTGAAGAAAATGAAAGTAAGTCCACAAAACCAAAGTTCACCCTTGTGCATACCCCACCTGAATTTAGAGACCATCTCAAGAATAATTTTGATTCATGGAACATGAGTGGACAAAATACATGAAGAGAGGAAAAAAAGTCTTTAAAAAGACAGGAAAGAAAGTCAATCCAAATTAATGTCAGAAGAGACTGAAACTTGTTCTTGGTTGTAGAGTAACTAAAGCAAATGGAAGAAATAATGAAGTATGAGATTTCAAATGGCAGCTTAAGAAACAGAATGAAATATAATGAAACATGCAAAGAACTAGAGTTAGAAATCAGAAGGGAAAAATAAACTTGGCATTTCTCAAGTTGGATAAACAGAAGAAAAAAAATTCAAGCCTTGAATTGCAATCATGAAGAATTTTATGGTATGGGGAAAATATTGAATAACTCAAGAAGATCAAAAGAAGATGGAAGGAATACACATCCACTCACAGAAAGAATTGGTCAACATTCAGTCATTTCAGGAAATAGCATATACTCAAGAACAGATGGTATTGAAGAAAGAAGTCCAAACTTCACTGAAGCTATTGGCAAAAAGTAAAGATCCAAGAATTGACAGAATACCAATTGAGATGCTTTTAAACAAATTGATGCATTATTGGAAACACTCACTTGTCTAGGCCAAGAAATATGGAAGACAGATACCTGGCCAATCATCTGGAAAAGATCCATATTTCTGCCCATTTCAAAGAAAAATTCTCTCAAGCAGAATGCAAAAATTACCATACAGTATCATGAATATCATATGCAAGTACATTTTGCTGAAAATAAAATATTTGAAGCAGTACTTTGACAAGGAATAGCCAGAGGTTGAAGCCAGATTCAGCAGAAGATGTGGAATAAAGAGTGGCATTATTGGAATCAAATTAATATTGTCTGAAAGTAGAAAAAGCTAGAAAGAAGTTTTATTTACTATGCAAAGCAACCAACTATGTGCGCCATAAAAAATAATAGAAAACATTGCAAGGAATGAAAATTCCAGAATCCTTACTTGTGCTCAAGTAGAACCTCTACATAGACCAGGAAACATTTGAACAGAACAAAATGATACTACATGGGTTAAGAGGGTTATTCAATGGAGTTCTGGTGGCTTAGATCTAAGGAACTGTGCTGTCAACACAGAGGTGTAAGGGTCAAATCCATCGGCTGATCCATGGAAGACAAATGGGCAATAAGTGCCTGTGTGATTTACTGCCTCTGAAAATTCGCTATGAATTGGTTCTGACTTGGTGATATACAGCAACAACATGGCTTAAGCAGAGCTTCAGTGGCCTAGTGGGTGAAGAGTTGCACTGCCAAATGAAAGACAGGTGGTTTGAATCCACCAGCTCAAAGAAGAAAACTGGACAATCTCTTCTTGCATGACTTATAGTCTCTGAAAACCCAGTGAAGGGGCAGGTATGAGTTAGTTTTAATTGGACATCAAAGAGTTAAGCTGAGTTGAGTTGAGCATGGTTTAAAATCAGGAAAAGCGTACATTAGGGTTGTAGCCTTTCACCATACTTATTCAACCTGAGAAGCTGGACTACATAGAGAAGAAAGAGGCATCAAGATTGTAGGAAGACTTACTAACATCCTGTGATATGCAGATGACACTAACTTGCTTGCTTACAGTGAAAAATACCTTGTTAATAATTTTCTGTTGGGGGAGCTCTGGTGGCCTAGTGGCAAGAAGCTGCACTGCAATCCCAGAGGAACACGGTTCGAATCCACCAGATGCTCTGCCAGAGAAGGAGGTGCAATATCCTCCTGTACCAGTCAGATCTGATTTGACGGTACACACACACAAAATAATAAAAAATTAAAAAAAAATAATTTTCTGTTGAAGATCAAAGATGGCAGCCTGCAGTACATAATGTGTTGTTGTTGTCAAGTTGCCTGCAACTCATAGCAACCCTATGTATATAATAGCTCTGAAGCCTGCCCTATCCTGAGCTAGTTTCATTAATTCCAACACACCAGCCCCCATTATCCTAGTTATTTATCAATCCATCTCATCTGGGGTCTTCCTCTTCCTGTCCCTCCACCCTTCCCAACATGATATCCATTTCCAAGGATCAGTCCCTCCTGGTCACGTGCCCAAAGTATGTGAGATGGAGCTTCAAAATCCTACCCTTCAAGAGAAACTTGGTTTCACCCTCTCCAAGACTGTACATATTATGCTTTAGTATAAAGAAAACAAAAAATTCTCACATCATAATAAATGAAGAAGAGACTCAAGTTATTAGAGATTTTCTTTCACTCGGAGCCACAATAAAAGACCATGGAAGTAGCAGTCAAGAATTCAAATGCCATATTGCCTTAGGAAAATCCTTTGCAAAAGAAAATGTCACTTTGAAGACTAAAGTGCATCTGACCCAAGTCATGGTGTTTTCCATTACCTCATATGCATGTAAAAGCTGGACAATGAGTAAGAAAGACAAAAATAGGAATCCATGCCTTTGAATTAGGATATTGGCAAGGACTAGTAAATATACCATGCACTGCAAAAAAAAAAAAAAAAAAAAAAAAAAAAAAGAGCAAATCTGTGTTGGAAGAATTTCTAGAATACTCCTTGTAAGTAAGAATGAGGAAGATTCATCTCCTTCGCTGCAGACCTGCTACCAGAAATGAACAGATTCTAGAGAAAAAAAGTATGTTTGATGAAGTAGGAGAGTGAAAAAGAAGAGATCTTCAGCAAGATACACTGACATAATAGCTGCAGTAGTGTGCTCACACAAAGCATCAATGATGAGAATGGCACAGAACAGTGTTTCATTCTGTTTTATGTAGAGTGGTTTTGAATAGGAGCCAACTTGTGGTCACCTAATAACAGTCATCTATCTACACTGCAAGACCCTGAGTTAGGGTGTATTAACAGACTTTCCCAATTCTTTTCTTCCACAGAGGGCATTAAAGCTTAGCTGTTTTGTTTTAATGGCCACTTAATTATTTTCTCTTAACCATTCTTTACCTAGGAAGCTTTGTTTTAGTGGAGTTATAATCATGCTAGTGTCCCCCTTCTCAAGCCTCTCTTCTACTTCTGTGACTCCCTGGAGCCCAGAGTTTGAAATCATGCTGCACTATCTAACTAGCTTGGACCATAATATTGTTGTTGTTGTTGTTGTTGTTGTTGTTGTTGTGCTGGTGGTGGTGGTGGTGGTGGTGGTGGTGGTGTACCGTGGAGTTGGCACCAACTCATAGCTAGCCCTCCATTGGGTTTTCTGAGGCAGTAAATAGCATGGGAGGTAAACATAATAAGGGCAGGAAAAATGCTCTGAGAAATATTGAGTTGGAGAATGCAAAAAAGAGGAAGACGACTGAGGACAAGTTCTACAAAAGCATAGTCTTTTTAAGAAAATGCCAAACTGCCTTCCAGAGTTGTTGTTGTTGATTGCCTTCGAGTCAAGTATGACTCATTGCAATGCTATGAACAAAAGGCCTGAAGCCCCTCTACAACTAGCGACATTTATCAAAGTTCATAGAGTTTCCGGAGGCTTACCTTCCAAAGTAGTTGTACCATTTTACACTCCTACCAACAGTATATGAGTTCCCACCTCTCTACATCCTCTCCAACATTTGTTACTTGCTATCAGTTAAACTTTGCCACTAATACTGGGGTGAGATGGTATCTCATTGTGGTAAAAGAAAAAAAAAAGTTGAACATAGAAATTCCATATAACTCAGCTTTCCCACTGCTTGGAATATACCCCCCAAAATGAGAACTGAGGCAGAGATTTGTACACCAGTGTTCATAGCAGCATTATTCACCATCACAAGAACATGGAAACAGCCCAAATGTACAACCACAATGGAAAGGATTGAGAAATTATGGCACATTCACACAGTGGAATACTATGCAGCAAGTAGGAACAATGATTTTGAAAATTACTACCTAACTTTGGAGGGACTGGCAAGCATTATACTAAGTGAACTAATCCACTCCCATAAGGACAAACACTGACCATTACTGTAGAAATAGAAAGATGACTCGTCAAATGTGTCTGAGGATCCAAGGTGGGGAGAATAGGAGCTGAGG
>NW_006399804.1:13261482-13271886 GCF_000299155.1 Elephantulus edwardii | reverse complement strand
TGTTAAGCATGACTCATAGCAACGCTATGAGCAAGAGAGATCTGAGGTTGGCCCTATCCTGTGCCATCCTCCCTACCTCTTATATACTTGAATCCATCGTTATAGTCACTGTGTCAATCCATCTCATTGAGGATTTTTCTCTCTTTCACTGACCCCTCCGTTTCCAAGCATGATATCCTCTTCCAAGGCCTGCCCCCTTCCTAACAACATGCCCCAAAAGATGAAGGTTTACCATCCTTATGTCTGCACCTTGGTTACGCGTCTTCCAAAGCGTATTTGCTTGTTCTCTTGGCAGTCCGTGGGATAGTCTGTATTCTTCTTCAACACTACAACTTAAAGGTATCAGTTCTTCTGTTACCTTATTCATTGTTCAGCTTTCGGATGTATAGCAAGTAATTAAAAAGACCATGACTTGGATCAGAGCCAACTTGGTCTTTAAACTAACATCCCTGCTCTTTAGAAGTTTGGAGAGATCCTTACCAGCAAATTTTCCCAATGTGTCTTCTGATCTCTTGATTGCTGGTCCCAGGTATGTTGATTCTGGATCGAAGTAAGAGGAAATTGTTGATAATTTCAGTATTTTCTCCATCTCTCATGATGCTACTTATTGGTCCAATGGCAAGAATTTTTTATTTGTCTGCTTTCTTCTTGTTGATTTGTAGTCCATACCAAAGGCTGTAGTCCTTGGTCTTCTACATCAAGTATTTCAAGTCATCTTCACTTTTCAGCAACCGAGGTTGTATCATCTGCATAACAGGTTGTTAATGAGTCTTATTCTCTTGATGCCACACTTCCCTTCATAAAGTTCAGCTTCTTGAATACAAACTAAATAGATATGGAGGAAGGATGCAATCCTGTCTCACACATTTCCTGATTTTTAACCATGCAGCATTTTCTTGTTCTTTTCAAACAACATTTTCTTGATGTAGGTATAAGTTTTGCATGAGCACAATCAAGTGTTCTGGGATTCACATTCTTCTCAATGTTAGACATAATTTGTTTTGATCCACACAGTCAAATGCCTTTGCATAGTCAATAAAATACAGATTCCTTCTGGTGTTCTCTGCTCTCAGCCAAGATATATCTGATTTTAGGAGATCAGCATCTTCTAAATCCAGCTTGAACCTCTGGCACGTCTCTGTCAATGTAATATTCTAGGCTATCTCACTGTGTAGCTGCTAGTGAAATCTGTTTATTGTTATTGTTGATGGTGGTGATGACGTCTCTCCAGTTTTGGAGTATTATAGGATGATGAGGGAGTCCCAAGCCTATACCACTTTCTTCCCACATCATGCAAGGGGCTATGGCCTCTCTTCAACCCCTGCAAATCTTTCCCTTCTTTGTGTCTGTTCTTGGGTTCCAAATACCATTTTCTTTCAAGCAAAGAAACTAAACTGGGGAGACTTTATCAAGATTGAGAACCACTCTCAACTTCCTTTATGTTTGAATGAAGTTGGGAAAAATCAGTTTTGAGTGAGAGAGCAAATACCAAACAAAAATGCAAGTGTGCACACAAAAGCTATCTATTATCCGATCCTGACTTTGTTGCTTAGGCAAGAAAAACACTGTGGAGTTTGTTGGGAGCGTTAGGGCTGGTGCCTGCTTACTCCAGTGTGCCAGGAACTTCTGAGTTTTTATCAACATTGGGTCTGTTCTATGTGCTAATTAGTCAAAGAGCACAACAAACACGTTTGCTAAATTTTGGTTGTTGCTGTTTCTCAATAGTGATTAAGATTTTATTTTACTTCATTTTATTTTCGTGGAATTGTAGACTAAAGAACTACAGGTACCCTCAAGAGCTTTCAGAAATCCCCTTGTTTTTTGGAAACAGAATTCTAAGCAGTATGAGTCCTTATTATCTGTGCAAAGTTAGACAGCAGGAGAGTGACAGCACGTGGGCAGAACCTGTTCTGTGATCCTATCAGTACTTTCCTCTTTAGCTCATTTTGCCTCCTGATGAAAAGGCCTAATTTCTCAGAGTAAACATCATTTTGACTTTTGCATGTCTATGGGAGGGAAAAATATCAATTTGTCATCAAGTCAATTTTACTGTGTTCCATGGTAGAACAGTGCTCTGTAAGGTTTTCAATGGCAGGTGTTTGGAAGTAGATCACAGGCCTTTCTCTGAGATACCTCCAAGTGGACTAGAACAACCAACCATTCATTAGCCAGCCAAGTACATTATCAGATTTCACCACCAAGTATAGTTCTGAAAGTTCCTTTTTTTTTTTTAATTGTCTACTTTAATTCTGCCCATCTCTTTTGTAATGACCCTCTTTGTAAGGGGTTGGTTTGGTTGTGTGTGTGTGTGTGTTTTGTTTTTTGGTTTTTTTTCTATAATTATATTTTATTAATTTTCATAAACATTTACAGAGATTTTGGGTTTCCATTCATTCATTGTTGCACTATTCTCTCTACCCTCCTCCCAGTTTGTTCTTGTCCGAATGCCACAGTGCTTGTTAAAGCCAGTTCTGATTAATCTTCTTTGTCAGTGTGTCCTTTGCCATTCCCTATCACTCCTCCCTGAGAGAGACTTCACCCTGAGTCATAAGGAAAAGGGGATGGCGTATTCTCTTAGCTACTTCCTGCTGAAAAGGGACGCTGTGGGTTTCAGGGTGAAGATCTTCTCTCACTACTCTAAAGGGCCCCTTTGGCAGTAGGAAACACATAGACTATTATGGAGATTGATTTTGGGATTTAGATGCACTCTTATTGATTGTGCTTGGCCATACATGTTCATATCCTTGAAGATAAAAGAAAAGATTCTTTCATTGTTTTACAAACCCTCCCCCAGGTCCCCTCCACCATGTAGCCCTCGCTCTAGTCTCCTGTGATGACAGAAATACCTAGTTATATATCTCTTTTAAACAGTTTTCTCCCTCCTCTGTTTCAGTGCAGTATACATTAGTGAACCCATCTTACTCAGTCTCTCCCCAACCCCAAGGACAGTCCCATTCTACAACAGTGGCATCATGTAATATTTGTCCTTTTGTGACTGGGATATTTCACTCAGCATAATGTTCTCCAGAGTCAACCATTTTGAATAATATTGCATGAGTTCCTTGTTTTTGAATGCAGCATAGTATTCCATTGTGCGAATATACCACAGCTTCTCTAGCCATTCGTTTGTTGATGGGCACTTAGGTTGTTTCCAACTCCTTGCTATTGTGAACAAAGCTGCAATAAACATGGGTGTGCATATATCTGCTTGGATGTCAGCTATGGTCTCTTCAGGGTATATTCCCAGTAGTGGAATTGCTGGGTCAAATGGTATCTCTATTTGCAACTTTTTGAGAAAGCGCCATACTGCTTTCCACAGGGGTTGCACCATTTTACACTCCCACCAACAGTGAATCAGGGTTCCAGTTTCTCCACAACCTCGCCAGCATTTGTTGCTTGCTGTTCTGTTAAATTTTGCTATTTTGACTGGGGTGAAATGATATCTCATAGTTGTTTTTGTTTTGTTTTTAAATACTACTTTAAACTGTGTGGCCTAATTTTAACCCTGTTTTCTCATGAGTTTTTCATAAGTAATTGAGAAATGCCTGACTTTCTTTGTTGTTGTTCAAGAAAAAAAGTAATTGAATCTTTCTTTTTCCTTACAGACACTCTGGAAAACGGACCCAGTAAGGATGATAGGTGAGTAGTATGGATTTTTAGGCCATTTGTGCCCTTGTTGTTATGTACCATCAAGTCAGAACTGACCCACAGCTGACCCTCCAATGGATTTTCAGAGGCAGTTCATTCACACAGGAGGAGACTGTCCATCTTTCTCCTGTGGAGCAGCTGGTGGATTTGAACTGTGTGCCCTTGGGGATCGCATTGCAGCTTTTTACCCCTAGGCTACAGAATGCCCCATGCTCTTGAGTTGTGGCATTTTTCAACTCACCTTGCAGTGAACTTGATCATTTTCTTTCTCTTGTGCTTAAATCCAGTGCAGCTAAGAAAAAGGGGCAGAGCAAGGATGACACATACTGGAAGGAGATCAACGCAGCCATGGCCTTGACGAATCTCGCCCAGGGGAAAGACAAGCTGCAGGGCACGGCCAGCTGCATCATCCAGAAGTCGTCGCACATAGCAGAAGTAAAGACAGTCCGGGTGCCGCTTGTGCAGCCCTTCTAGGAGCCGTGGCCTTCACACCCAGGGGCTGCTCCACACGCCAGCAATCTCCTCTCCTCAGAGCCACAGCAAGAGTGGAAACACCCTCTATGCCAAGCAGGGTCAGAGGAGCAGTCCTTCTTTCCCCACCTCATTTTTATTTTCAATTAACCTAAAAATATCATATAGTTGCTTCTATAAAAGATGTGTAACTTATAAGGAAAAAAAACCCAACCTCATTTTAATCAAAAATGGTAACTTATTTTATGTTACTCCAACTATGCATCTGATGTCTGCATTACCATTACAGTAAGTGCCTTGCTTCCCCCAAACAAGCTACAACGTGGGCATAGGGGAACAGCTATGCCTCAAGATGACAATGCCATTATGCTTATTAGTCTGTGTGTATCATTCCAGATGGACCTAAGCTTTCCAGGACTGGACCCATGATTGCTGAAAGTCCTTACCATGTATTCAATAATTTACATGTCAAAACTTGGAAATCTGTTCAGCCCAAGTGAAATGCTTCTTTTTTTGAGGGGGAACCCTATAATATTTTAAAGTGTTCAATGTGCTTTTCAGAGTAATAGTGGGATTTTCATGCATGTTTCTTGCCTGCATATTTCATACATTACGAACTTCTAAATTGAAAGGTAGGAAGATCCCTAAAACGTGTGCATTTCAGTGCTGATCCTTGAAAATGAATTGGAAATACCAACAAACACATTTGGCTCTGAAACCCTTTATTTCAAGGCTGGCTGGAAAGCACCATGATGCCCTTTAGAATTAATTTAGATTTTCTTTTTCTTGAGTTTGGCCAAAGTTGATTTTCTTTTTAAATTTAGAAGAAAACATTTTTGCAGAAATTACTCAAAATATTCCTGTATAGAACTGAACCTGTAGTTTAGTTTTAAAACATAGTACTGTTTGCATTAGAGCCCAGTGGGTTTTTGCAATTGAAACTGTATTTGAGATGGAATGACAAAAAAATATGTCTTATTTGGTTCATTTCAAATTACAATTGCTGATGGACAATTTATGTTGCAATGAGAACAAGACAATGAAAGAAATATACATATACACACATAATGCTGATGTTTAAATCTGAAACACATGGAAAGCCAAACATTGAACAGTCTTTGGGTTTTGCCAAGTAGGATGTTAAAGTAAAAATTAAGTGAAATCATGCATAAAAAGAAAGAACATTTTGTTTCTAAATTAGACTACCATTGAGTGAGTGTAATCAATATATATATAAAAAAAAGAAGAGTCTTTTTCAATCAAGCAATGATATTCTAATCAACTTGGGAAGACTTGAAACTTGAATAAACAATGGAGATGCCAAATATAACAGTGTATGTGCTATAGAAAACTGAAAAGGACTTGATTCTTTTATGGTGGGGTGTTTTGGTGGTTTTTTTTTTCAGGACATATAATCTATTTTGAAATTTTTTTTCTAAAACTGGAAGGGATTTTTTATATGTTGGAAAGCCAATACTACAGCCATGTGGTGATATTTTTCCTTATTTGCAAACTGCTTTTAAAACCAAAGGCTGCTCCAGTGATAACTTGGGACAATATCAGTCTTGATATAAATTGTGGGACACTTTCATGTAACATAGAAGTTGGGGATTGAGTTTATTTAGTGTAGTGAAGATAATTTGATATAAAAATATTTTTTTTGTGTGTATATATATATATTATATTTACTTTGTTCAAAATTGTTTGCAGTCACAGTAAGTGCAAAGCAAGATATGTATGTTATGACTGTATGATCAGATGAAGTATGAGTTCTTTTGATTTAAATCATTAAGGAGCTACAGATTCATGATAAAAACTTTGGAATCTTAACAAATGAACTTTTGCAACAAATGTGATAAATTATATGAAAACTAAGGACAAATACTTCACTCTTTTTCATACTATTATAAGTTATTCTGGCATTAACTATTTTAATACATTGTTTTGTTTTATTTTAACATATTTCAGCTAGACAAACAAATCCTGGTTGTTTTTTATTTTAACTAGTCACCATTCTTTTGTTGTTACTTTTTTTTAAAAAAAAAAAAAAAGGAAAACTTGTTCTATATTAAAAGCTATAAAAGACAATAGAGGATAGTATCCACATGATTTTTTTTAAATACCAAAATGAGTTTGACCTATAAGCACATCAAAAAGATTTCACAATTAGTACATCCTTGGCACCAGCTTCAATTACAATTATGTTTAATTTATTTTTTTTTCTTTTGCTGCTTTAACATTCTCTGGAAATTAAAATCCCTCCAATCCTTTCAAAGGATCTTGAACAATGCTGAGCCAGCAGCTGAGAATCTAAGTCATAATTTATGATGTAGAGAAATAGAATTACCTCGCTTCTTTGTTTTGCCATATGTATTCATTTTAATAAAATTAATAACTGCCAGGAATCCTTGACAGATTTAAAATAAAAGTTCATTTCTAGACCTCAATGATCATATGGATTTTGTTTCCTTTGAGAGTTGACCAGGTGGAGAAAGAAGTAAAACAGAGAGATCCATTATATGTTGTAATTCTCTTTGGGTCCCTAATGGATATGATACTGGAGCAATGAGTTTCTATTAAGTTTGCATTTCAACACCTTAGACCACCAACCCACCTTTTAAGGGTTGAGAGGGGGAAAAAGACTGTGATGCTGGCTATTTAAATATATACATTTAAAAGGAATTTTTCTACTAAATATCTTCTTTTGCTTGTCAGTACAGTATGCACCATTACTTTGTGCTTTGTGGTAGAATGAAAAATTTGGTTTGAAGATGAACAAATACGGATTCCAACTCTGCCAAACACTTCAGTAAGGTGCCATCTCTAGTCACTCTCAGTTTTAGTTTCTTCATCAGCAGACTGGGAGCTGAACTTTGTCAAATTGGCAGTAAGGTTGAGACAGAATATACGGATAGAGATAGATAGAGATAGATATCTTATATAGGCATATAAGATGCCTACGACAGTGCCTGGCAGAAAGTAGGCATCCAGTGACATCAATAATTATATTTCCCCCATAAACTTACTGCCATACAGTTGGGTTTGATTCCTAAAGACCTACCATCTGTTTTCTGAGGCAATAAATTGTAACGGAAGATCACTGATCAAAACAACCATGAGATATCATCTCACCCCAGTAAGAATAGCAAAATTTAACAGAACAGCAAATATTAAATACTGGCGAGGTTGTGGAGAAACCAGAACCCTTATTCACTGTTGGTGGGAGTATAAAATGGTGCAACCACAATGAAAGGCTGTATGACGCTTTCTCAAAAAGTTGCAAATAGAAATACAGTTTGACCCAGCAATTCCACTACTGGGAATTTACCTTAAAGAAACCATAACTGCCACTGAAGCAGATATATGCACATCCATGTTTATTGTGTCTTTGTTCGCAATAGCAAAGAGCTGGAAACAACCCAAGTGCCCATATGCAAACAAATAGATAGAGAAGCTCTTGTGTATTCACGCATTGGAATACTATGCCGCATTGAGAAACAAGGAACTCATGCAATATTATACAAAAGGGTGACCCTGGAGGACATTATGCTGAGTGAAATATCTCAGTCCAAAAGGACAAATATTGCATAGGGCCACTGTTGTAAAATGGGACTGACATCAGGGTTGAGGGAACGCAGAGAAGGAGAGGAGGAATGATGTATACTGCACTGAAACAGAATGAGGGAGAGAACTGTTTAAAAGGGATATATGATTAGGTATTATTGTCAAGACAGGAGTCCAGAATGAAAACTGTACACTGGAGTGGACTTGGGAGGAGAGATTGCATAACAATGAAAGAGTTTTTCTTTTACTTTTTAAGGAGAAGAGTGAATTGGGGGTCAGGGGGAAGGTTGGAAAGGGAGAAAAGTGCAACAATCAATAACTGGAAATCCGAAGTCTCTGTAAACTTTCATTACAATTAATTATAAAAAAAAATCATGGAGCCGCTGGTGGGTTCAAGCCACTGAAATATGTAGCATCTGGGTTAGCAGCACAGTTCCCTATGGATTAGACCATCAGAGCTCCCTAGTTCCATCATAGAGGAATATAAACAGTATGAGATGTGGGTAAATTAACAGAAGCAAAAGAAAAGCCATTTTAAGAGCCCAGCTGCTGTCAAGTTCATTTCAACTCATGGTAACCCAATGCATGTCAGAATACAATTTTGTTCAATGAAGTTTTCAAAGACTCATTTTTTAGGACTAACCACCACACCTTTCTTCCAACATACCTCAAAGTGGGTTTAAAGTTTAAACCTCCTGCTTTTCAGTTAGCACCCAGACTCCGGATAAACACAGCACATGCATCTTTTGGGAAATGAGACAAGATGTTTGACATGAATGACTGCAGGAAAATGGTGAATGTTCGTACTGGAGTTAGAGAGAGAGACCTTCAAGGGAGATTGTTTTTTTATTATCTCTTTGAACTTTCTGCATAAAGCAACAAAAAGGTAAGGAAGAACAGACATGCCAATAAAAACCAAAGCGTGCACAATAGTTCCCTTCATTCAGATAAACTAAGAATTTCTCTGTTTACCCTGCTTGATACTATTCAAGACGACTAAGAACTCAAACTGCTGTCTGTATTCTCTGCCCACTCCAAGGAGCAATGTTTAACAAACAGTGGCAACAGCCGTGGTCTGCTTTTAAAAGCGTCCAGCTCAACAGCATAACATCATGCAAATAAACACAGAATACGAACATGCAAGCCTGACTCGCTTCTGTCTGGGACAGCATACATATGGTCATGCCTGGGAAGGCAATGTGGGGTAATGGCAACAATTTGGGTTGTCACATTCACACTTTGAAGAATAAGTTTAAAGCCTTTATACCCTGGTGTTCCTTTCTAGCAAGTTAAATCTGTATTACCTACTATAGACCTTTTGGAAGGATTAACAGATAATGGATACAAAACTCCTTTGTAAACTGCATTTTAATTAGCACCACATCAGTTCTAACTCATGGCCACCCCATGTGTACAGAGTTGAACTGCTCCATAGAGTTTTCAAGGTGATGGCCTTTCAGAAGTCAACTTCCAGGTTTTTCCTCCCAAGGCACATTTTGGCCAGTAATTTCCATCATTGATGCTACTCAGTATACTATTGTGTGCTATCCAGTTAGTACTGACTCATAGCTGACCCTCTCATGGTTTTCAGATACAATAAATCGCATAAGAGAAAACTGCCTGTTTGTTTGGTTTTTTTTCTTGTGGAGCTGCTGATACATCGACTAGGAGCACATGCCTTTGGGCTGGTACTGCAACCTCTTATCACTAAGCCACCAGTTATTGTTGTGTTATATGCCGTGTCAAGTTGCGTGTGACTCATAGCAACCTTATGGACAGCAGTTCTGAAGCCTGCCCTGCCCAGATCTCCCTATAAAAGCATTAATGACTACCACTGTGTTCCAAATGGTCCCTCTTGTGCTGAGTGAAATCAGTCACAAAAGGACAAACACTGCTATTGTAAAATAGGACAGACATGGGGAGCGGAGGGGAGAGAATGGAAAAAGAAGGAACTAATGAAAACCATATTAGAATAGATGAGGGCAAGTACTGTCTGAAAGGTATATATGGTTAGGCATTATATGTATGGTAACAATCTGGAAATAGGTGCACTGCAAGATGGAGAAGTGAGGGGAAGAGAATGTTCAACAATGAAAATAATTTATATAAAAAAATTAAATGAGAAAATATAAAATAGAAAATATACAAACAATACAAATGCAAAAATATAAAACCTAATATTACATACTCTAGGGAAATATCACACACTTTGGGGAAATGTAAATTATCATTTCCGTGAAGTATATAGAAATCAGTCAACAACAATGACAACATTAAAAAAGTATATATGTATAATACACTCCATAGTCTTTACAATTACTTGCCATGCATCAGAAAGCTGTACAATAACTAGAGGTAATAGAAGGAGAATTGATGCCTTTGAGCTGTGGTGCTGGAGAAGAGTATTCAGTATACCATGGACTGCTAGGAGAACAAACAGGTTCATGCTAGATAGGGTAAGACCATGCTGTTCCTTGGAGGCAAGGATTCTGAAGCTTCCTCTGACATACACTGGGCATGTTGCAGGAAGGGATCAGTCCGTGGAGAGGGACATCATGCTTGTGAGGGTGGAGAAACAGTGCAAAAGAGGAATACCCTCAATGAAATGGATTGATTCAGTGACTGAGGTAATCAGGGTAGGTGTGCCAGAGACAAAAAGACTAGCACAGGATAGAGCAGTTTAGGGCTGTTTAGGGTCGCTATGAGTTGCAGGCAACTCGA
>NW_006399804.1:13238650-13260815 GCF_000299155.1 Elephantulus edwardii | reverse complement strand
CACCTTAGTCTCCAGAGAGACACCGTTGCTCTTGAGTACTTTAGAGAGGTTCCTAGCTATACATAAAAATACTACATCAAGAAAAATCTTGCTGAAGATTATCTAAAAATGAATAGAACAGTACATTGACAGAGAACTGCCAGAAATACAAGCTGACTTTCGAAGAGACTATGGTACTAGGGCTATCATTGCCAATCTCAGATGGATCTTGGCTGAAAGCTAAGTACCAGGAGGATGTCTATTTGTGTTTTATTGACTTTGCAAGGTATTTGACTATGTGGATAACAACAAATTGTGGCTAACATTGAGAAGAATGGGAATCTCAGAACACCTGATGGTGCTTATGCAAAACCTACATCTAGACCAGGAAGCTATTGTACAAACAGAGCAAGTGAACTCTGCAAGGTTCAAAATCAAGAAAGGAGTGTGTCAGGGATGTATCATCTCTCCACACTTTTCCAATCTATACACTGAACTTTATGAAGAATGTGGCATCAGGATCTGAGGAAGACTTATCAGCAACCTCTTTTATGCAGATGATATAACTGTACTTGCAGAAACTAAGGAGTACAGGAAGCGGAAGCATTTTCTGCAGAAGGTCATGGACTGCAGTCTTTAATATGGATTTCACATCAATATCAAGAAAACAAAGATTCTCACTACTGGGTTAACTGGCAGCAACATGATGAAGGAAAGATTGATGTTGTTAATAATTTCATCTTGCTTAGATCCATAATCAGTACTCTTGGCACCTACAGTCAGGAAATCAAAAGACGAGTTGCTTTAGGCAGGTCTCCTGTCAGGGCTCTCCAGAGTTCTAAAAAGTAATGATGTTAGTCTAGAGACTAAGGTGTGCCTGATTTCCAGGCCATGGTTTTCTCAGTTGCTTTCTATGAATCTGAGAGCTGGACAGTGACTAAAAATGACAGAAGATTAATAGATGTCTTTGAGTTGTGGTGCTGGAGAAGAGTACTGTATATAATATGGACTTCCGAAACAACTAGCAGGTCTTTGCTGGAGAGGATGAAACCAGTTTGCTCCTTAGAGAAAAGGATTTTGAAGCTGTGTTTCACATACTTTGGGCATGTTGCCAGGAGGAACTAGTCCTTGGAAAAGGACATTATGCTTGGAAGGGTAAAGAGGGTGAGTGCAGGAGAGGAAGACCCTGCATGAAAAGAATTGACCCAGTGATAGTGGCAATGGGGTCAGGTGTATCTGACAGTGAGACTGGCACAGGGTTCAGAGTTATTGTCCATAGGATCAGTAGGAGTCAAAGTCAACTCAACAGCATGTCACATCGGATCCAACCCATAGCTGACCTTCCAGTTGTTTTCAGAGCCAGTTAATTAAATAGGAAGAGATTGACCATCCTCCTGTGGAGTGGCTGGTGGATTCAAACCACATGCCTTCGGGATTGCAGCACAGCTTCTTACCACTAGGCCACAAGAACTTCCTATAAAATAGAAGGTGTCAATGACTTAACCTTGCTTGGATCCACAATCAACATCCTTGGCACCAGTAGCCAGGAAATCAAAAGATGTATTACCTTAGGAAAGTATGCTGTCAGTGACCTCTTCAAAGCACTGAACAATAATGATGGCACTTTGAAGACTAAGGTGCACCTGATCCAAACCATAATCTTTTCACTTGCTATGCATCTGAAAGCTGAACAATGAATAAGGATGACAGAAGAATCAATGCCTTTGAGTTGTGGTGTGGAGAAGAGTGCTGAATATTCCATGGACTGCCAAGAGCACAAATAAATGTCTTGGAAAAGATGCAGCCAAGATGCTCTTTGGAGGCAAACATAGTGAAACTCCATCTGACACAATATGGGCATGTTGTTAGGAGAAGCCAGGCCTTGGAAAAGGATATAGTGCTTGGAAAGGTAGAGGGTCAGGAAGGAAGGGAAGACTCAATGATAAGGATTGGCAAAATGACCATAATGGTGGGCTCAGAGATGATCAGGGATGTCAGAGATGGTCAGCGTGGTATAGGATAGGGCAGAGTTCAGATCCATTGTTTAGGGTCACTAGGGGACATAGTCAACTCGAGGGTACCTAATAACAATAACACAGAGGGAGGAAGGGAAGAAAGGAGGGAGTAAGAGAGAAATTTATCTCAAGGAAAGCTCTCTCCTGGTTGTATATTACTGACAAGTCCTGCTATGTTGGAGTTCTCCTTATACACTTAGCTTCAGGGGCTATAGAACCCAAGATCAGTAGGTCAGATGGTGAACCACTGATTCAAGTTTAAAGAACAGGACACTAGATGATGACAAACCAAATTCAGGATCCACAGTGAGCAAAAAAAACCATCAAGCTTTACCAGAATGTCCCACACCCCTGAGAAAACTCCCTTAACAAATCATTGGCTCATCCCATCACACGGGTGATTACATTGTTTTCTTTTCTTGCTGTGTATCATCGAATCAGATTCACCTGGCATAGGAGGAAGCTGCCCTCCTTCTCCAACAGAGCATCTGGTGGATTCAAACTGTGTGCCTTCTGTATTGTGGTGGCCTCATAGTAAGAATTTGCACTGCAATCCTAAAGGCATGTGGTTCAAATCCACCAGGTGCTCCTCAGGAGAAGGATGGGCAATCTTCTCCTGTGTGAATACTGTCTCTGGAAACTTGGAGGGTGAGCTTTGGGTTGGTTCCAACTCGATGGTACACAGCAACATCATGAGGAAAAAGTAAAAACAGTAAATTATAATGGTGATTACATTTTACCATAAAATAGAAGCTAACTACATCATCACATAAGTACCAAACCACATCACTGCATAACTCCCTAATCATTGAGAATCATGGGCTAGCAAAGTATACACATCATCCTTTTTTTATTACTTTTTAAATTTTAATTTTATACTGGTTATTGGCAAAGTTCATATACATTGTTTTTCACCCATACCTGTCTCATTTCCTTTACACATACCCCACCGTTAAAATTGTGCAACCCTATGATTAACACCCCCACCCCTCTCCCATCCTCAAGCCTCTGCTTCCCCCTCACCCACTTGGATCCAAATACATGTTCTACAAAAATGGTCGTATACAGTATTTATTCTTATGGGACTGAGTTTGTTCATTTAGCATAAAGCTCTCTAGTACCTCCCAACTTAGGTAGTAATTTACAAAATCATTGTTCCTGCATGCTGTGTAGTATTTCAATATGTGAATGTACTGTAATTTCTCTATCCATTCATTTGTGGTTGGGGATTTTGGCTGTTTCCAAGTTCTTGCAACGGTGAATAACGTTGCTATGAACATTGGTATACAAGTCTCCATTTGTGCCTCAGTTTTCATTCTCTTGGGGTATATTCCAAGCAGGGAATAGTGGGGTCTTATGGAATTTCTATGTTAAGCTTTTTTGAGGAAGTGCCAAACTGCCTTGCCGAGTGGACATGTAATTTTAACCCTCACAGAATAAGTCTAATTTCCTAACTCTGTAACATCTCTATCTCACATTCCCAAAACAATCATGGACAACAATTTCTTGTTCAATGGTCTTTTTACATGATGTACTGCTTACCACTTATCCACGTGTTCCCACCCCATGTACATGTATGTATCAGGGATGCTCTCAGGCATTATCGCCTGATTACAAATTTCTCCCACTTTTCAAAAGAAGAGTGTTCCTTTAAAACCTTTCCTAAGCTAAAACGGTGTAAAATGAAGACACGTTTACCTTCATTTACACACAATTTGTTTCATATTTCCAATCTAAAATATAACCCATCAAACCATAGGAAATAACACATAAAACCTAAAACATCATGAACATTTAGTAAAAGTGGGAATGATATGGTAAATACACAGCCTGTCTAAAGTAAAAATAATGTATGTAAGAACTCTCTAGTTCTGTTTGCCTAGTGGGTAAGGAGCTGGACGGCCATCCCAAAGGCAAGCAGTTCAAATACAGCAGCTGCTCTGCAGGAGAAAATAGGCAGTCTCCTCCCACCCAATTTACAACCTCTGAAAACTCACTGAAGGGTCACCTAAGAGTTGGTTCCGACCCCATGGCAGTAAGTAGTTTCCAGGGAAGGAGCTTGACGATGTCACCCTCACTGCTTGGAGTATGTGTTGTCTCTTTACCAACTTGCTGTAAAAAAGTACTAAATGTTAGTTTTGCTTTTTGGTGGTTTTTTTTTTTTCTTTTTTTCTTAAAAGCAAAATCCTCTTCATATTTCTTTCAAATAGCATAAGGCAAACTTTGTAAAAATATTTGCATACAGATTCAGCTATATTTTATTTCAAGGAAATATTCTTATTTTTTATGTAATTCCCTGTTTCCTTTTTATGTTCTCTTTTCCAGCATTGCCAACTATGCTTTATGCTCCTGTTAATGTTTGTGGTGTCCTGATAACATACTAGCCATTTTCCTTAGTGTTACTCAGTTATGTGAATCTAAAACGTATGGAGAAATTTTAATTGAACTTTTATACTGCCTCTTAGGGAGCCAGGATGACCTGGTGGCAAGAAGCTGTGCTGCAATCTCAAAGGCACGCAGTTCGAGGCCTCCAGCTGCTCTGTGGGAGAAGGATGGGCAGTCTCCTCCCATGTGATTACTTCCTCTGAAAACCTGCCAGAGTCGGTTCTGACTCTAGATACACAGCAACAACAAACATACTGCCTCCTGGCGATGTCACTGTGCAGGACTAAAAAGCGGCAGGCTTGGAGAGGTCCAAGGGGTGATATTGCCAAGGGATGATGTCAAAAGGACGGTCCATAAATTTGTTGTGCTGTGTTTCAGTAGAAATTTATTATTTTTCATATAAATATCCATGTTTCATTTTGACCACATATACAATGAATAACAATGACAGAAAAAGAATGCCTTTGAATTGTGGTGTTGGCAAAGAGTATTGACTATCCCATGGCCTGCCGAAAGAACAAACAAATCTGTCATGAAGAAAGAACACCACAGTGCTCCTTGGAAGCAAACATAGTGAGGCTACGTCTGATCTCCTTCGGGCATATTGTGAGGGGGAACCAATCCTTGGAGAAAGACATCATTCTTGGAAAGGGAGGGGGGGCAGTGAATGAGAGGAAGATACTCAATGAGATGGAGAGACACAATGACTCCCAGAATGGGCTTACACATGCCAGAGATCATGAGGATGGTGCAGGATAGGGCAAGACTCAGGCCTGCTGTCCACAGGGTCGCTAAGAGTCATAGTCAACTTAATGGCACCTAACAATATGGAGTTCTGGTGGCTTAGTGGTAAGGAGTTGCATTGTCAGCCCAAAGGAATGTGGTTCAAGTCCACTAACTACTCCAAGGGAGAGAGATGGGCAATCCCCTCCTGAGCCATTTCCAGCCTCTGAAAACCCCTCTAGAGGGTCAGAAATGAGTTAGTTCCTACTTTGCAGCACTTAACAGTTAAAACAACAGAAACCTTTCTCGTAAACAAACCCAGATTACGTGTATCAATCTACCCTAAAGGCTAAGACTTTATGCTAATTTACTTTTTGGGCTATCTAATATACTGTGTTCAAGTCTTCTGTTCATAGGGTCACTATGAGTTACCTAGGACTTGACAGCACTTAACAACAAACAACAGTTTAAGGTGCTTGTCCTTGGGAAACGACATCATGCTGAGACAAGTGAAAGGTCAAGGAAGAAAAGAAGATCCTCAACATGATGGACTGATATGGTGACTGTAACAATGGGCTCGAGCATGTCTCAGATTGTGGGGACGGCATAGGATAGGGGGTTAGATCTGTTGTCCATAAAATTGCCATGAGTCATAGAGAGAGCTCTTATGGCCTAGTTGACAGAAAGTGATGCTACCCAGCCAAAGGTGGATGATTTTAATCTTCAGCCCTCAGGCCTGGTTTTAATTGGTTTTGGTCAAACATTCTTCTAAGTGGTATAGCACTAGTCTGTCTATTTGCTGTACAGAGTTAACTCATGGTTGCTGTGATGCTAAACACTGTGACAATGATGTGCCAAATGTGATAATGGTTACTCATGGTGGACAGTGTTAACTGTCCCAATTAAAACAGGCTTGGAAGCAAGAGTGGCATCTACGTCCAAAATAGCTTGCCTCCAGAAACTCTATGAACTTAGAGAAATGATGAAAATTATACAAGTGTTCAGGTCTTTTGTCTATAGGGTTGCTATGAGTCACCTACGACCCAACAGTACTTAACAACAACAATATACTGCAATCAGAGCTGTTAATCCCCAAACACAATGAGGCTTTGCATCACATGGTTTTATCTACACACACTATCAGCATGTGCTGTTGTTTCCTTTGCTACCCGTTATAAATTTGCTGGTCTGTCACACTTCTCTGATGTTTTATCTATAATTGTGTGGTAATTAGCATTGATGAAGCTGTAGCAGTAAGTCTTTTCAGACTGAACAGTAATTATTGATGTTCGGTGCTGTCAAGTTGAGTCCAACTCATAGTGACCTTATGAACAACAGACTTGAACCCTGTCCTATCCTACCTTATCCTCGCAATCTCTGGCACATTTAGGCCCATTGCTGTAGTCACTGTGTCAATCCACATGGTTGAGGGTCTTCTCCTTCGCTGTTCCTCTCACGTTTCCAAGGACGATGTTCCTCTCCAAGCAATTTGCCCCATGTATGTGAGATGAAGTTTCACCAACTTTGCCTCCAAGGAGCAGCACTCTGACTGCATCTTCTCCCAGACATACCTGCTTGTTCTTTTGACATTCTATGGGATATTTAGAACTCTTCTCCAACACCACAGCTCAAAGGCATCGATTCTTTCTCTGTCATCCTTACTCTCACTGTCCAGCTCTCAGAAGCATAGCAAGTGGCTGAAAAGATCATGGTCTGAAACAAGCACACCTTAATCCTCAAACTAACATTATCATTCCTGAATAGTAATTAGAAGAAAAGAAAGAAGAAAACAAAAACTGCTTCCACTCAATTACTAATGTTAAAACCAAGAGTTATGTAAGTCAGGGTATGTTTTCCAAAACAATTTTTGTGTTCTTATTTATATACTCTAGGATATATTACACTTAAGCAATTTAAAACTATTCAACAGTCTAGGATTAAAAATGATACTAAATATTACTACGGATTCTGTCCTGATCTGGTACAGGATGAGGTCCATAATGAAGGTGTGGGGTGACATTAATCCTAGCAACACTACTGGGCCTTCCTAACAGTTTTTAGTCCTGTAAAGTCTTTTGTGTGTGGTTTTTCATTGCTCTGGTAATTTTATCGTCTTGCTTTTCTTTCCTGCCCATGAGCAGCTTATTTTGTATCTCCTGGATATTATCTGAGAGATCTGGTGGTGTAGTCCATAGGGAATTACAGAGCTCAGCCAAATGCTGTACCTCTCTGAGGTTGCGAATCCCCAGTGGCCCCAAAGGAGAAAGATGGGTGATCACCTCCTGTGTGATTGACAGTCTTGGAAACCAATAGAGTGTCTGCTATGTGTCTGTTCCAACTCCATGGCAATGAGTGAGTTTTTTATATTATCCTTTCCTCCACAATAAACTCAAAGCTCATTTCCATCAAGTGAATCACAACTCATACACAGTAACCCTCCACTGGGTTTTTTGAAGGTGTCATTCTTTGTGGTAAGAAACTGCCTAGCTTTCTTCCTCAAAGAAACTACTGGATTCAAACCACTGACCGAGGTTAGTTGTCCAATGCGTTGTGCACTACACCACTAGAGCTCCTTCTCCTCCATGATATTTGTATCATGTATCATCTCTTTGAAGTGGCTTCTCAAAATTCATTTCATCATTATCTCCTTTGATAGCTAGAATAGTTATGTAGTAGAAATTTTCTTCTTCATTTTCATATAAGCTCCTCATTTGTTTTCAGAAGGCACGCTCGCTCTTTTTCCTTTTTTAAAGTACTCTTCAGATGATCTGCTTCTGAAAACCAACCACTAAAAATCCTACGGAGCACAGTTATACTCTGACACCCATGAGGCTTCCAGGCATCAACAGCAACTGGTTGGTTACTCTCTCCTCAAGGACGGTGTGTGATGTTGAGGGGTGGGGACACTGGCCCTCACTCGTCCAATACAGGCATGAGTCTCAGAACGCCACTCCATACCAGTCTTTCTTACCCAAGCCGCCTGGTGTTTGCAGGACACAGCTCTGGTGTCCAGGATTGGCTGAGTCTGAAGGGGCTGCCACTGAACCCCAGCAGCTCTCACATTTCTCTATTCAACTGACTTGCCTCAGCAACTGCAAACCAGACTCAGGTCTGCTTCACTTCTAGTCCAGTTTTTAATTGAGGGTGGGGGAAAGCCTTTCCCCCTCACTTCCCTTCTTGTGCTGCATTATGAAACTAAACTCCCAACAGGATTTTACTGATATCCCTGTGGTCCGCTCATGACTCAAATCCTTGTCTTTCTAAGTAAGGGATTATTGCCTGGCTATTTTAGGATTTCTTTTTTCACTTACTCTTAGAGAAAATTGTACTCTGCTTGAGATATAGAGAGGTATGCACCAACTCTTACATTATCCCTCAATTTGGTCAAAATGTCACTGTATATATCAGACAATCTTCATATTTTGTGGTTGAGTCAAAAGCCAAGTTTCATCAAAAAGAGAGCTTTTCCTCTGCTTTGCTTCTTGTCCGTGTAGGGCGGGAGGATCTAGGAAAAGAAGCAGAATAATTTTGCACCACTATCTTCTGCCAGAAGTCTCAGGGGTACTTCATTCTTCTTCTTTTTTTCTGTATACTGATCTTACAGGTTCTTGTTCCATTATCTTGTTTTTCACCTTTGCTAAATTTGAACAATTCTGTAACTTTTTTTTTACTTGACAATGTTATATTACCTGGAAACAATTTCCTCCCTCAAATAACCTCAGTCTTGATTTTCCTAGTATGTCACAAACCCCCATGAGGTCAATAATGAATAGAGTAGCTATGAAGAAGTGATAACCTCTATTTCCTGTTCACTTTCTCACAGGCGTTTAAGCTTAAATATGTGCTATAAAATCTCTGCAACCAACAAGCCCAACCATTTATCACTACACTCTTAACTACCTCTGCTTTTTTGGATATCTTAACTCCCCAAAGGACTGTCAATTTAACCATAACTACCTAACAACTGCCAAGCCTCACTTTATGAGCTGCTGTTGAGAGTTTAGCTATTTAAGGCTGATTTTTAAAAATTTTTATTGGCACCTCATGGCATTTACTTGATTTAGAGTGCTGTAAATAACCACAATTAGGAACATTTCTTTTTCTTTAAGGTACAAGCAAAGATTACAATGGACAGTGAATCATCTTCCCTCATGCCATTAAATCCCTGCCAGATCAATAACTCCCTGTCAGATCACACTTCCAAGTTGCCCAACAGAGAAGGTCAGGTGAGGTCAGATCTGGAGGGTGAGGAGACCTCCATGGCAAGAAGGAGTGGGATCCCTGCATTCTTCCTCTGCCTGACCTGTTGGAGGGTCTGCTTTTCCATTGGTCCATGTGCCCTTTCTTAAGACAATGGCTTCCACTGTATTTAAGACTATATGTGTCTCATCAAGTGTGCTGGATGCCCGCTAAGGTACACACAGTGGGAGGGACATCCGGCCATTTAGAGAGAAAAGTTGAGAAGTTGCTTTGGGACTCAAGTCCTCCACAGTGGTTTTCTGAGGGTGCCAGTAGTACACTCTGGGGTCTGCCCTGTGATCCATTCTCTTAACAGAGAGTGTAGAGACCTTTCACCTGTCTCCCAACAGATGTTTGTTCCCTCCACCACCCTCCCCTGCTGGCCCACCACTGGCAAGGGCAGCTCCCAGAAGGAGCCGCCATTGATGGCCCCCTCTTGTTCCACTCACTTACTGGAGAGTTTGACCCCACATGCCTCTGATTTTTACCTCCAGCATTTTCAGATAATCTTTACTTACTCAGCTTCTATGGCTGAGGGACACTTCCTGCAGAAGTGGTCGCTGTCATGGGAAGGTGGGCATCACAGTCCCAACTAAACCCAACCCACTGCCACTGACTCCGTTCCCTCCAGAACACTCCTGAAAGTCTCCAAGGCTGAAATCTTTACAGATGCAGGTTGCTACATCTTTCTGCTGAGAAGCAGCTGGTAGGTTCAAACCACTTTTCTGTTAAAGTGCTCCAACCAGGGAACCACCAAGACTCCTTATAAACCCAACTGGCACCTGCTAAAATCTGACAAAACAGTACACTTGAGTCCTGTGCTGCCCACAAAGTTCTCCAGAGAGGAGGCTGTGATTTGTCTCCTTTGTGATAAATAGAAGAGAGTTTAGACAAAAGAGTCAGCTTCCTGAGTGACCAGGAGGAGTGACCGTGAGCATCAAGAGTCACTGTGAGCATTGGGAGTGACCGTGGCCATGAAGAGCTGCAGTCTATGTGGGAAACAACCCTACTCATTGGAACCAATATGTCAAATTATCACACAGGCAGGCACTCAGTTTGCTTTCCACCTAAATACTGCACACTAGATCTGGAACAGCTTTCTGTACCTTTGCTTTCCGAAATAAGGAACAGGGATAGGGAACATGGCAAGGGCAGGCCAGGGGCCATTGCATGGTATAATTCAGCAAAAACAGAAAACTGATGGAAGCCCTCAAAGTCTGGCCCTCACTCATCTTTAGAACCTGGAACATCTCTAAGGCTCAATTTTCAGCCAAACAACAGACAAGCCTATAAGGTGAACAGGATCTCTGGTAGCATACAGCACAGCTGAAAGGTTGGCTGTTCAAATCTGCCAGCCGCTCCAAGGGAAAAAACTGTTTGCCATCCTAAGAGGAGGAAAGCATCCATAGAGAGAGGTGGGCTGTCTGGGGATGAAACCCAGATCCCAGTTCTGGAAGTCAAGAACTCTATCACTGAGCCACCAGTCCCCCCTGAAGGAGACCAGATATGGTGCTTAAAGACCAGCCACTATACTAGAATGTGACAGAAGCACATACAGATAGATACTGGGGGTGGTGGGGGGAGATATAAGGACACAACCAAGTCAGCTAGAATGAAGTCAATAGAGGGGGAAAGCTGCTCAATGGTATTTAAAATAGAAGGATCAAGGACAGAGTTTGGCAGGGTCTGGGATATGAGCAGAGGTCAAGGGGAAACTCAAAACTTTGGGCATAAATCATCCTTAATTCAGGAAATTGGCCACTAGAAGAATTGGTTTTCCGTGAACTTGCTTTCAGAGAACTGATTTTCTGGAAATGACCAAAGAGTCCCCTAATGTCCAGCCCACTCACAAGGAACCCTCATGGTGCAATGGTTAAAGAGCTTGATGACTAGCAAAGAGGTCGGTGTTTCAAATCTACCAGCTCCACGGGAGAGAGACGAGACAGCCTGTTTCTTTAAAGATTGCAGTCTTGCTAACACTATAGGCAGTTCCACCTATCTGACAGGACTGCTGTGAGGCTGAGTTCACTCGAGAGCAGTGAGTTAGCCCACTCAGACTCACTTTTGGCCCTAAGAAAATGGATTTGCAGGCTTTTCAGAAAAAGAGTATTTGTCACATTTGCAAAGAAGGTGAGAGATAATGTAGGTTTTTTGTTTTGTTTTGTTTTTTTAAAGAAAGCTGCCCTCAAATGGGAAAAGATCCAGTGTGGGAAAACGTGGTATATAAACTTTGTAAGTAAACCAGTATAAAACAAAAATTTTATTTAAAAAAAAATCTACCATCAAGTTGATTCGTACTCATGGTAACAGCAAGTATATCAAAGTAAAGTTGTTCTCCCATGGGTTTTCGATGGCTGGTATCTTTCCAAAGCAGATTGCCAGGCATCTCAGGATAGATTTAAACTGTCTATCTTTTGGTCAACAATCTGTGTTATGCAGATGACACAACCTTGCTCGCTGAAACTGAGGAGGACCTCATGCACTTACTGCAGAGAGTAAAGGACTGCAGCCTTCAGTATGGACTGAGGCTCAATGTCAAGAAGACAAAGATTCTCACCACTGGACCAATCAGTAGCATCAGGATGGATGGCAAAGAGATTGAGATTGTTCACAGCTTCCGTTTGCTCGGCTCCACGGTCAACGCTCTTGGCACCAGCAGCCAGGAAATAAAAAAACATATTGTGATGGGAAAGTCTGCTGTTAGGGACCTCTCTAAAGTACTCAAGAACAATGGTGTCTCTCTGGAAACTAAGGTCCACCTGATACAGGCCATGGTCTTTGCAATCACTTGTTATGCATCAGAGAGTTGGACTATGACTAGGGAGGATGGAAGGAGAATTGGTGCCTTTGAGCTGTGGTGCTGGAGAAGAGTATTGAATGTTCCATGGACTGCCAAGAAAACAAACAGATCCATCCTAGAGAGGGTTAAACCAGGCTACTCCTTGGAGGCAAGGATTCTGGGGCTTCATCTGACATACTTTGGACATGTTGTAAGGAGAGACAGGTCCTTGGAGAGGGACATCATGCTTGGTAGGTTGGAGGGACAGTGCAGGAGGGGAAGACCCTCTATGAGGTGGATTGATTCAGTGACTGGGGTAATCGGGATGGGTGTGTCAGAGGCAATGTGGTTGGCACAGGATAGAGCAGGGTTTAGGGCTGTTGTACATAGGGTCACTATGAGTCGCAAATGACTCGACGGCACATAACAACAACATCTTTTGGTTAAGAACTGAGTGTTTAACCATTTGCACCCCTGCCCAGAGGGTTTAATAGCATTACATTACCTGGTGATGCCATTTCCAGAACTGTGTTCCGGCACAGTGAGGACGTAGAGTGTAATTGCACTTATCTACTTAAACCTGTGAAGAAGCATCAGAGGAACTTCCACTCGAGCAGGTGAAAGTGGAAAGGAGCCAAGTGCCAGAGCATATTAGGCTGTGTGGGCTGCACAGAGCGGCCAAACACGCAGGGCACAAGGGGAGACTGTCTTATTAGGTGAAGAAAAACATCATTAGGAAGGAAATCTGCTACCGAAAACCCCACCATCGTATATCATGCACTCCAAAGCCAAATGCATTGGAATTTTTTTGTTTATCCACTGTCTGGAATTTTCCATACTTTTCCCATTGCCCAATGGAGAGCCAGCCTCAGCCTCAAGCTGGCTCATTAAGGCCTGTCAGAAAGGAGCCAGTGGACTTAGCCTCTCATCCCAGAGGGAAGGCTCTTGATCACATTAAACCAGAACGGAGCTAGCTGTTTCCTGCCCTGCACTGTTCGCTGAAAAGTGTCACAATGCTAACATATCTCAAATTACATTCCCCTTTCTTTTCTGTCAGTGTTGTCTCTCCAGGAAGAGCCTACACAAACACATTCTTTCTCTAGCTGGGCCCCTGTTTTTCCTTTTTAAAAACTTTATTTCTCCCCTTTATTTCTCTGCTTTTCCCTCCTCTATCTTTCCTTCTATCTCTCTGGTGGCCCACTTTTTAGGGAGTTGAGCTGCTAGCCCAAAGGCCACGCCTCTCGAGCAGCTCAAACTCACCAGCAACTCCACGGGAGAAAGATGGGCAAATCTCCTCTTGTGTGAATTACAGCCCCAGAAACCCAGTAGAGGGTCAGCTATAAGTGGGTTCCTACTTTTTCCTCTCTGTGTGGCCACTGAGGGAGCTCTGGTGACTGAGTGTTAAAGTTGCACTGTCATCCCAAAAGCATATGGTTCAAATCCACCATCTGCTCTACAGAAGAAATATGAGCAGTCCCCTACCGTGTGACTAACCACCTCTGAAACCTGCTGGAGGGTTACAAGGAAGATTCCAACTCAGTGGTACATAACAACAATGTGACCACTGGGTAAACTCTCTCCAGGTTGAAGTCAGGGCTCAAATGTTAAACATGAAGCAAACACATGACAGAACCAGCAGTCCAAGTGTGAAAACTTCTTCACAATCCCCTCTCTTTACCATATCTGGGTGCCTTGAAGCATGAATACTGACACTACTGTATCTCTCCCAGTATCTTTCTACAGCTGAATCTAGACACTACAGAATGCAATCTCATTGATAAGAGCGAAAGCTCACTGAACAGTGGCATTTTTACTGGATCAGTTCTAAAAGAAGCTTGGGTCTCCAAAAGGAACCTGGAACTACAAATGAGGGATCTTGGTGTAAGCAAAATGGTTCAGCTGCTCTTGATCTGTACAGACAAGGGATCTAAATGACTAGGGCACGTGCTTTCTGAATGGTGGGTGTTACATGAGGCACTTCCAAACCCACAGCCAGAGAACCAGCCACCTTCACTGTAGTTACCTCTGAGCCACAGAGGCCCCATGTGTGGTGAAGAGCACTGTACTTCATCTCCAGGGCTGTCAGTAGCTGGTTTTTAAAAAGCAGATCACCAGGCATTTCTTTCAAGGTACTGCTGCATGAATTCTAATCTCTAACTTTTCAGATAAGCATGGAGTGTTAACTCTTAGCACCATCCAGGGACTTTGACAACTGGGAAAGGAAGTTTCAGACGAAGCTTGGATTAAAGACTTAAGCCCCACCTGAGCTCTATGGGCTCCCCTCTCAACCTAGCAAGGTAGACTGTTTCTTCTATCCCATTCTGTGTTTATTTACCTTTGGTTAACCCCAGCTATCATTAAAGGATTTTCTCAGAGAGTCAAAGAAAGGCCTTTCTTGCTAAGATTTGGGTTTAATGTCACAGGGAAGCAATATATTCCAGAGGCCAGTGTGACTGTCCAGGTGAGTGACTATGGAAGGCACAGGGTTAGAGTTTCTTGGCCTTATTTTATTAAAAATTTAAACCCTGCTGCTGCTAAGCCAGTTCTGACTCATAGGGATCCTTCCTCGGGTTTCTGAGGCCGTAAGTGTTGATGGAGGCAACCACTCATCTTTCTCCCAAAGAGCAGCTAGTGGATTTGAATTGTCACCCTTTCAGGATTAGCAGCTGAACCTGTTACACATTATGGTACCAGGGGCTTCTTACTTCATTCAAGAAGTTTGAACTCCATTTGCCTCTTTCTGTCCAATTCGCCTAATAGGCTCTTTCATCCTTCCTAGAACATTTGCAGTCCATTTCTAAGGTTTACTCAATCATACTCTGGGCATGTTGTTAGGAGGTGCTATTCCTTGGACAGGGATATCATGCTTAGAAAGGTGGAGAGTCAGCAAAAGAGAGAAAGATCTTCAACAAGATGGATTGATACAATGACTGCAGCAATGGGCTCAAATGTCTCCAAGATTATAAGGATGGGACAAAATACAATTGAGTTCAGATCTGTTGTTCCTTGAGTAGATATGATGTGTACTTAAAAACACCTAATAGCAACAATATAGAAATCAACTTAGTTAATTTTGTAGTATCAGCGAGCAACCATTCCCTCTAGCACGCGTGCGCGCGCGCACACACACACACACACACACACACACACACGCACACACATTGAATCTACAATTGGGGGTACAATGTCACTAGGAAATGCAATACTTTAGCTTTTTTCTTCAAACCATTGATCCCCAAACCCTTATTCTAACCAAAGAAAATCAAAGTCATTGTTGACAAGTGAGAAAAACCCATAGCTGACCCACCAGCAAGTGTTCAGAGACTGTAAAGAATGTGGGTATAGATTGCTAATATTTCTTCCTTGGACTCACTGCTGGACTCAAAGCGCCAGACAGGCATGACCTTTGTGTTAGCAGCTCTATAGATTATGCCACCAGCTGGACCAAAATACAATGAAAGTATTTCTCATTTCAAATAAATAGGGGTTTTTTTGTATGCTTTGAAATTCGAGATTATCCAGTCTCATCCTAACCCTGCTGAATAGATTCTATGGACTGTTGTTGTTTGCTGTTGAGTTGATTCCTGACCCACAACCACCCTTAAGACCCAGTAGCATTGTTTTGTTTTACAGCAACTTTATTACACAAGTAAGATACATACAAAGAGTAACAAGAAAGGTATGTAACAAAACAGATACTGGTTTAGTCTCCAGAAAGTCTTATTTTATGCCCCCCCCCGAGGTTTTGGTTATGCTTTAATTAAGTTTTGCCTGTATATGTGCTCCCAGTCTGTTCTAACAGGGTACAGAGACCATAAGACGCTATAGACACGTGATCCATAGAGGGACATGTAATCCACAGAGGGACAATGATCCACAGAGGACACGTTATACTTGAGGGACACGTGATTCACAGAGGGAACAGACTTTGCCAGGCATTTAAGGCAAAGTGGATACTGAGAGACCTTAGACAGAGCTCAATGGGACTTTGACTACATGGTTCTAAATGGGGTTAGACCATTAGGAGCAAAAACCAAGGGACATATTAGAGCTTCTCGAGGCCAGAGATCAGCCCCCGTTAAGATCAGTGTTCCACACGGGAACAGACACAAATGAGCTAATAATTAATAAATAACAATAATAATAACAATAATGAATAAGTAGACTGCCAGGCCTTTTCTCCTGTAAAGCTGCTGGTGGGTTTGAACCATCAAACTTGTGGTTAGCGGCTAAGGGCTTAAATATTGCACCTCAGGGTTTATTTGTCTGGAAAAAGATTCTGGATTTTTTTGTTTGTTTGTTTGCTTGCATTTAGTTCTGTTTTTGTTTGTTTATAATGGTTCTCAGGAAAAGCTGAATTTTCAAAATTTCATGGTGAGGAGGAAGAAAGGATGACTGAGGAACAGGAATGGGGGTGTCATGAGAGACAGGGGAGATGTGGCACCACATCACAGAGGGCCTTGCACGCTAGGCCAATTTGCTCAGCCCATCTGAGCAGGGGAATGGGCATCCTGGGAGTGTGTGTCATAGGGTAGGACATGTGGGTTTTTGTTTATGTGTTTATTGTGGTTTAGGTGAAAGTTTACTGAGCAAATTAGTTTTCCATTCAATAGTTTACACACATTTTCCTTCATGACTTTGGTTACAATTCCCTCGATGTAATAGCAGTCCTCTCCTTCCACCCTGGGTTCCCTGCTGCCATTCCTCCTCTTTTCCTGCTTTCTGAACTCTGCTTTGGGGCAAATTTTGGTCTTCTAAGATTGATTGTTTTGAGGAGTATGGTCCTGCATAGTGTTATTATTAATTTTTTAAATCAAAACCCATTCTGAAGCTTCGATTCCAACACACAGGTCTCTCTGAGAGCTTCTTTTATTCACTTTATAGGCTGTTCTATTGTTTGGCTGGAAGTTGATCCTAGGGATGGGATCAGCTCCAGGCTTGGAGGGTGATTGAAGACAACAGTCTCAGTCATTGTGCTAATATCTATCATACCAACAGGTATGTGTTACGGAGAATTCTCCCTGATTCAACAGGTTTGAGAGAAGGCACAGGGAGACCCATTAGGAGTGAAGGCTGGCACTAGAGCTGCCCAGGTTGGGTGGCAGAGAAGAAGGACAGAGAGCAGCAAGTGGTCTGGGAGACACTGCAGCACTTGCTGGTGGATGAGGTGTCTTTCTCGGGTGATTGGAGGAATAAGAGAGGGACTGAGGGAGGGCTGCCCATGTCAGCAGACTGAGGAGGAGAATTCAACTGTCTTTTTGAACAGGATGATTTTCGGTCAATAGTGGTGAAAAAATCAGCTAGAACTCTATGGCTCTGGAGCTCAATTTTGCCAACAGAATGTGACTATACAAGGATGTTGTTGACTTAGATAATACTAGAATCGCAACTAAATATTTTCTGTGACTACCAGAGGAATGTCTATGTTTCATTGACTACACAAAAGCATTTGACTGTGTGGGTCACGACAAACTGTGGCTAACTCTGAGAAGAATGGGAATCCCAGGACAATTGATCATGCTCAGAACAGAGCAAGGAAACACTGCATAGTTCAAAATCAAGAAGGGTGTATCTCCACACAATTTCAATCTATATGCAGCATACATCATCCGAGAGGCTGGACTCAGTGAGGAGGAATGTGGCATCAGGATTGGTGGAAGACTTATCAACAACTTGCACTATGCAGAGGATACAACCCTGCTTGCAGAAATTGAGCAGGACCTGAAGTGCTTGCTTCAGAAGGTCAAGGACTGTAGTCTTCAATATGGATTGAAGTTCAACATCAAGAATACAGATTTTCGTCATTCAGCCAATTGGCAGCACAAGGACAGATGGAGAAGAGATTAGGGTTGTTAACAGTTATAGCTTGCTCCAGCAGTCAGGAAATCAAACGACAAATTGCATTAGATAAATCTGCTCTTACAGACCTTTCCAGAGTACTGAAAACCAATGATGTCAGTCTGGAGACTAAGGTGTGCCTGATCCAGGCCCTGGTCTTCACAATTACTTGCTATGCATCAGAGAGCTGGACAATGACTAAGGATGACAGAAGAATTGATGCCTTTGAGTTCTGGTGCTGGAGAAGAGTCTTGAACATACCAAGAATGGCTGAGAAAACTAATAAGTCTGTCTTGGAGAGGGTGAGACCAAGTTTCTCCTTGAAGGCTAGGATTTTGGAGCTCCATTCACATACTTTGGGTATGTGGCTACAAGGGACTGATCCTTAGAGAAAGATATCATGCTCAGAAGGCTGGAGGGACAGCACAGCACAGTAACTAGGGAAATTGGGGGGAGCGGGTGTTGGAATCAGTGAGACTGGCTCAGGACAGGGCAGGCTTCAGAGCTGTTGTACACAGAGTCGCTATTAATCACAAGTGACTTGAGAGCACATAACAACAATAATGAGAAGAAGAAATGAATTGTGAACTCTGTTGGTTCAGTCATTAAAGTAGCTCAACTGTGCACCAAAAGATTTGCTAATTTGAACCTAAGAGCCAATCCTCAGGAGAAAGATGTGGTTGTCTGCTTCCATAACGATTACAGCCTTGGAAATCTCTGGGGCAGCTGTACTCTATCCTGCAAGGTCAGAATTAATGCAATATTGGCAGTGGTAGGTGTGTGTGTGTGTGGGGGGGGTGTGTGTGGGTGTGTGTGCGACGGTTTTCTGTAAGCTATTAGTGGCAAAGAGTGAAATACTCTTTGGTAATAATCCCAGGAACCATTTTCAAGATTTTGGAAGGGGAAGGGATTCCTTTTAATGATGATTCTTCTGTTTAGATTGTGTCTTACAGTAATAGCTATTTAAAGTTTAGCAAGTCAGCAGATCCGCTGAGATAAACTAGTCAGATGAAAAGCAGGTCTGGAGGGCCCCAAGGGAGCCAGCCCGTGAACAGCAGTCCTTCTTGGAACTGGCAGGTTTCTTAGGAAGCTCTGGCTCACAATTACAGTGCAGGACAAACAAGACTGCATCCCTGAGCAAACAGGGCCAAGTCTGGAACTGTGAAATTTGGTTTCTATAAAAAAAAAAAGTCTCCAGGGAGCCCACAACTCAGATTTTGAGCTATTTCATAGAGAACCCATTCGAGGAACATGACTGGCCTTGTACAGCACCTATAAAATAACAACTTTCCATTAAGCCGTGAGTACTAACGAAAACATTTCTCACAAATATTTTCGAACCAACTTCCAACAGTGCATTGCCTTATGTGCTGCCTGGATGAAACACTGCATTAGTTGTGTTAGGAGATACGGGACCTCCCGTGGGTATAAGCACGCGCTCCAGTCATGTCTTTCCACAGTTTTTCTAAGGGCAAACTGGAGTGAGAATTCCCCATATGATTTGTAATGTGAAATGCTCCTTGGCTTGTTTCATAAAAACACACTACAAGAAAGTAATGCTAGGACAAATATGGATTTACTACTGAAATTTCACTCTTAAGAAAATTAATTTTTTAGCAAGTCTTAGTTATCTAGAACTGCAATAATAGAATATCACACAGTTGATAGCTTAAAAAAAAAAACCTCATCTCTCAGATCTGTCACCAATTCTATTTAAATTATTAAAAAAAAAACAAAACAGGAAAAGAAGGAACACTTCCACAGTCATTCTATGAAGCAAGTATAACCCTAATTCCAAAATCAGGCAAAGACATTATCTAAAAAGAAAACTATAAACCAATATATCTCATGAACATAGATGTAAAAATCCTTAAAAAATCCTGGCCAATATAATCCAATAGTGTGTGTGTGTGTGTGTGTGTGTGTGTGTGTGTGTGTGTGCTGTGTGTAAAATACTTCATCATCACCAAGTGGGATTCATAACAGGTATGTAAGAATAGATCAACATAAGAAAAACAACCAATGTAATTAATCACATTAGCAAAGCAAAGAATAAGAACCCCATGATCTTATCAATTAATGCCAAAAAGACCCTTGACAAAATCCAACACCCTTTCCTGATTAAAACACTCAGCAAAGTAGTAATAGAAGAGGATTTC
Organism: Elephantulus edwardii; assembly: GCF_000299155.1. Lineage (NCBI taxonomy): Eukaryota > Metazoa > Chordata > Mammalia > Macroscelidea > Macroscelididae > Elephantulus > Elephantulus edwardii. The sequence continues at coordinate 13,240,698 of NW_006399804.1, read as the reverse complement.
CTCAACACAGTGAAAAGTATATACACCAAATCAAGAGCCAACACCATTCTCAAAGGAGAAAGACTAAAAGCATTTTTCTTAGGAACAGGTACCAGACAAGAATGCCCACTTTTACCACTCTTATTCAATAATGTATTGGAAGTAAATGCTAAGGCAAAATGACAACAGACAGATATAAAAGACGTCTAGATTGGCAAAGAGGTGGTAAAAATGTTACTATATGCAGACAATATGATAGTGTACATAGAAAGCCCCAAAGACTCAACTGTTAGACATAATAAACCAATTTAGTACAAAAGCAGGATACAAGACAAATATACAAAAATCAGTGGAATTCCTTTACAGTAACAAAGAAAACACAAATTAAAAACTAAGACAGTAATGCCATTTACAATAGCCAATAACAAATTGAGATACTTGGGAACAAACCTAACTATATATATGAACAGCTGAGGGGTAGCACAAGAGAGAAAGACTCAAGATGGAATGGATTGACACAGTAACTGAGATAATGGGGATAAATGTATCAGAGACAGTGAGATGGCTCAGGACAGGGCAGATTTCAGAGCTATTGTACATAGGGTCACTATGAGTCACGGTTAACTTGATGGCACAATAACAGACACACAAAAAACCTTTATAAAGAAAATTACAAAACCACTTTTTCAAGAAACAATAAAAGACCTAAATAAATAGAAAAGTATTCCCTGTTCATGGATAGAAAGACTCAATGTAGTGAAATGGCAATCCTTTGAAGAGAAATCTAAATGTTTTTCACAATCTCAATACAGATACCAAATTCATTTTTCAAAGAGATAGTAAAGGCAATTAGCAAGTTTATCTGCAAAAGAAAGAGGCCTTAAATAAATAAAGCAAATCTGAAATACAAAAATGAAGTGGGAAACATAGCACTCCCTGATCTCAAAACCTATTGTTGTTGTTGTTGCTGTTGTTATGTGCCGTCGAGTCATTTGCTACTCATAGCGACCCTATGTACAACAGCCCTAAACCCTGCTCTATCCTGTGCCAATCACATTGCCTCTGACACACCCATCCCTACTACCCCAGTCATTGAATCAATCCACCTCATAGAGGGTCTTCCCCTCCTGCGCTAGCCCTCTACCCTACCAAGCATGATGTCTCTCTCCAAGGACCTGTCTCTCCTTTACAACATGTCCAAAGTATGTCAGACGAAGCCCCAGAATCCTTGCCTCCAAGGAGTTGCTTGGTTTAACCCTTTCTAGGATGGATCTGTTTGTTTTCTTGGCAGTCCATGGTACATTCAATACTCTTCTCCAGCACCACAGCTCAAAGGCACCAATTCTCCTTCCATCCTCCCTAGTCATTGTCCAACTCTCTGATGCATAACAAGTGATTGCAAAGACCATGGCCTGTATCAAAACCTATTACACAGCTGTAACAGCCAAAACAGTATTGGTACAATGACAGACACATAGACCAATGGAACAGAATAGGGAACCCAGACATTAACCCATTTATCTATGGTCAACTGGTATTCAACAAGGAAACAAACCCTATCAAATGGGGAATGGTCAACTGGTATTCAACAAGGAAACAAACCCTATCAAATGGGGAAATGACAATCTCTTCAACAAATGGTGTTGGCAAAACTGTACTTCTACCTACAGAAAGATGAAGTAGGATCCACATCTCACACTGCACATAAAAATCAAATCAAGGTAAATGAGAGACCTAGGAGTAAAGCCTAAAACTATAAAGATTATAAGAGACAAAATGGGACCAAACTTAGAAAGCCTAGTCTTTGGTATAAATGTCGTTGTTGTTATGTGCCATCGAGTCGCTTGAGACTCATAGCGACCCTATGTACAAGAGCCCTAAGCGCCCTTCTATCCTGTGCCAGCCTCACCATCTCAAACACACTCATTCCCACCACTCCAGTCACAGAATCGATCCATCTAATCGAGGGTCTTCCTTTCCTGCACCGTCCCTGCACTCTCCCAAACATGATGTCCCTCTCCAAGGACCAGTCCCTCCTTGCAACATGCCCAAAGTACGTCAGATGAAGC
>NW_006399804.1:13218587-13237763 GCF_000299155.1 Elephantulus edwardii | reverse complement strand
ACCTCTTCTAAATCCGGCATGCACAACTGGCAGTTCTCTGTTGACATATTGTCCGAAACGTTTTTGGGTCATTTTCAGCAGAATCTTGCTTGCATGTGATTGTAATGATATTGGGCGATAATTTCCACACTCTGTTGGGTCACCTTTCTTTGGAATAGGAACAAATATCAATCTTTTCAAGTCAGTTGGTATAAATAGACTTGCAAATACAGCCAGAAATGCATAACCAGGACAGGATAAGATTGATGAATGGGGACTATCTAAAGAGTAAGTCCCTGGGTGCATTAAAAACACTTTTCCCAATAGGTTGAAAAGAAAACCTACTGATTGGGGAAAAAGACATTTGGCAATGACATCTCATAAAGTTTACAGAATTCTACAGGTCACCCACAAGAAAAAGACTGATAGCTCAATTACAAAATGAGCAATAGACATGGAATGACCTTTCTTAGAGGAAGAGGAAGACATTCACATAGCTAACAGACACAAGAAGATGTGTTCAAAATTGATGGCAATAAGAGAGATGTAAATCAAAACCTTAATGAGATAAAATTTCATTCCAGCAGCAGTAGCCAAGTTTAGCTGAACAGTAAGTAATATGTGTTGGAGAGGATGTGGAGAGATTAGAACTCTCAAATACTGTTAGTGGGATGTAAAATTGTACAAGCACTCTGGAAGACAGTTTGGCATTACCTTAAAAAGCTGAACATAGAAATTCCGTATAACCCAGCTATTCCACTGCTAGAAACTTACCCCAAGGAAAACAGAACTGAGACATAAATGGAAATTTGTACACTGATGCTCATAGCAGCATTATTCACAATAGCAAGAAAATGGAAGCAGCCCAAATGTCCACCAACAAATGAGTGAATTGAAAAATTGTGATACATTCACACAATAGAATACTATGCAGCATTCAGGATCAATAGTTTTGAAAAGTACTATTTAACATTGGAGAGGCTAGAGAGCATTATGAGTCAAGTAACTCGGGTGCCTAAGAACGGATATTGCATAAGAGCATTTTAGTAAATATAAAAAGGTAATTGGTTAGATGTGCATAAAAGTCCAAAGGAGAAAGGCGAGGGTGAGAGGGGACTGAGGGAGGGGAGGAGGATGAGCATGGGGTTACAGAGTTTAGTGGGCAGAGTGAGAGGTAAAGAAATTGGGAAAGATGCAGTAGGGACCTGAAAGGACAAGGTGAGAGATCAATGCTGATTAGCTATATAAAATGCAAAGTTTGGGAATAATTGTATGAAATATAATGTATACGAATGAAACACAATGTAGATGGATTTGGTATGCAAAACAACATAAAATTTAAAATAAAAAAATTTCTTCTCTCACCATTTTGTTGTTGTTTCATGCTGTTTAGTTGACTACAACTCAATTCATTGCCTTTGAGTCAGAACCTACTCATAGCTGACTCTCCACTGGGTTCTCATGAGCTGTGAATCCTGTTAGAGGACACTTCCCATCTCTCTCCCTCAGAGCACCTGGTGACTTTGAAGCACCTGTCTTTGGGTTGAAAGAGAAACTCCTTACCACTAGGCCACCAGAGCTCCTTCAAGAAGGCTAGAAGTCCAAATTGAACTCTAGGGGATGGTTTACTCTCTGTTGGCTCTGGAGGAAGGTCTTCTTTGCCTTTCAACATCTATGGGCTTGGTGTCCCTCAGAGGTCTCTAAATGTCTTGTTATCAGTTGTTCCCTAGCTCTACAAGATTCTCCGAATAGAGATCTCCGGTCTAAAGGCTGTGTACTGTACTCCTAGTTCTTCTCTTAGTTCTTCTTTCTTGGTTGCTCTGAAGTCTCTCCTCTGCCTGCTTCACTCTCTTTATCTCTTGTTAGATAACAGGTGGTGCAGGACACATCCTAGGGAAACTCTCCACCCCAGAGAAACTCCTCTTGCATAAGATCAGGACTGTGGGATGAGTAAGGGTATTATACACCACCCTAATTTTGCCTCATTAACACATATACGTCAGGATTCACAACATAAATGTAGGTTAATTACATTAGACTACATCCTGGGGATGATTACATCATTACATAGCTGTTAATCCACTGATAATCACAGCCTAGATAAGCTGACACATATTTTAGGGGAACAATTTAATCCATGACCATCAATTACTAGGTGTCAGGTACTGTTTTGGGCATTAGAAATAAAACATTAATAAGGTCTCCCTGTTCTAATATGCTGACGCTGTAAAGTGGAGGAAAAGAGAGTAAAAAGAAAATAAATAAAACCATTTCAAATGGTGTTGAGTGGTGTAAGAATGAGAGCCAACGTGCTAGAGAAGACAGTGATGAACCGAGGCAAGTATGCAACTGATAGAGCTATTATTGTTGTGTACTGTCAAGTCAGAACTGACCCATAACTGACCCTCCAGTGGGTTTTCAGAGGCAATGAATCAAGTGAGAGGAGATTGCCCGTCTTTCTCTCACATAACAGCTAGTGGGTTCCAATCACATGTCTTCAGGATTGCAATGCACCTTCAGAAATTTTCGGCTTACACCTTTCACACACTAAGCTCAAATGAAAAGAAGGAGATAGTCCGGTGAATACTGGAGAGTAAAGTGCTACAAAAAGTTGCCTACAGGTGCTTAAGCTAGTTGTCTGTATCCTGAAAACCCAGAGAGGGTCCAAGGAAGAAGAGTGTTAAGGGTTCTTCAGCAGGCATAATAAAACTAGTTGCCATGTCTGAGGACATCTCCAACTTATGGCAACCCTATAGGCACCAGAATAGAACTGGTGCTCCCTTGGGTTTTAAATGACTAACTGTTCATATGTAGATCTTCAGACCTTTGTTCAGAGGTGTTGTTAGGTGCCACTGAATTGAAAATGATTCATATCAACTCTGTGAACAACAGACCTGAACTCTGCCCTAGCCTGTGCCATCCTCATCATCTCTGACGTACTCGAGCAATTGCTGCTGTCACTGTGTCAATTCATCTCATTACAGGTCTTCCTTTCCTTTGCTGATCTTCCATCTTTTTAAGCATGATGTCCCTTTCCAAGGAATTGTCTTGCCTAACATCATGTTCAAAGTATGAGAGAGATGAAGCTTCATCATTTTTGCCTAAAAGGAGCACTCTGGCTGCACTTTTTTCAAAAGGTTCTATTGACAGTCCATGGGCTATTCACTACTTTTCTCCAGTAATTCTTCAGTACTCTTCTTCTCAAACTCTTCTTCTTTGATTCTTCTGTTATCTTTAGTTATTGGTCCGTTTTTTTGATGCATAACAAGTAATTGAGAAGACCATGATCTAATGCACACCTTAGTCTTCAAGATGATATCTTTGTTCTTAAGCATTTTGGAGAGGTCCCTGACAGCAGACTTGCCCAATGCAATATATCTCCTGATTTCTTGACTACTGATACCAAGGGTGTTGATTGTTGATCCAAGCAAAGTCAATCACTGACAGTTTCAATCCTTTCTCAATCTATTATGATGTTGATTGTTGGCCCCATGGTGAAGGCCTTTGTTTTCTTGATGTTGAGATGTAATACATACAGAAGGCCGTGATTTTTGATCTTCTACACCAAGTATTTCAAGTCTTCTTCACTTTCTGGAAGCAAGGTTGTGTCATCTGCATAACACAGATTTCCCAAGCTGACAGAATTGAAAACCAAATTTAAGCCTCAAGTTGCAACTGAGAGATGCTATTGGCAAAATCTTGAATGATCCAAGAAGCATCAAAAGAAGATGGAAGGAATACACAAAGTCAAAAAAAGACTGTACCAAAAAAGAATTAGTTGACACTGAAAAATTTCAGGAAGTACCATACAAACAAAAGCCAATGTTGTTGTTTTGTTATGTGCCATTGAGTCATTAAGACATATAGTGATTCTATGCACAATAGCTCTGAACCCTGTCCTATCCTGAGCCAATATCTTCCCAAGTGCCTTATCTGCTAGTCTAATCTAAGTGTGCTCTATTGGGCATACAGTTTTGGAATTAGATGGCCAATCCTTCTCCCCAGTCTTCCTTAATTTGGATGCTCAGCTAAAGAGCAATATCTGACAGATAAGAATTTTACCCAGAAAAACAGATGAAAGATAAAGGAAATTTAAGCTCTACTGAAGGCACTGGCAAAAATAAGGCCCCAGGAATCAATGGATTACAAACAATGGATTACATTTGTTTTAACTAACAAATACAACCCCAGATGTGCTCATCACATATCTATGCTCACCAGTCAGTGCCAGGAAATTTGGAGGACAGTTGCCTGGCTGACTGACTGGAAGAGATGCATATTTGTTCTCATTCCAATGAAAGGTGACTCAACAGAATGTGGAAAGTATAGAACAATATTATTACTATAACATGCAAGAAAAATACTAATTAATCATATAAAATGTCCAAAACAGTAAATAAACAGAGAATTTTCAAAAGTTCAAGCAGGATTGAAAAGAGGCTATCATTGCTGATGTCAAATGGACCCTTGGTGAAAGCAAAGAACAATGTAAGAATGTCTATCTGTGCTTTATTGATGATGCAAAGACATTTGACTGTGTGGATCATAACAAACTGTGGCTAACATTGTGAAGAATAGAAATCCCAGAACACTCATGCCAAATCTATACCAAGACAATGAGGTTGTTCCATGGACAGAGCAAGGGAACACTACCTGATTTCAAACTAAGAAAGGTGTTTGTCAGAGTTGTATCCTTTTTTCTATACCTATTCTATATGTATGCTGTGGAAATTATTCATGGAGCTGGACTCTATGAAGAGGAATGCAACATCAGGGTTGGAGGCACCTATATAGGTGGACTGAAATCTCATCAGCGGCTGAGCACATTAATCATTTGACCCACCCACGCCACTTCACAGAAAGTGCTTTTATCCAGGTCCCACTCGACCTCAGTTTGCTAAACCCAATTACTGGTCAGATGTTAGTCCTATTTTTACTTGATTTGTCAGCAACATATGATAGCTTATTCCTCTGTCCTTCCTGAAGTGTTTCTTCTACTTTGCTTTCAGAATAGCCTCTGCAGTATCTTTTGCTGGGTTTTTTTATTATTATTATTAAATTTTATTAGTTTCAATGAACATTCACAGGGATTCTGGGCTTTCACTCCTTCATTGCCGCACCATTCTCTCCACCCTCCTCCCCAGTTTGTTCTTCTTCCCCGCCATCCAAATGTCTGTTTTAATTGTCCATTTGTCCAATTTGCTGGGTTTTATCTTTATTTCTCTTACTTATAAACACTGATGTACTCCAGTTCCCAGTCCTAGGATTCCTTATCTACTTAAAGTCACTCCCCAGGCAATGTTGTTTGGCTTTAAATTTCATCGATGAAATGGTGACTCCTTGATCCATAACTACAGTCCAAACTACTTCCCTAAACTGATGTATAAAGTTGCCTATTCACTATCTCCATGTGGTATCTTTTGAGTATCTTAAATTTCACAAATCCAAAACCGAGTTCCTGATATCTTCCTCCAAACCTGCTCCAACCACAGTATTACTGTCCTCAATGGTAGCTCTATCTTACCCAAACCTCTAGAATCATTCCTCATTTCTCTATTTAACTTACATCCTCTAGCCAAAGTGTCAGTAAATCATTTCAACTCTTCCTTTGAAGCTGCTTTCTCCTCACTTCCACTGCCACCAATCATGCAAGCCTCCATTTTCTCTTGTCTAGATTATTGCAAAAGCTTTATAGCTTGTCTCCTTGCCACTTCCCTTCTCTCTAGTCTATCATGAACACAGCAATAAAACTATCTCTTCAAAATGTAGCAAAGAACATGTTTGCTCACATCTCTTCAGTGGCTTCCTATCTCACATTAAGTAAAGCCCTAGTCTGCTCTGACGTAATGGTCCTACGTGATAAGTTTCTCCTGTTGTTAGGAATGGTCACATTGATTTTGATTCCCAGGAGCCTCATGTGACTGAGTACAAATGACTCATAGTTGAAACTCTGGTGGGATTTTAAAGACACTTAATCACATGGGAGGAAACCAACCCTTTTTCTTCTGAAGAGCAGTCAGTGGAATAGAATCACCTGCCTTTGTTTTGGCAGCACAACTCTTTACTACTAAGCCACCAAATAAAAGTAGCTTAACTTTAAAGATAAAACCCATGAGTAATGAACAGGGGAGCTCTTACATGATGCAGAAAATTAAGCAAGGCCAAGAGAGAAATGAAAGAGAGGGATCAAGAGTGAGACAAGCTTTGGCTCTCATGGTGCAACTCAAGTATAACTGGAACCCACTTGGCCTAGCTTCAGCACACGTATTTTGATCCAAAGAACCATACTCTGCTGAAAAAGACAAATGAAGTCAGGTCCAACTTTTACTTAGAAGAAATATTGCCAGGAAATGTGAGAAGAATAAAGCTTTTCATGCACAGCTATTCATCTTGAATCCTCTCTCCAGGTTTCCTTTGCTTTCAGTACCCACTGCACCAATGGCAGCTGACCTCTTTCTCCCTCCTTCTTAACTCCTCTTCCAAATCACCATCATGATCCAAGTCTTCCTACTCTCAAGTCACTTTCCACCCATCTCTCTTTCATGTCCAGCTTTTGTTCTCATGAATATATTCTTGTCCCTTTCCAATGTAAACTCTGCATCTTCACATCTCCAGTTGTATCTCTGTCTCACCCTCTGCCTCAATTATGTATCGTAAAAGCCCTGGCTCATAGCTGACAAAGCTAGAATTCTCATTAGGGTGGTGGGGAGGGTGAGTAGAGAAGTGGTGACCACAAAACATGAATAGTTTTCATCCCCATCACAGTAGAATAAAGTCTCTTTTCCATTCCTAGATTTTAAGTGTCTTAAAATATCTGATTTCAAAAGAAGGCGGGGAAAGAACCCCTTGGAAAGAAAGACAGAAATACTAGGGGAAAAGAGAAATCTCTCTCTCTGACTAAGGATGTCAGCCAAGTGAGTGAAAAAGCCAGGATTCTTTTAACCGTCCATGCCACAAGATGTAAACGAATCTATTTACTCAGCAAAATATTTCCTTATTACATTTTGAGTAATTTCCCATTGAAAACAAACAGTGCATGTCAAAAAGTTCCAGGAGTCCCTCAGGCCCTTGAGGCTCGAATGGGCCCATCTCAAACATGTTCCTCTTCTTTCAAGAGAGAGAGAGCCAGACAAGTTTATTTTTATTTTTGTCTTTCTATTTTGATTTACCAAATGCCACTGCTCAATTGAGCTTTGACAAAGACAAACAAACGAAGCAACCACCTCAGTTTCAATTGGCTACAGGACATTTGAACTGAGAGGGACCTGAGAGAAAAATGAATTCAACTATATTTTCTTTACTGATATGGGGTCTGGGAGTAGACAAGGTTACCAGTTTTGACCTGGCCCAGTCAGCTAACATTTTAACTTTTAATCAATTAACCATTTGAAAGAAAAATATTTGGATATTTATATTTCCTACTTTCAATGATTAAAACCACAATTAATTGAATAATCTATGGCAGTCAGGAAATCAAAAGAGAAATTGCATTAGGTACATCTGCAGACAGGGACCTTTCCAGAGTACTGAGAAGCCATGATGCCAGTCTAGAGACTAAGGTGCACCTGATACAGGCCATGGTCTTTGCAATTAAATGCTATGCATCAGAGAGCTGGACAATGACTAAGGATGACAGAAGAAGAATAGATGACTTTAAGTTGTGGTACTGGAGAAGAGTCTTGAATGTACTATGGACCGCCAAGAAAACAAATAGGTCTGTCCTGGAGTAAGTGAAACCAAGTTTGTCCTTGGAGGCTAGGATTTTGAAGCTCAATCTCACATATTTTGGGTATATGGCCAGGGGGACCAATCCTTGGAGAAGGACGTCACGCTCAGAAGGGTGTAGGGACAGCACAGGAGAGGAAGACCCCAGAGGAGATGGATTGATAAAGTAACTAGGGCAATCAATGCGAGTAGGTGTCTCAGAGTCAGTGAGAGTGAGACTGGCTCAGGAGAGGGCAGGCTTCAGAGTCAGTGTCCATAGGGCTGCTATGAGTCGTAGGCAACTCGATGGGACATAACAACATTTTCTTTACTCATATTTTAAGTTAGGTTTTTTGGATTAAATTTTATCGCACTTGACTTCGTTTTGCTAAGTCTACTTACTGGTCAAATCTTAGTCCTCATTTGATTTATCAGCAGCATTTGACAGCTTATCATTCTGTCCTTCCTGAAGTGATCCTTTCAGTTTGTTTTCCGTATATCCTCTGACTGGTCCTGCCACTCAGAATATTTTTTTATTTTTATTTCTCTGTCTTTCAAACATTGACATCCCTCAAGTCAGAACTGACACATATCTGATCCTCCAGCAAGTTTTCTGAGACAGTATTTTACATAGGAAGAGACTGCCCATCCTTCTCCCTTGAAGCAGACAGTAGATTTGAACTACCTAAGCAGGAGTGGCAGCCACTTCTGAAATAGCTTGCTCCAGAAACTTTATGAACTTGGAGAAAAGATGAAAGTTATACAAGTGTTCAGGTCTTTTGTTCATAGGGTTGCTGTGAGTCATCTATGACTCAATGCCACTTATCAACAACAATATTTGGACTGGTAGTGTCATTCCCTGCCACTAGGCCACCAGAGCTCCTTAGATGTTGGCCCCAACAAAGATTTTGACATGCAAATGTAACTACCTTTAAGCCATGTCCAACATACATTGGAAATTCAGAGTCCAGGGGGATGGTAGTTGTTATGTGCTGTCGACTACAACTCATAGCAATCCTGTGCACAACAGCCCTGAGGCTTGCTCTGTCCTGAGCCAATCTCACTGCCTCTGAAACACCTACCCTTAGTACCACAGTTACTGTGTCAATCTATCTTATACATGTTCATCTTCTCTTATGCTGTCCCTCAAGCCTTCCAAGCATGATATTCTTCTTCAAGGACTGGTTATTACTGGAAATATGCTGAAAGAATGTGAGGTAAAGCTTCAAAATCCTTGCTTCCAAGAAGCAGCTTGGTTTCACTCTCTCTAGGACATACCTGTTTGTTCTCTTGGCAGTCCACTGTATGTTCAACACTCTTCTCCACCACCACAACTCCAAGGCATCAGTTCTTCTTCTGTTATCTTTGGTCATCATCCAGCTCTCTGATGCATAACAAGTAATTGCGAAGACCATGGCCTGGATCAGGCACATCTTAATTTCTAGACTGACAGCATTGCTCTTCATTCAGTACTCTGGAGAGGTTTCTGACAGCAGATTTTCCTAATGCAATTCACCTTTTTATTTCCTGGTTTCTGGTGCCAAGAGTGTTAATTGTGGAGCCAAGCAAACTAAAGTTGTTAACAATCTCAATCTCTTCTTCATCTGTCATGGTGCTGAGAATTAGCGCAGTGGTGAGAATCTTTGTTTTCCTGATATTGAGCTACAATCCATATTGTAGTCTATAGTCCTTGACCTTCTGCTAAAAATGCTTCAGACCCTCCTCAGTTTCAGTAAGTAAGGTTGTGTCAACTGCATAACACAGGTTGTTGATGAGTCTTCCTCCAATCCTGATGCCATGTCAAATACCTCCTCAAAATATCTGACATCCTGAAAGATCTGTTCCTTATATAGATTGAAAAAGTATGGAGATAGGACATCAATGATGTACTCCTTTCCTGATTTTGAAACATGAATTATTTCTTGCTCTGTTCTGATGACTATTTCTTGGTTCAAATATAGGTTTTGCATGAGTACAATCAGATGTTCTGGGATTTCCATTCTTCTCAAAGATAGCTGCAATTTTGTGTGATCCACATAGCCAGTGAAACATAGACAGACATTCTTCTGGTACTTTCTGTTTTCAGCCAAGACCCATCTAACATTAGCTCTGCTCCCCAGATGGTGTGTAGAAAATAGAGAATTGATACTCTGAACTCTTGACTCTTGAGCTAACTCCTAGGTTTTGCTCAAAGCCCATATGCTTTTTACAAGAACATAGAGTTCTTGTAAAAAAGAGGAAGGAGGAAGAAGAGGAGGAGGAGGAGAAAAGAAGAAAGAAAGAAAGAGAGAGAGAGAGAGAGAGAGAGAGAGAAGGAAGGAAGGAAGGAAGGAAGGAAGGAAGGAAGGAAGGAAGGAAGGAAGGAAGAAAGAGGGGAGGGAGGGAGGGAGGGAGGAAGGAAGGAAAAAAGGAAGGAAGGATAAAAGACAAGAGCAGTCCTTTCACTTGGACTGCTGGCTTTCCTCAGAAAAAGGTCTCTGCTACTTTTCTACTTAGACAGTTTAAAGCTGCTTGGTGGTATTTTGAAACCAAATGATAGAAAAGGATAGAAGTTCTCATGATTCAAGGCATCAATTGAACTGTCATTTTGTCCCACTGTGTTCAGCATGGCACCTCACATTTACTTTTTTACTGTGACTAGTGCACACCTGTCAGATTCAGCCTTTCCAAAGGAAAAATCTCCTGTCTTCTGTTGATGTAACTCTGGTAATACAGATGGTTACTATATTTGGCTGCTAACAGAAAGGTTTATGATTTAGGTTCATTCAGAGGCATCTCAAGAAAAGCATTGTCATCTGTTTCCAAGAAACAACAACAAAACAATTCATTGCTTTTGAGTTGGAATCAATTCATAGGTGATCCTCCATAAAGTTTTCAGAGGCATGAGACAAGACACCCCATCTCTCTCCCGAGAAGTTGGTGGTTTCAAACAGTCTACCTTTAAGTTAGCAGGGCAAATCTTAGCCACTAGGCCACCAGAGCTCCAAAGAATAGCCATGGAAAAACCTACAAGGCTCAGTTCTACCCTGAAATACATAGTGTCACCAAGAGTCAGAAATGACCCCATGACAACTCTTTCCTGTCTTCCTTCCTTTCTCTTTCCCCCTCCTTCTCTCCCTTTTTTTCTTCCCTCTCTCCCTCTCCTCCACCCTCTTTCTGCTGATGGAAGTGGGGACACACCTGGAGGTAGGGGTTAAGGAAACGTTTCAAGGGCCTAACTGATCAGTTTATAAAGGCATTTAATGAGTCTTCCTGATTTGAACCATACCTACAGTTTTGACTTCATAGGTACCTTATACCTAGAATCCATGAGATTTCTGAGGCTGTATTGTTAACTGGCTTACTTCCTGATGATTTATATGCCAATTGGTTTAAATTTCAACTTGCTCTACTTTGTAGAGAACTAGGAACTCTGGCAGCATGGTAGATAAGGAAGTGCACCACTAATACAAAGGCAGGTGGTTCAAATCCAAGAGAAGCAAGTACTTAATAATGATGGCAATCAACAACTATAGCCTTCAGTATGGATCACGCTTCAATATCAAGAATAGAGATATCTGGGTAATATGGAATTTCTATGTTTAGCTTTTTGAGGAAGTGCCAAAATGCTTTCCAGAATGGTTGTACCATTTTACAATCCCACCAACAATGTGTAAGAGTTCCTATCTGACCACATCCTCTCCAAAACTTATTATTTGCTGTCCTGTTAAACTTTGCCACTGTTACTGGAGTGAGATAGTACCTCATTGTGGTTTTGATTTGCATCTTTCTTATTGCCAGTTATTTGGAGCATTTCCACTGCATGGAATATATCCTGAGAAACTGAGGCAAAAAGGGACTTGTACACCAGTGTTCATAGCAGCATTATTCACCAATGCAAGAAAATGGAAAACAGCTTAGATGTTCAACCACAATAGAAAAGATTGAGCAATTATGGTACATTCATACAATGGAATACAACACAACATGCAGGAACAAAGATTTTGTAAATTATTATCTAACTTGGGAGGGACTAGAGAGCATTATGCTGAGTGAACTATCTCAATCTCACAAGGACAAATATTGTATAAAATCATTACCACAGAATGAGTATGAAGAACCAAGGGGGTGAGGGCAGAAGTAGAGGGGTGAGGATGTGCAGTCAGGGGAGCACGGGGAGGGATTAATCATTTGGTTGTACACTTTGATGGGTAGGCGGGTGAGGGAAATTGGAAGATACTGGTCTGAAAAACAATGTATTCGAATTTTGTAAATAAACTAGTTGCTCTTGTTGTTGTTATGTGCCATCGAGTCGCCTGTGACTCACAGTGACCCTATGTACAACAGCCCTAAACCCTGCTCTATCCTGTGCCAATCTCACTGTCTCCAACACACCTACCCCCATGACCCCAGTCACTGAATCAATCCATCTCATAAAGGGTCTTCCTCTCCTACACTGTCCCTCTACCTTCCCAAACATGACACCCTCCCTAAGGATTGGTCCCTCCTTGTGACATGTCCAAAGTATGTCAGACGAAGCTTCAGAATCCTTGCTTCCAAGAAGCAGCATGGTTCAATCCTCTCTAGGATGAACCTGTTCCTTCTTTTAGCAGTCCATAGTAGATTCAATACTCTTGTCCAACACCACAGCTTAAGGGCATTAATTCTCCTTCTATCATCTCTAGTCATTGTCCAGCTCTCTGACACATAGCAGGTTCTTGCAAAGACCATGGCATTTATCAGACTCACCTTAGGCTCCAGACTGACACCGTTGCTCTTCAGTACTTTGGCAAGGTCTCTAACAGCAAGACATTCCCATTGCAATATGTCTTTTAATTTCCTGGCTGCTGGTGCCAAGAGTAGTATAAAATAAAATAGAAAATTTAAGAAAGAATACCGATATCTTTACAACTAAATCAATAAGCAACTTCATTTTTCTTGGATCCAGAACCAAGGCCCACTGAAGCAGCAGTCAAGAAAAGCAATGGCATATTGTACTGGGCAAAATTTTTGCAAAAGACTTTTAAAAATTATCCAAAAGCAAAGAGGTCACTTGGAGGACATTAAGGTGTACATAGCTGAAGCCATGACAGCTACACAATGAATAAGGAAGATCAAACAAGAATTGATGTATTTGAATTATGATGCTAGGGAAGAATATTAAGTATATATCACAAATTTCCAAAAGAACAAACAAATATGTCTTGAAAATGAGGATGAAGAGACTACTTCATATACTTTAGGCAGGTTATAAGGAGGGCCCAGTCCTTGGAGAAAGATTTAAGGCTTAGTAAAGCGTAGGGTCAGTGGAAAAGATAGAAACTCTCAATGAGATTGACTGACTCAATGGCTAGAACAGTTAGCTCAGATGGGGCAACCACAGCGAGAATGTACAAGACCAGCACTGTTTCATTCTGTTGTAAATAGTATCACAATTCACTGAGTCATAGCCAACTTGAAGGCATCTAACTACAAAGGATGACAACTCTTTTGCTAATTTAGTCATTGTTTTTCTGTATCAAATGTTAATGTTGCTAATCTGCTCCTCCCCTCTTGTTTGTGGGTTTTGACTTTCTGAATATCCTTTTATGGTCCTTTTAGTTGCCTTTCTAGAGATCATGAAGATAAATACGTGTGTTCAAATCATTATGTCCCTTAATTTGCTTTTAGACATTTTTCTGTCTTGTATTCTGAAGTGTGTCTTTAAAAGCAGAATGGAGTTGCCTTTTCAAACCTAATTTGAGTCATTGTTCCTTTTTTCCTTCTTTTTCAATTGTGATTTGATACAGGAAAGTCCACACATTGCACAGGTAAATTAATGTTATATATGCATATAGTTTTGTGTTTGACTCCTAAGCGAAATTCTATTTCCAGCACTTTGGACACATTGCAAGGAGGGACCAGTCCTTGGAGAAGGATGTCATACTTGGGAGGGTGGAGGGACAGCACAGGAGGGGAAGACACTCTATGAGGTGGATTGATTCAGTGACTGTGGTAATGGGGATGGGTGTGTCAGAAACAGTGAGATTGGCACAGGACAGAGCAGAGATTAGGGCTGTGGATGTATACATAGGTTCTCTATGACAAGAATAAGCAGGTTTTTTGCTGGCAACGAGTTTCCTTAGATCTTATTATCTATCCAGTCTTTGCAAGAAACCCTGGTGGCAAAAAATGTAAATGGAAAAGCTGGCAGTTCAAATCTACACAAGGGAACTGATGGGAACTTCCTGTTCACATTAAAATTACCTAGAAAATTGGACTAGAAAACTTTATGAGGCAATGCTGCCCTGTCACGTAAGGCAGCTATGAGGCAGAATCAACTTGAAGTCACCTAACAACAAATAACCTTTGAAGGACATTCTTGCCAGATAAAGATTTCTAAATCTACTAGTGTTTTAAAGATACAGTTTTCTAACTTCAGTTTATGTTGAAGAATAACGGTCATTCTGACCATTGCTCTTTCAAAGCTGATGTGCCATTTTTCATTTTGTCATAAGGTTTTTCTCTTTGATATTGGATTTCAGCAATTTTAATATGTGTATTTTGATGTTTTGCATTTAACCTTCTGAGGTTAACTGAGCTTCTTGTGAATGCCCTTCCTCCATCACTTGGGAAATTCCCAACCATCATCCCTCAAATACTGCTTCTATCCCCCTCTTTCTCTCTTCTCATTCCGAGGCTCTGGTTATAAATACATATCATCTTACTATATACATTTGGGCATACAATTCCATCTCTCATGTTCTGCTCTGATTTTTCATTTTTACCTCTCAATTTGAACTAATTCTGCCTTATGCTGTGTTTGAACTGTTGTCAAATCTTTGAATGCACATTTAGATTCAGACAACTATTGCTCTGTTCTAGAATACCCAATTGATTCTTCCTTATATTACAGTTATATGCTGAAATTTTACATTGGGGGGGCATTTTTAAATCATTTCTTTTCTCTTACATTTTTATCATAGCGATTTTCAAGTCTGTAGTTATCTAATTCTGCTTTCATGTTATTTCTCTTCATTAGTGGTTATATTTCTGATCTCTTTAAAAGGATAATAATTTAAAAATATATACATCAGAAACTAATTAGAGAACAATAAGACTTCAGATGAGATTTTCAGTCAGTGAGGGACCCTCCTTTCTGTCTCTGGTTAAGTTGTTCAAGAGGCAAATCATTTAATTAAATCAAGACTGATCCAGGCCAGGTAAGTTAGTTTTAATAAATTCACCTAATTGTTTTCCCTGTGTTTCAGGTATGACTGTCCTGGATTTTGATTATAACTTGATGAGTTTCACTTCTTCGACCTTCAAATGGTGGAATATTCTTGTTAGTTAATTATCATTAAGTCAATTCAGATTCTTGAAGGCCCCATGTTTGCAGAATATAACATAACTATGCTCCATAGTATTTTCAAAACTATCATCAGGCCTGTTTTCAGAAGGACCTATAGGTGGGTTTGAACCACTGACCTTCTGGATAGCAATTCGGTACTTAAACATTTGTGCCACCCAGGGACTCACAGTGATAGGAGATTGGGTTTTTCTCTTAACAAGTTTTGAGATTAAAACACACACACACGGAGTGAAAACGAAGACACTCAAAAAGATGAATTGACACAATGGTTGAAACTGGGTTCAAAACACACAATGACTGTGAAGATGGTAAAAGACCAGGCAGTGTTTCATTCTGCTGTACACGGTGTTACTATGAATCAAAACTGGAATCGACAGTACCTAACAACAAATAACAACCTCCACATACATTTTCAAAATAGGACAAATACCTTGTAGTTGAGTACCATCGAGATGGATCTGAGGAATAGCTAACCCTCTATCAGGTTTTCAGAGGCAGTTAATTGCATGAGAGGACATTGCACAGCCTTTTCCTGCAGAATAGCTGGTAGATTCAAACTGTGTACCATTGAGATTGCAGTGGAGATATACTTTGGATTCAAGACAGGCCTATTAAAACTAATAGAATGTTGTTGTTGTTGTTGTTGTTGTTGTTGTTGTTGTTGTTATGTGCCATTGCAACTCATAGCGACCCTATGTACAATAGCTCTAAACCCTTCTGTATCCTGAGCCAACCTTATCTCGGACACACCTAACCCCATTACTCCAGTCACTGAGTCAATAATCCATCTCACCAAGGGTCTTTCCTTCCTGCACTATCCCTCCACCCTCCCAAGCATAATGCTGCTCTCCAAGGACTAGTCCCTTCTTGCAACTTGTCTAAAGTATGTCAGATGGAGCCTCAGAATCCTTGCCTCCAAGGAGCAACTAGTTTCACCCTCTCCAGAACAAAACTGTTTGTTCTCTTTGCAGTCCATGGTATATTAAATACTCTTCTCCAGCACCACAGCTCAAAGGTATCAATTCTCCTTCTATCCTCCCTAGTCATCATCCAGATTTCTTATGCATTGCATGTAATTGCAAAGATCATGGCCTGGATCAGGTGCACCTAAGTCTCTAGACTAGCATCATTGCTCTTCAGTATTCTGACAGCAGACTTTACAAACATAATTCATCTTTTGATTTCCTGGCTGCTGGTACTGAGAGTGTTGACTGTGGAGCCAAGCAAACTAAAGCTGTTTAATAGATTTAATAGCTGATTAATAGAAATTTTCACATTTCCTCTTAGAAGCCCTATGTCAAGTTCCCCAGCAACCTGTGCCAAATCCCTGAACTCAGCTAGTGTCCTATAAAAGAATCAAAACAACTACAGTTCTGAGGTTCTCAAATTTCTTATCTGTCATACCAGTGCTATATAATCTCTGAAAGACTTACCAAAAGCCTTCCTCTTTCCAGGGTAGATTCTGTCTATGAAGACCAAATGTCATCCTCTAGCTGTGCCCAAATTAACAAATGAGCCCAGTAAGGAGAACACCTGATCATTTTCAGTTCACCTTACACCTGGAAAGGAGCCCACCTGGTGGCATAATGTGTTACATGTTGAGCTGCTGTACAAAAGGTCAAGGGTTTGAATCTACCAGGTGCTCCACAGGAAAAATATAGACAGATTTCTTCGGCAAAGGCTCATAACCTCCAACATCCAATGGAGGATCACCATGAGCCAGAATTGACTCAATTGCAATGGATTTTTTGTTTAGAACTAGAATGCCATTTCATCTACTTTTCTTTGTTTTCGTAAATATAGCATCTTTAAAGATGTGAATTTTTACATTTTCTAAACCTTTCTAGTTACTTCAGTAGGAGCACTGGCCAATTGTAACCAACTCCATTCCATTATAAAATGCAAGACTCTTAAGTCTTTGTCACGGAAAGCAATTTAACTACTCACATTTAATATGATAGATGTTTAATTTGATCTAAGTTCTCCTATAAGAGTTAATGTTTGATTGCTAGTTTAAACTTTACTTTTTAATATGTTTTTCGTTAACTTTAAAAATATGCATGTTCCGTAGCCTAGATGTCCCCTGACTCCTCAGGAGCTAAAAAATAATTTACCTTCTCTATCACAGTCAATGACTAGGGAGGACAGAAGGAGAGTGGATGCTTTTGAGCTGTGGTGCTGGAGAAGGGTACTGAATGTACCCTGGACTGCCAGGAAAACAAACAGATTCATCTTGGAGAGGATTAAACCAAGCTACTCCTTGGAGGCAAGGATTCTGGGGCTTCGTCTGACATACTTTGGACATGTTGCCAGGAGGGACAGGTCCTTGGAGAGGGACATCATGCTTGGGAGGGTGGAGGGACAGCGCAGGAGGGGAAGACCCTCTATGAGATGGATTGATTCGGTGACTGGGGTAATCGGGATGGGTGTGTCGGAGGCAGTGCGGTTGGCGCAGGATAGAGCAGGGTTTAGGGCTGTTGTGCATAGGGTCGCTATGAGTTGCAAACGACTCGACGGCACATAACAACAACAACATCACAGTCAATGAGCAATTCACCGACCTTTCTAATATTTTGACATGTGTTTAATGTCTCGATTATTCATGGCAAATTTTACCTCTGTACATCCCGATCTTTCACCCTCATTATCTCCATTATTGTTCCCTGTAACTGTGTTATTTCTATATTTGTCTCAGATGTGCTCTTACTCCCTTTTTTCTTCAGCCTCATCACCACCTCCAAATCCCATGTAAAGCTTTTAGTTATTCCTAAACCTCCTGCAAGTGTTTTGCTGAAGACTTAAGGTAATGATAGAACTATGGATTACATGAAATACAAATGTAAACTTAAAGGACAGAAGTCTGTTAGAGAGCATTATGCTGAGTGAATTAACTCAGGCTTATAATGTAAAATACTGCCTAACACCGCTACTGTAAAAACAAAAGGAGAACTAGTAAGAGAAGTATGGATATCCAAAGAGGGAAGGGGAGCTGAGGCAGGAGAAAGGGGTGAATCACAAAGTCACAGAGTTTGGAGGGGGAAGGAGAAAATTGAGTGGGAAAGATATAGTGGGGATCTGAAAAAATAGGATTATAGTGGGCATAGGTTAATGGTAATTTTATAAGGCAAAATGTACGGGAATGATTATAAGAAACACAATGTAAATGGAGGGAAAACCCCCAAAAACAAAATTTAAGACAAAAAAAAAATCTCTTTCAAGTTCTCTGGTTATTCTGACCTTAGAGATTTCTTACAGAACATTTTTCTTCACAGGTTATGATTCTCTAACCATATTGTCTTCTTTCTCAAATCCCTCTGACTTTTACAAAGGCTCTCTCCTGCTACTAAACGTCACTTAACTGTGTAGATCCAAAGATTTAATACCACAATCAGGCAAGAAACCAGATCCATTCTCTGCCCAGACCTATAAAATAACACATTTAATAGTCTTTTACTCCATATATTCCCAACTCCAAGTCACCAGGTGTTATGAATTGAATTGTATCCCCAAAATATCCATTAAAATCATAGCCCTATACCTGTGGATGTAATCCTTTAGAGGTATAGAATTTTCTCTGTTGCATTAATCGGCCCTATCAGTGTAGGGTTGTGCTAAACGTAATAACTTTTGACTTAATAAAAAGAGTAAATTAGATATACAGGCCAGTACACATCAGAAAAGAGAAATACCTTGGGGGGATAGTCAGTGAAGGAAGTAATTCCCAGAGTTACCAGTGAGAAAGAAATAAACATAACTGACTCAGCTTCGCATTTTTGTCTATTAGAATTGTGATGTTGTTGCTGTTATGTGCCATCGAGTCGTTTGCGACTCATAGTGACCCTATGTATAAGAGCCTTAAATGCCGTTCTATCCTGTGCCAACTCGCTGTCTCAAACACATTCATTCCCACCACTCCACTCACAGAATCCATCCATCTCATCGAGGGTCTTCCTCTCCTATGCCGTCCCTCCACTCCCAAACATGATGTCCCTCTCCAAGGACCAGTCCCTCCTTGCAACATGCCCAAAGTATGTCACACGAAGCTTCAGAATCCTTGACTCCAGGGAACACTCTGGCTTCACCCTCTCCAGGACAAACCTGTTTGTTCTCCTAGCAGTCCATGGAATATTCAACAGTATTCTCCGGCACCACAATTCAAAGAT
>NW_006399804.1:13189331-13201875 GCF_000299155.1 Elephantulus edwardii | reverse complement strand
TACATTCAATACTCTTCTCCAGCACCACAGCTCAAAGGCATCAATTCTCCTTCTGTCCTCCCTAGTCATTGTCCAACTCTGATGCATAACAAGTGATTACAAAGACCATGGCCTGTATCAGGTGCACCTTTAGTCTCTAGAGTGACACTGTGTAAGAACACTATATGATAAATTATTAATGTGTTATATTACAGTTACATTAAATATAATGTCAATTTTATATGATCTTTATCAGGCTACCCAGGAACCTTACTGGTCAAAGGCTCAGCTGGTAACCAAAAGGTTGATGGTTTGAACCCACTAGCTCCGTAGCAGAAAGATGGAACAATCAGCTTCTGTAAAGATTCACAGACTGGTAAATCCTCTGGGGCAGTTCTACTTTTTCTCCTCTATCTCATAGGATTGCCTTGAGTTGGAATTGACTAGACAACATACAACACCACACCAACCAGTAGTGAGCAGCCTAAGGTTATAAAGGTCAATGTTCCCTTCATTTCTATTTGCTAGCTGGTATAGAGTACTTTATTTTGAAAGAGTCAAGTAATGCAAGTAGAGAGGTACATATATATTTAATCACTTAAATGGGAATTTATAAAAGCTAAGGGACATCACTTCTATGCTTAAATTATGATCTTGAACTAGAAATTCATTCACTTACTTTTATTGAAGTAAGTTTTCAAAAACAACAAAAAAGGAGGAATATACAGAGTTACTATACCAAAAAGAACTGGTTGACATGCAACCATTTCACAAGAGGTACCATGTGATCAGAATGGTAATACTGAAGGAAGAAATACAAGCTGCAGCTGAAGGCACTTGCACAAAACAAAGACTTCAGGAATTTATGGAATACCTGGTGAGATGTTGCAACAAAACAGGTACAACTTTGGAAGTGCTCACTCACCCACTACCAAGAAATTTGGGAGACAGCAAACTGGCCAATTGACTGGAAGAGATATACATCAGAGATCATTACAAAGAAAAAGTGTTCCAACAGAATGATAAAAAAAAATTTAAATAAGATTAGGAGTGCATATAAGTAAAATTTTGCTGAAGACAATCTGATACATCATCAGATAACCATCAAAAATTCAAGCCGGATTCAGAAGAAAACATGGAAAGAAGGATATCTTTGCTGATGTTCAGTGGATCTAGGTTGAAAGCAGAGAATGTCAGAAAGATATTTGCCTGTGTTTTATTGATCTAGGTTGAAAGCAGAGAATGTCAGAAAGATATTTGCCTGTGTTTTATTGACTACACAATGGCATCAGATGGTGTCAATCCTAAACTATTATGGATAACTTTATGAAGAGTGGGAATTCCAGAACACTGCACTGTGCTTATGAAAAAACTAAGCATGAGCAAAGAAGCAGTCATGTGAACAGAACAATCACAAAAGGTGTGCCTCAGATATGAATCCTTTCAGTATACCTATTCAATCTGTATATTGAGCAAATAATCTGATGTTGTTATTATTTTTGTTCTTAGGTGTGACTCATCTTGACCCTATGAAAACACACATGAACTCTTTCCTATCCTGGGCCATCCTCATCATATCTGGCACACTTGACCCCATTGTTACAGTCACTGTGTCAATCTATCTGGTTTCAAGTCTTCTCTCCTTTGTCAAATAATCTGATAAAATGGACTATATGATGAAGAATGTGTTATTAGGATCAGAAGAAGACTTAACAACTTGAGATATGTGAATAATAAAGTCTTACATGCTAAAAGTGAAGAGGTCTTGAAGCACCTACTGATGAAGTTCATAGTCATCACGCAAAAGTAAAAATCTTCTCAACTCAAACAATAATTAAAAAATATGTTGTGGTTGTTGATTGCCATCAAGTCAAGGTCGACTCATAGTGACTCTATGAACAAAAGATCTAATGCCTTTACATAGCTATTGTTGTTTCTCCAAGTTCATAGAGTTTCCAGAGGCACGTGGTTTAGGAAGTGGATGCCACTCCTGCTCCCCAACCTGTTTTACTACTGGGAGCTCCACCAAACACTGTCCACAATGGAAAACTATTATGGTATTTGATATCCCCATGGCACAAGGTTCAGCATCACAGCAAATGCAGGTTACCTCATACAGCATATTGACAAACAATGAAGTGCAAAGTGGAAGAATATTCCTCCAGATATAACAGCACTTGTTTCATTTAGCAGTGGTTAAGTGTTGTTGAGTTAAATATGACCCAGAGTAAGCTTTGCACAAAAGACCTGAACTCTGTTCTATAATTAACATTATTTCTGTACATTTATAAGAGAGTTTGTTGGAGAAAATATTAAAGTTGTCAAAGGACTTCATTTTACTTGGATCCACAACCAATGTCCATGGAAGCAGCAGCCAAGACAGCAAATGGCATATAGTTTTTGGCATATCTTTTGTAAAAGTCCTGTTTTAAAGTGTTCAAAAGCAAAGATGTCACTTTGTAGACTAAATTGTGCCTAAGCTAAGCCATTATACTTTTAATCACCTCATGCATATGAAAGCCATTCAATAAACAAAGGTTCCAATTTATTTACAACCTAGCCAGTATTTGTTGTTTGCTGCTCTGTTGAACTTTGCTATTGTTACTGGAGTGAGATGATATCTCATAGTCATTTTGATTTTGCATTTCTCTGCTAGCTAGGGATTTTGAACATTTCTTCATGTGTTTGTTCACCATTTGAATGTCTTCTTTGGTATCTGTTCATACTCTGTGCCCCTTTTGCAATTGTGTTGTTTACCTTTTATCTTGTTGAGGTGCTGAAGTGTTTAAATTCTAGAAGTAAGTCCATTATCAGACATGTCATTACCAATTTTTTTCTCAGTCTGTGGCTTACCTTTTTACCCTACTGGAATGATGAAACCACTCTGGAAGGTAGTATGGCACTTTCTCAAAAAGTTGGAAATAGAAATACCATTTGACCAAGCAATTGCACTACTGGGAATATACTCTAAAGAAAACAAAATTTCCACCCAAACAGATATGTTCACACACATATTTATTGCTGCACTGTTCACAGTAGCAACGAAATAAAAGCAATCCAAATGCCCATCAACAAATAAATAGAGAGGCTGTGGTATATTTACACAATGGAACACTACACAGCACTGAAAAACAAGGAACTCATAAAATATTATACAAAATTGGTGACCCTGGAGGACATTATGCTGAGTGAAATATCTCAGTCACAAAAGGAAAAATACTGCATAATGCCACTCTTCTAAAACAGCACTGACATGGGGGTTGGGGGCAAACTAAAAAGAGAGGGGACATAAATAATGAACACTGCATTGAAATAGATGAGGGAAAGAACTGTCTAAAACAAATATATGATTAGGTATTATTTGCATGACAACAGTCCAGAATAAGAGGTATATAGTAAAGTGGACTGGAGGGCGGCAGGAGGGAGAAAATTGTGCAAGAATGAAAGACTCTTTTTAAAGAGAAAAGAGAACTGGGGAAGGGGGGAGGGAGGAAAAAGTACAACAATGAATGAATGGAAATCCAAATTTTCAGTAAAGTTTTGTTAAAATATAAATTTTTAAAAAAATGAAAGCCATCTAATGAATAAGCAAGACTGAAGAAGAGCCGATGTCTCTGAATTGTGGAGTTAGCAAAGAATATTGAATATGCCATGGTCTGCTGAAAGAAAAGATGTCTTGGATGAAGTACAGCTAGAAGTGAGGATGGCAAGACTTCATCCCACATACTTTGGGTGTGTTATCAGGACAGATCAGTCCCTAGAGAAGCACATTATGCTTGGTAATATAGACCATCAGTGGAAAAGACAGACTCTTAAAAAGTGAATTGATAACAACAAACGAGCAGATAGAGAAGCTGTAGTATAATCACATAATGGAATATTATGCAGCACTGAAAAACAAAGAATTCATGAAATATTATACAAAATGAGTGACTATGGAGGATATTATGCTGAGTGAAATATCTCAGTCACAAAAGGACAAATACTGCATAATAGCACTGTTATGGAACAGGACTGATATGGGGGTTGTGGGGAAACACAAAAGAGGGGATAGTGTACAAAACATTGAAACAGACGAGGGAGAGAACTGTATAAAAGGAAAATATGATTAGCTATTATTGGCATGACAAAAGTCCTGAATGAGGGCTGCATAGTAAAGTGGACTGGGGCAGAAAGGAGATTGTATAACAATGAAAGAATTTTTTTTCTCCAAAGAAAAAAGCAAACTGGGGGGTGGGGGGAATGGCAAACAGGGAGGAAAATGTGCAACAATGAATTAATGGAAATTCAAGCTCTTTATACACTTTCATTAAAATCTAAAGATTTTTTAAAAAGTGAATTGACAACAGTGGTTACAATAATGAGCTCAAACATAAGAATAGTGAGGATGGTGTAGAATCATCTGTAGTATTTCATTCAGCTATGCAAAGGGTCACTATGAGTTGGAACTTCACAAGTTCTTCTACTAAAGTGTATTCTTTATATGATTCCTTGTCCCAATTTCAAATACATAAATTCATGCTCCCAGTTCTATCTAATGGAACTCTGAATTCTCCCTCAACCCTGACACTCCCAACTCTCTTAGGCCAAGGTTCTACACTTGCTTGTTATTGTGAGATGCTAGTAAGGCCACTGTGATTCCTAGTAATCCTATGAACAACAGATCTGAACTTGCTCTACTTTGTTCCATGTTTATGATCTTTGCTATGCTCAAGTCCACTGTTACAGTCAATGTGTCAATCTATCTTGCCTATTGTTGTGTTGTTATGTGCTGTTGAGTTGCCTGAGATTCATAGCAACCCTATGTACAAATGGCTCTGAACTTTGCTCTAATTTGAGCCAATCTCATTATTTCCAACACATCTACTTCTAATACCCAAGTTACTGAATCAATCCATCTCATCCTGCATCTTTCCCTCTTGCACTGTCTGTCCACCCTCCCAAGCATGATGTCCTTCTCCAGGAACTGGTCCCTCCTAGCAACATGCACAAAGCATGTGAGATGGAGCTTCAAAATCCTTGCCTCCAAGGAGTAGCCTGGTTTCACTTTCTCCAGAACAGAGCTGTTTGTTCTCTTGACAGTCCATGGCATGTTCAATACTCTTCTCCAGCACCACAACTCCAAAGCATCAATTCTTTTTCTTTCTTCTTTGGTCATTGCCCAGCTCTCTGATGTAATTGCAAGTAATCGTGAAGACCATGGCTTGGGTCAGGTGCATCTGAGTCTCTAGACTGACATTGTTGCTCCTCAGTCCTTTGGATCAAGAGGTAATGGTGATGAAGGTAGAAGTTCAAGCTGCTTTGAAGGAATTGGCAAAAATCAAGGACCCAGGAATTGTTGGAGGACTAGTCTTCCATCTTACCTAGGATGAGTTTATTTAAGAATTCAAATTTAAGTTTTGCTCCAGTCTGGTTTTGTTTTAAAACGTCTGTATTTCTACTGCATAACACACACATTAGTCAGAAAATTCTGTTTAAAATTGATTTCTTTTGGTAAATTAAAAGCACCAGAAAAGTTATTATTTAAAGGAAGCTTTCAGTGAATCATTTTGCAAAGAATGTTTTTCCATTGTGAATAGCTGCTATGCTACCCAACTTCCACCTCCACTTTCCACTAACAACAATAACAACAACAAATATCTGGTTTATAAATTTGGGGTTTTGAATAGTAAATGCCATATTTCATTTAAAAATCAAATATAAACACTTACAGGCTCTGCACCATGGTCCTCTGCTATCCATATAAGTCATTATGAATTTTCTTTATTTGACAACTATTTCTTTTCACAGATTTCCCTTTCTTCTCCACTCTTCCTTTCACCCCAGACTCTGAAGATTTTCAAATGAGAGACAAGAAGGAGCAAAGAAAAAGAATGTTTTTCTCTGTAAATATTTCCAACCTTTTCATTTTTCCTCCTAGGCCCAAAGCGTCTTTAATTTTCTTCTGTCTTTATTATTAGTCATTCAGAGTTTTTTTTTTCATATGTGCCAAATAAAATGTACACATAGACAGATTTGGATGTTTGCTTCTCTTTCAACTCCCACTCCCACAAGAGAGCCAGCAGCTTAGAAAAACCAATTCATTTGCTAGAGTTTAACTTGCTGGCAAAAATCACCACTCTGGCATGAATGTCCATTCCCATTTCAGGAATTTCTTTGCATGGTGCTCCCTCTCCCCGCACCCCCGCACGGCATCCTTGATGTAGTCAGTAATGATGACTGTTACGGGATGAAAGGTTCCAAAAATGAGAAAACCTTGCCGTGAAAGATAAGCTCTTGCAGTTATCCAAGAAACACAATAAAGTGGTGCTATTGAACTGTGGGGCTGGCTAATGGGACCTGCTTCTGATGATTAAGGGAGAATGCTCGGTAGGCTTCATGCTGAAGTAATTAGCGGAGTTTTTGATTATATTCTGACAAGTTCAATACAGAGTTGTTTGGTTACTTTCTGCAGTTGCAACACACATGGAAAACACATGTGGCATTGACTGGAGCTGGTATGACTTTCGAGGTGTTGATAAAATATTTTTTTAAATGTAACGCACAAGGCTAAAACATTGCCAAACCCTACAGGATGGAACTCCACCCCTCAGCCTAAGGATGATGCCACTGCGGAGAACCCCCTTGCTACAAGCTGTCTGTACCACCCCAAACCAGCACCCTGCCCCAGCCCTGACCTTGGCCTCAAGCCTGGCCACTTGCTGGGACCTGGCTCACAGCAAGAAAGTTCTGTATTCCAAGAAGGAAGACACCAAGCTGGTGCCTGGGCTCAATCGTTTCTTCTCTGAACTCTTGCATGATTGCTATTATCCTGAATCCTACGCACCATGCTGCGAGCAGATCCCAGATGTAAATATTAGAAAGCAAAATATAATTGACTAAAACAGAGTAAACACAATCACAAGCCTTTAATGACTGCTGTCTTACCCATTCTCATAGACCTTGAACCTATCCAACACCTTCAGCAGTATGTGCAGTGACCACCAGGATCTGCTCACCATCATTTCTCCCATGGATTGATGGGAAAGTCTCCAGAACATCTCTGCCTCCAGTACAGAAGTAGCCAAGCCATTTCTTTTAAGATATCGGTAGGTAGAACTGAACCTTCAACCCGTCACTTAGCAGAGAATTTTTAACTTCAGTCACCCTCCTCAGAAACTCCCTCAATAAAAATAAACTCAATCTCTCTACTGTCGAGCTGGACCTAACTCAGGCCTGACTTCTGGGAGATATTTTAGGGACTATAAATGACACAAGAGGAGTCTACACCTTTCTCCCTTGGAGCAGCTGATGGCTATGTATCTCCAGAGAAGCATGGTCTTTGGGTTAGAGATACTGCTCCCTATGACCTGAAAAGTAATGAATCCCAAGTGCCACTGAAGCTGAAAACATTCAGGGAGATTTTATCTGTGCAGGACCCTGAAGAATGGGTAGCATTGTGGGGAGCGAGAGAAGAGGTAAAGACACAAAGTGAAAGACGCCTTTACGACTCAGGACAGAGGGCTCTGGTGTACACGGGAGGCATTTTCCTCCCTGGAAGCTTTCTTTGCTGTAAAGTTCTGATGTAAAATAGATCATTATTTCCAAAAGCTGGGTATTTATTACACAGATGCATTCAGTTTACGAAAATTCACTGAGTTGAGAGATGGTGTTTTTAGGTTTATGTCTGTTATTAAAGGTTTCCAGATAAAATTAGTAATTACCCTACAAATGTTTTGGGTTTCAGGTTTGCTCCCCTCCCCCTCAAAAAAACCAAACGAAAAAACCGGTAACTTAGAAATCTGATCAGTTGCTGTCAAGATGATCCTAGCTCAAGACCTTATGCGCATCTGAGTAGAAACAAGCTCCATAGAGTTTTCAAGGCTCTGATCTTTCAGGAGCAGATGGCCAAGTTTTTCTTCTGAGTGCCTCTGGATGGTTTTGACCTGCCAGTCTTCACTGATTGAACAGTGTTAAGTCTGAGTTACATATTAAAAGTCCAGTCCTCCCTTGAGGAGGACTTACCCAATAAACCAGGTAAGCACCGTAGTGCTTAATCTGTAGTGGACAGTTTCACTTGACTTCCACCACATCAATGGTGAAAGTTAAAATTACGTGAAGGCCTCTAGATCCGCACCAGCACCCTGCATTTGCATTTGGTGCATCTGAGTCTCCAGCTGAGTAAATCAATGTGAACAAACTTGCTAATTGCTTAGGTGCGAGTTTGATTTTCCTAACTATGCTTTCTGTTTTTTTAATTGCACATGTGTTCCCAGGGAAAAAATTCCAAATGTGTCTTTGAGCTCTCCACCCTTTTGGTGATGTTCAAAAAAACATGTGCCAATATACCCCGTGTATATGCAAATCAGCCTTGGATTGGAAACACACATCACCCAGACATGCATATTCAGGACGGGCCTGCTCTGCTCCGTCTGCCTACCCCTCCTCTTCCTGGCTTCGTGCCCCCATCTCCATTTGTGTTTTCCTAAAAGGCAGCCTCAGGACGCCTGGCCTAGCCACGTGGTCCCTAAATGACACTGGTTGCTGACATCCAGTGGCTGTTTGGCCTCATTACAGATGTATACTGTCTAGCTATGTTGGCTGGCCTCCCTCCCTATTTGAAAGAAGCCCAGCCTAGAGCAGTGTAACTGACCTCTGGTAGACAGAGGGTAAGCACTGTAGCTTTGTTGTGAGCTTAGATTCTGCTATGCCTCAATTGTTCCATCCAGTCAGACTTTGAGGAGCAAGCCGAGGATTTAACAAGTAAATTAGCACGTGCTCAGTGGACTAGACTGGCCCACAGGCGGAGAACGAGCGCGGCCCTGAAATTCAGCCTTGACTGGTTCCCCTTTCTTCCTCCTTCAGCCTTCTCCCCACATTCCCTTTCCTCCACCTCAAGGCCCTAATGGCCAATCATTTCCTGATAGAAAACTCCACTTGAATTGTGAAACAGAAGCCATTTTAAAAGAAGTCAGCTCCGCATTTTATTATTTTTCCAGGGAAAACGGGTTTTGCCTTTCCCCAGGCCCCGGTGCGGCGGGAGGATATGAATTGTGACAGGTCTGAAATACATTCAGAACAGTAAACATGAACACCGGCCGCAGCACCCTAATTTAAACCGGGGGCATTCTAGGCAGGCCGATTTTACCACTGCTCTTTGAGTACAAGTGGCTTTATTTCAGAGGAAATCATTCCTTTTGAATCCAAGACTGAGAAAGAGAGGGAGAAAGAATATAAGAAGGGAAAAAGTTTGGTTTCAATATGTGAAATTGGTTCCCCTGGGGGAAATTTTAATTCTTGTCAAATGTGTAGGGAGAATGCGAAAGGGAAAATTTCCATGTCTGCAAATCCATTGCAAGGCGTTCCAACTCCAGTTGTTGTGCAAAGGCTCTGGCTACCTTTTGAGGTGGTTCTGGAGGGGCGAGGCCCTGGGATCTCTGGGAAAGAGGAATTAGTTAAGGGCTGCCAGGCAGAGATCGTGAGGACAGTGCAGTATAGGACTGTCAATTCAGGGAGCTCTGGTGGCCTTGTGGTAAAAAGCTGTGCTGCAATACCAAAGGCCTGTTGTTGGAATCCACCACCTGCTTTGTGGGAGAAGGATGGGAAATTTCCTTGCATGCAATTTACTTACCCACTGGGTTTGAAAACGGACTCAGTTATGAGTCTGTTCTAACTCTACAGCACATAACAACAACATGGTTTATTGGAGGGTACCAAACAACAACATGAAAGAGTCTTTGAGTGGTATGAACAGTAATGCACCTGACTGCTAACTGAAAGATTGGAGATTTGAGTTCACCCAGAGGTACCTAGGAAGAAAGGCCTGGAAATCTACTGCCACTGAAAACACAGTTCTGCTTTGACCCACATGGGGACATCATGAGTTGGAGTGGATTCTGCAGCAGCTAGATTTTGACTGGTTTGCAAGATGACAGGGATGGCTGCCCAGACACAGCAAGCAAGAAGCTCCTTGTCCTGGGAGGAGGAGGGGACTGAGGCAGCGAACAAAGCAGAAGAGAGGTTTTTGGACTCAGGAAAGGAGAGGCCCTTCTCCCAAGCAGGTTAGGTGCAGACAGGGACAAGTCTGTGAAAACTCTTCTCGTAAAATTGCTTTTCACTTTCCTTTCTTCTGCTGGCTCTGCAGGTCCTAGGGTGTCTGAGTGCCAGGACGCAGGCCTGGCCAGGAAACCTTGATTCCCCTAGGAAGGGGGTGAGAAGCACAGTGTGCGCCATTGATCCTGCTGGGCGATATATAAACGGAGCCTCGCGTCTGCTCGTCAAAAACACATTTCCCAAACCTGGTTTCTTAAATCCAGCACCCTGGGGATAGAAGAGTCAGAAATTCTAATTATAACAGGCGACTCCGGGGCACTTCTGGGCAGAGGTGGTGTTTTGAAGAGGAAGGGGAGACGCATTGGGGAGAGTTGGCGACGCCAGCAATGAGATGGAAGCGCTACAGACGTTTTCTCTACAAAAAATAAATTTCTCGGCAGTTAGGTAAATATTCTGTAGATAAACAAAGGCTATTACAGCCGAGAGCCTAAACTGAGATGGGTTATGAAATAAGATTCTATTAGATTCCCCTTTCCAAGATGCAGAGGGAACGCTCAAGCTTGGGAAGAACTCGGAACAATTTAGGGGCACTTAGCTCTGGACACAGCTATGCTTCCTGCCACACCATTGTCCTGCCCTTGAGAATGAGCAATGCCGCTTGTCGTCCTCACAATCCCATCTCACACTACTGGTTTTACGTGCTAAAGCCTGTCTTCCTAGATGGAGTGTTACGTCCCCAAGGGCAGGGCTTCTGCTCAACTATGAATTTCCCGTGCCTGCCTCTGAGAATTCCAGGTTGGACATAAAAATCCATTGCCACAGAGCTAACTCTAGCTTATGGTGGGTTTTCAGAGGCTGCTTTTATGGCGATGCGTCTCCAGGCCTGTCTTCTGAGGCACTTCAGATTCAACTCAATCTTTAGTCATTTGCTTAGGAGCTGCACACGTTAACAACTTACATCAAACATGGGAGAGAGGACGGACGGATGGACTCCAGACTGCCATCAAGTCTATTTCGATTCGTAGAGACTGACAGAGCAGTTTCTATAGTGAGTTGTGCTACTAATTCAAAGGCAGTACTTTTCTGGAAACTCAAAGCCATCAGTCCCTTGGTGGAAGAAAAATGGACAATCATCTTCTATGCTGTTTACAGCCTCCAAACACTCACTAGAGGGGGTGATAAGAGTCAATTCCCACTGGATAACAATTGCATTTTCTTAAATCCTTATAGAAATAGATTGGCCCATCTTTCTCTCATGGAGTAACTGCTGGGTTTGAACCACTGACCTTTTCATTCATGGTCAAGTATTTTAACCACAGTGCCACCATATCTCCTTTAGTCTGTCATATAGTAGGTACTTAAGGACTTTTTTCTGAATTAATGAATGAACACTCATGCTTACTACTGAAAGAGACAGGAGGCACGTGCTAAAATTGTGAAGAAAAATGTTGCGGAGAAAGTGTTGAGAAAAAGAAGAGTTGAGAGTTTTTAAACCTCAACTGGCCTAAAATGGGCTAGCTTGTTGCTGTGTGGTATCAAGCAGAGTCTGCAGGAATCCCATAAGACAGAGTCTAACTGCCCCTCTGAGTGTCCGAGGCTGTAATCTTTACAGAAGATCACCAGGATTTTCTTCCTCCCATGGAATCGCTCGTTCAAATTTGCCAAGCTCAGAGTTAGCTGTTAAGCATATAACCATCACATGAACAGAGCTCCTAAAATGGGTTACCATGGCTTAGAAAGTAGATTTGATAGCAAAAACTCTTGATGTCCTTTCCAATACTGGCTACAAGAAGGCTGGAGAACATCAAGGACTCCTGTTATGTAACTGGGGGTGCCTCGTCTTTTGTATAGCGTTGAGAGGGTGGGGAACTGTTGTAGTAAAGAGGCCTCCAAAGACATTAACAGTGTTAAAAGTGAGACGGGCTAGCTTCCCAGGAGATGTGACAGCTGCAGTTAATGGGGACTACCAGAAGTTCCCCCTTGCTCATGGTTTTGGGTGAAGGCATTGAGTCAAAATAGAAAAGGCAAATCATTGTGGTCAGGTTGGAACTGACTCATTGCTGACCCTCCAGCAGGTTTCTGAAGCTGTAAAATTACAAGGGAGGAAACCATGCATCTTGCTCCCAGTGATGACATTGCTATTGTTTTTGGTATGTGCTGTCAAGTTGCCCGAGACCCATAGGGACTCTATGTATAGCAGCTTCGACTCTGCCCAGTCCTGAGTCAGTCTCACTAACTTCAACACACCAAACCTCATTGCTTCAGTTACTGATCTGGGGTCTTCCTCTCCTGGGCTGTCCTTCTCCAACGACCAATCTCTCCTGACCCCATGCCCAAAGTATGTGAGACAGAGCTTCAAAATCCTAGTAGCCAAGGAGAAACTTGGTTTCACCCTCTCCAAGTCAGACTGATTTGTTTTCTTGGCAGTCCATGGTATGTTCAAGACTCTAGGTATTGCCTTAAAGGACAACTGATTGAGGCCCTTAAGGGACCTTACATGTCCTACAACCAGGAGAAGATAACATAGATGAAT
>NW_006399804.1:13152360-13186141 GCF_000299155.1 Elephantulus edwardii | reverse complement strand
GCTTGTATATAGAGTCACTATGAGTCGCAAATGACTCGATGGCACATAATAACAACCATATTTTTTACGATTTTAACAGTATCTCTAGGAAGACAGATAAGGAAATGATGTAAACATGTTATGCACTGATTTCAACAAGACATAAGACACAATACCCAGCAGGTTAAAGTTAAGCAGGTTAAGGTTTTTAAAGAAAGTATAGTGAAATATGGGTGGGATAATAACAAGATTAGATAGATTTTAAGCTGGTTGAACAACTGAATCCAGTTAGTGATGAGTGGGCTGATAACATCTAGAGTGATTTCTAAGATTTAGCATTTTTGTCAGCGACTTTTATGAAGACATTGAAAATATCAACTTTGTGAGTGGGGGAGGGGGAATCCAAGAGAGATAGCCAGTATGTACATGACAGATTTAAGTAAAAATGCTGTCAACAATTTCAAACACTGCCTCAAATTCATTTAACAGAGCTTAAACAGGAAAGAGAAGTAGAGTTTTATATTAAGTCTCCAAAAATGAATCACAGAAGAACAGGTTGGAGGATACTCAGGTTGGCATATGTTCATATAGAAAAGAAGACATGAGGATTAAGAATAACTAGAATGTATGCAGAGGAAGACTGAATGGAGGGAATTTTGGAAGGCATGAGAAATGTCTAAAAGCATTTTGATGTGTAGCTTGAAAAAGAAAGTCTGAAGAAATAGGAGTGCTTGCATCAAATATTTTTTAAACTGTCAAGAAGTGGTTGCAGAGGAGGAAGTCAAGAGTGACAAAGAGATGGAATCTTGTTCAGTAACAGAGCGAAGAACTGCCCAACACCTACAGCCATCCAACAGTGAAACGGGCCACCCTGTGGAGGAGGGAGCTCTTTGTCTTGGCAAGACCAAGTCAAAGTCATCTGCTAGCAGGTATTTCTGAAAAGAATGTACAAATGTATGTGGCACATTTAACTACATGATTCTTCAGATCTCTTCTCCATTCAATGCTCTGAGCAAGAGATAGACAGACAGAAGGATAAATGCCTTCCAGTCAACTTCCACTCACAGCTATGGTAAGTACAACAGAACAAAATATTGCACATTTCTACATCATCCTTACATCATGTTCAAAATCAAGAGCACGAACACAGCTCATTGCCATTGAGTTAGAAGCGATTCAAGCTGACCCTCCAGTGAGTTTTCAGAAGCTGTAAATCATACAGGAAGATAATGGTCATTATCCATCTTTCTCTCTCAGAGAAGCTAGTGGATTCAAACCATCTGCCTTTGGGTTGACAGTGCAGCTCCTTACCCATCAGGCCACTGTTGTTGTGAACCGTTGAGTCGGAACTGGCTCATAGCTGACCTTTCAGTGACAGTAGATAGGATAGAGGGCCCATCTTTTCCATGTGGAACAGCTTGTGGATTCTAACCACATACCTTTGGGATGGCAGCACCGCTCATTACCACTATGTCATAAGAGCCCCCCTTTTGAGTTCTTTCCCCCCTCTGTTCAGAGTGCTAAGACTTCTTTTCTCGAGATATTCTTGGAAATGCCTATATTACCCACCAAAGAATTTATCTACTCATTTCCTTTAAGGTTCCTAATCCAGAGACCACCAGAGCTCCCTATAAACATGAAGGAGACTTTATTTATAACTCATAATAATGTCGATCACAGAGCCTTGCTTGCTGAAACTGAGAAGACTTGAAGCGTTTGCTGCAAAAGGTCAAGGACTGCAGTTCAATATGAATTGCATCTTACCATCAAGAAAACAAAGATTCTTACCACTGGGCCAGTTGGCAACATCATAATAGATGGAGAAAAAACTGTGGTTGTTAAATCCCTCTTGCTCAGGTACACAGTCAACAATCTTGACGCCAGCAGTCAAGAAGTCAAAAGGTGAATTGCTTTGGGAAAAGTCAATGATCTGGGACAGTGTAAGTCTAGAGAGTCAGGTGCACTTAATCCGAGCCATGGTCTTCTCAATTACTTGCTATGCATCTTAGAGTGAGACAGTGACTATGGATGACAGAAGATTCATCAATGCCTTTGAGTTGTGGTGAAGAATATTAAACATACTATGGACTGCCAAGAGAACTAACAGTTATGTCCTATAGACGGTGAAACCAGGTTGCCCCTTGGGGGAAAAGTTTGTGAAGCTCTGTCTCACATACTTTGGGCATGTTGTCAGGAGGGACCAGTCCTTGGAGAAGGACATTATGCTTAAAAGGGTGGAGGGACAGTACAGAAAAAGAAGACAGGATAAGACAGATTGACACAGAGACTGTGGCAAAGGGGGCAGGTGTGTCACAGACAGTGAGAATGGCTCAGGATAAGGTAGAGGACAGGGTCATTAAGAGTCATAGTCTATTTGATGGCACAAAACAACAAACAATAGAGAAATGGGCACAATCTGAGAAAATTCCACAGTCCGCTGTGGGAAGTTCTCCATGGAAAGGTGGCCTTGCATCTTAGATAATTGTTAATGTTTCTTTTATTTAGCCTCTTGATTTAAGGCCACCTTTGTATCCCCGTCCCTGACTCAGTCTTGAAGAGGACACACATTATTGGGTGGGCAGTTCGAATCCACCAGTCTCCCTTCCTCAAGATTTATAGTTGAAGAAACTTGATGGAGAGTCACCACAAGTTAGCAACTGGGCAACAGTGGGTTTCGTTGTGGTTTAATTATAGAGAGGAGTCCCTGGGTGGGCAAATGGTTAATGCCCTCAATTGTTAATGAAAAGGTTGGAGGCTCAAATCCACCCAGTTTTGTCACAGAAGAAAGGCCTGGTGTTCCCCTTCTGAGAAGTGAGCCATTGAAAACCCTGCAGAAGGTAGCTCTACTCGGACACACATGGGGTCACTATGTGTTAGAGACAATGGTACAACAACCCGTCAGTATAAAATAGCTCTAAAAGTGACACCTGCTCCCTGTCCATTGGTGAAAGTGCACATGCCTAGGAAATAGTCAAGAGCAAAGAAAATATTCAAAACCATGCCTGAGTTTTGTGCCTGGAGTTTGAGGAAGGGTGCTTCACACTGGGAACAAGGGTAACTATGTAACGAGTATGACACAGTAGGTAGTGACTGCAGAAGTTCCACAGTCCAAGGTGGAACAGTCTCCACCAGAGGGTGGACTCACATCTAAAATAACTTCCAGCGTTCCTCTTACTTCGCCTTCTGATTCTGGGTCACTCTGTATCCCTTTCCCTGCCTCAGGCTTGGCAAGAACACCCATCATTAGGTGGCTGGGGTTTCTCGGTGAATCACTCATAGAACAAGCAGTTGCTCTGCCATGTCATAAAATATTTTTCCACTTAAGGACACAAAAGAATTTGTTGTGAACACAGAAAGCCCTGACATTCTTTCCTCTTGCCAGCCATCCCAGAAATTGTCTGAAAGAAAAAAGAGGGGGAGGTAGGAAGAAGAGAAAGGGGTGTTTCCATACTCTAAGCCACACGCCTGTTCTGGTCAGGTCTATTTAATCCGTCTGGCTGGTCTCATGAAACGTTCTATTTTGTACCTTCTGGGGCTGTTGAAGAAGGCAGAGTAGAGATTTATAACAACAGTTGCTCATTCCAACCCAACTGGTTTGGCACAGGGAGGAGCTGTGTTTTTCAGAACAGCTTTTCGACATTCCTGCCTGAGCTGAAATGCATGAAAATTTCAGTTTTGAAACAACCAGATGTTTTTGTCAGGGAAGAAATAGATGACCTAAAGGAGCCTGGGAGGACAGACTTGGTCTCTGAGAGAAAAGAATGTAATGGAATTGCTGAAGGCTCTTGTCTGTCTTGCAGCTCCTACCAGCCACTTACCATGACTAGCCTATTTGTACCCAAGCCAGGGTCCACTTAGCATTTTCCTTCCCAATCATCCCTCTTAGGCTGCAGTGCTGAGAGATGTTTGGGAGTAAAGGAAGAAAGCACACTGTTTTCTGCTTGAGACCCTGAAATTGGGGAGACTGTTGTCATTAGGTACTGCCAAGTCAACTACGACTCATAGTGACCCTGTGAATCTCCACCATGCTTAAACTGATCACTGTAGTCAAAAAGAACCCCTTGAGATGAGACAGTCCCAGATGAGGCAGGCACATCAGGGAGTAGAATGTGTTGGAAATTATGCTGGACTACAAAGGGGAGGCCCTGCATTTCTCCACCGCTCTTTAAGGCCCAGTCTCCTCATGTTAAACAAGGAGGAGACTGAAACCAGTGATCCCTTACTGTGATCCCCTACGGTTCAAGAAACCCTGACTCTTCTCTTCCTGAAAGGCAAAATCAGATACTAAATTGAAATAGATCATGAAGAAGTTGCTTCTTCAAGTAGAAAAGGATACAAAATACTTTTTATAAAAAAGAGGACAGCACAACCTAATTTGAAAATCATCATTACTTTAGAAGTCTGACTGATCAAATCTATCTAACAGTGATGACTCTTAGACTTGATCTCAAAAAACTGAAAAAAAGGTCTTGATCTCAAATGTTCTCCCCCAGTGTCTCACCAAGGAGGGAGCTCTGGTGTCCTAGTGGTAAGAAGCAGCATTGCAACTCCAGAGGCTTTGAACACATGGTTTGAATGCACTAGCTGCTCCGTGAAAGAAGGATGGGCAATCTCCTCCCGTGCGATTTACTGCCTCTGAAAACCTGCTGGAGGATCAGCTATGGGTCAGTTTTAACCCACAGCAAACACAACAACAATCTTATCAGGGAGACTCTGCGTGACACAAACCGTTACCATGTTCAACTATTGACTGACAGGTTGAGAATTGCAGGCCACCCAGAGGTTGCCTCAGAAGACAGGCCTGCTGGTCTATTTGCAACAGTTCCCTCCTGAGAACCCTCGGAGCACAATGCCACTCTGACACAATGGGGCCACCATGAGTTCTTTCTTGTTCTGATTATAAGGCTTTCTTGTCAGTTCTTTGTGTCTTCTGGATAAATCTCTTTGGGGTCCTAGAGAAAGAGATAGGGAGCTATGGTAGCCTCATGGTAAGAACCTGTGCTGCCTTCGCAAAGGCTCACGGTTCGAATCCACCAGCTGCTCTGCTGGAGAAGGATGGGCAATCTCCTCCTGTGCAATTAACTGTGTCTGAAAACCTGCCAGAGGCTCAGCTATGTGTCGGTTCTAACTTGACAGCACACAACAGAGAAAGAAGTTCTGGTGGTGAGGAGGAGCTGCACTGCCAACACAAAGGTGGGCAGTTTGAATCCACCAACCTCTGTGGGAGAAAGCTGGACAATCTCCTTCTGTGTGACTCATTGCCTCTGAAAACCTGCTAGAGGGTCAGTTATGAGTTGGTTCTAACTGGACGGTAAGCAACAACAACGAGAAAGAGAAGCCCAGGAATCACACACCTCCTGCATCCTATCTTCACACCCTTTCCAGTCCTTTCTGACATCTCTAATACTGTGAACAGAATAGCATTTCTGCTACTGTGAATACCACCAGAAATCTACCTGCCACTACAGACCAGGTCTGGGAGGCCCTGGCATCCTAACTGAGGCCACTTGGTAGCCTGATACCTGCTACCATTTGTCACCCTTGGCTATTTCTTTCCTCTCTACTTTATTATCCTGGTTGGTTGAAACAGCAAAGGGGAATTTGAAAAGTGGATGCAATTGAGGATGACTTAAGCAGAGGCCTCTGGAGCCTGATCTCATGACCTGCTGCATGCAATACCGTTTGCTTCAGACAGTCACACATCAAACTCCAGTGTCAATCTTTGTCTGATGAGGCTGCAGCTTCCCAGGCAGCTCCCACGCTTTCCAAGTGCTACCAGCACCTGGGTGATTTGTTTAACATCACCCTTGTAAAGTTGCTGCCTCTCCGAGAGCCGCGTCAGCCTGCCTCCCTTCTCTTCCAAGGGAGCCAAGAGAAACTATTAAAAATGTGTTTGAAATTACACATTCCCCGCTCTCCTTGACAGAGGAGCTTTGCAAAGCTCGTTAAGAGAGCTGGAGAAAATTCCACAGCACATTTCTGGGTTTATGGTTATTATTTTGCATGTGCTGCTGAGCTAATAGAATGTGACTTTGGACATGCATGATCCAAGGGAAAATGGCCGCCCAGGAAAAGGGAAAAGTCTAGGGGCTTTAGGACAGAGTAGCAGAGAGGGCTACCATTTTGGCCGTCCACCCCATTAGCTGTGCTTGCAGATTTCACTAAGACAGACCAGGGGAGGCAAAATCAGAGAGGAAAGGAATACATTAGGCAGATTTTGGAATGAGGCTTCTTTCTTCCTTCCCAGCACCTTCCACCCTTCCTCCTCTTTCCCTTTCAAGTATTAGATGGGCTGATTTCAGCTCATTTTACAGCTTTTTTTCCCAGATTCTGTCAGTGCTGGGCTCTGAGACTTGTAAATAATATTCAGAGAGAAGACTAAGCAAGTGGAAGCAGCCTGTTGAACTCAGTCTTCTCCCGCGGTAGCACCGATGACCTCCAGACACCCAGTTGTTCACATAATCCTCTAGGTGGCGCACCCAGGGCTCCTTTACCCTGTTGGATGAATGAATGCCTCTCTTGACCTCCTCCCTCACTGGGGGGTGGGGGGCTTCCATCCCAATGGCTCAGATCTAACCAGTGAAACTGCAGATGCAGACACTGTGGTTTTCTATCTTCTCCACAAGATTGGGATGCCTGGCTAGTGTATTGTTAGACAGACACATTAGCAGTGACATTCTCCACCACTTCATCGAAACTGATCTTTTGCTGTAAAAACAATGCAAGCTAGGGAAATTTCAGTCAAGCAAGATGTGAAACAGCATTATTTGACCTTAGGCCATGTAAATAACAGGCCCCCAAAGCCAAAACACACTGAATACATCTAACAAGAAACCTTATGGTGAGAAATCTAGCTTGTAGGGAGAATGTCAGCAGAATTTAGACACACACACCTCTATCGATCAATCGATCGACATACCTACCTACCTACCTACCTATCTACCTATCTATCTATCTAAGCTCTGGGCCTGGTGTCCACAGCTGTGCTGCAATTCCAAAGGTACACAGTTTGTATCTACCAGCTTCTCTGTGGGAGAAGGATGGCCACTCTCCTCCCATGTGATTATTGGCCTCTGGAGGGTCAGCTATGGCTCAGTCCCAACTCAATGGTACGTAACAACTATATATATATATAGATATAGATTCCCCCCAATAAGAAAGGGGACCAATGAAGAACTTAAGACTTTGAATTATGGTGTTGGCAAAGAAAACTGAATATCCCATGGATTTCCAAAAAATAAACACATACATCTGCCTTGGAAGAAGTGAAACCAGGATGTTCCTTGAAAGCAACGAGGTAAAACTTAGTCTCACATACTTTGAACATGTTGTCAGGAGGGGCTAGTCTTTGGAAAAGGACATCATGTTTGAGATGGTGGAGGGACAGCGCAGGAGAGGAAGACCCTGGATGAGATGGATTGACTCAGTGACTGGGGTAACGGGGGTAGGTGTGTCAGAGACCATGAGGCTGGCTCAGGATAGAGCAGGATTCAGAGCTGTTGTACACAGGGTCACCATGAGTCACAAGCAACTCAACAGCACATTATAACAACAAAAATTCCTTAACAGACATTCTACAGCCAATGTCAAAAGGATCTCTTAGTGCTGCAAAATTGTAAGCACAGTTATCAGGCCAAAGAGTTAAAAAGCAATTCCAAAACTGCATCCATCTGTCTAAAAATAACTCCTTCCCAAAACGCTGTTGTATGGGATTTTCTTGTTTGTTTTGTTTCCTGGCTGTGTTTTTCTTTCCATCTCAGTTTTTACCTAAAGCAAGCCCCAATCCTGACTTAACAAGAACATCTGAGGAAAACATTTCATCCCAGCATATTTTCCCTCCTTGACTTCTGAGCACACTTGTCCCCTAGGGGAATCATTTTGTTTGTGCTTATTACTGACGACAAAGGTCTGACCCTTTCATCTGGAAATTTGTGCTTTTCAGAAAAACATGAACTTTCTGTGCAATTAATTCTTTAAAGCCTTCATACCTGAAAGGGCTTTTAAACCAACGTTTCCTTGCAGCCTTACAGGAGTGAGAATTATAGCACCCACAAAGGACATTTGCTATTTTCACCTATGAGGCACATGGGCAAAGTCCCAGGAATTTGAGGAAAGCCCTGGTGCATGGCACACAGCACTTTTCATTGTATTGCAAGAAGGGAGAAAGTAGCAGTTGATACAGCTGCTCATCATGCATCCATTCTGGGAGCTGGAGTTGGAGATATTTTTTGTCCAGGAAACTTAGCATTTGCTAACTGGTCATAGCTGAAGTCTTTCTCTGAGTTGGGGCAGCTTTTGGTGGAATAGACAGACAACTAAGGCATTGAGGGTAGAAGTGGGCTGTTTCTATAGATGATCACCACAATCTTTTACTTACTTTCATGAGGGACACAGCCAAAAAGAAGACTCTCCCCCTCTCAGAAGCAAGGCTCTCCAATTGGAGCAAAGAATGACTGATTTCCTCATGTATGATCAGTTGAGACCTCAAACAGCTCTTCAATCTCTGGTTAGTTGCCGTCCACTTGGCCCTTGGCTTATGGTGACGCCATGCACACTGGCACCAAATATTGTCCTGTCCCGCCATCGTGAACATCAGGGGCTCCTCTGTTGTGATTCATAGAGATGCTAGTTCTGGTTTTCAGAACAGGTACTCAGGCCTTTCTGACTAGACCACCTTAGTCTGAAAGCCCTACTGAGACTCGTTGAGTACTGCATCAACACCCAAGTCTCCTCTGACAGATGGGTGGTGCATGTGCAATATGTACATTGGCTGTTACTGAAATAACACCTCCCACATAAGAGGCAAGCAGTCTACCAGAGATCCCTCACTGTTTCCACTGATTCTCTTGTTATTAGATGCCATCAAGTTAACCATGACTCACAGCAACCCTGTGGACAGCAGATGGAAACCTTGCCCTATTCTTGCCATCTTTTTTTTTAATTATTATTTTTTATTATTTTGTGTGCGTGTACCCTCAAATCAGATCTGACTGGTACAGGAGGATATTGCGCCTCCTTCTCCGGCAGAGCATCTGGTGGATTCGAACCGTGTTCCTCTGGGATTGCAGTGTATTCTTGCCATCTTCACTCCTTCATCATGCTCAAGCTGATGGAGACTCTCTGTTCCCCAGCATGATGTCCTTTGACATCATGATGGCCCCTCCTGACACAAAGTATGTAAGACCTAAGTTTCACTATCCTTGTCTCTAAAAAGCATGCTGGTTGCACTTCTTCTAAAATAGACTTGCTCACTCTTTTGGCAGTCCACGAGATACTAAATATTCTTTGCTAGTTCTTTGGTCCTGCTTTCAGACACATATGAAGCAATTGAAAGTACGATGGCTTGAGTCAGGCACATCTTAGTCTTCCTCTCCCCCACCACCACTAGTTTATTTACAAATTTTGAATACAAATTTGAACAAATTCTTTCCATTTCCCTCACCCCCCAACCCATCAAATCGTACACCCTGATGATTAGATGATTAATTCCCCAACCCCACCCCCGCACATCCACATCCCTCTGCATCCAGCCTCTCCCGCCCCTCTTGGATCCTTATACTCATTCTACAATAATGGTTTTATATAATGTTCATCCTTGTGGGACTGAGTTAGTTCACTCAGCATAATGCTCTCCAGTCCCACCCAAGTTAGGTAATAATTTACAAAATCTGTGCTCCTGTGTGCTGCATAGTATTCCATTGTGTGAATGTCCCATAATTTCTCAATCCATTCACTGAGTCTCTAGGCTCCAGTAATATTACTATTTTTTTTTAACATAGCTTATTTCTGAGAAAAGTAGAAAGGTGCAGAGGAACTTCCTAAGACTCAAATGTCACTTCAAACTCCATGAAACACAGTTCTATCTTCAAACAGGTAGGATCAACATGAGTAAGAATCAACAACACAGTAACTGTTTTGGGGCTTAAAAAGACTCACTAGCTATTCTGGGGAGTCATTCACTCTCCTTTAATTTTCTTTCACTAGTCCTTGGAGAGGGACATCATGCTTGGGAGGATAGAGGGACAGAGTAAGAGGAAGACCCTCGATGAGATGGGTTGATTCAGTGACTGGTGAAATGGGGGTATGTGTGTCAGAGACAGTAAGATTGGCACAGGATAGAGCAGGGTTTAGAGCTGTTATACATAGGGTTACTATGAGTTGCAAGTGACTCAATGGCACATAACAGCAACAACAATATTATTTTATCTTTAGAGTCAGGATAATCATCAAATTAACACTAAAGCACCATGTGAAGAAATTCTCTCATTGTTCAGCTATTACCTGCAAACTATACTTCCCCAAAGTAGCTCCTGAGGGCTCATTCCATCTAGACCAGGCTCTCCCCTTAAAATTTATCATAGTACCTTGAGATTTTTCTCTCTTAACAGTCACTGTGTGATATTGGTTGAAATACATCTCCCAAAACACCTTAAGTCCCAGTGCTTGTGGCAATGACCTTGTTTGGAAACAAGGTCTTTGCAGAGGCAATCAACGGAAGCCAAAGTCATGGTAGGTTATGGCGTCATATAATGTGGTGTTGCTGTTGAGTCGACCACTGCTCACAGAGACCCAAAGAACAATAGATCAGAATCTCGCCCTGTCCTGTGCCATCCTCACACTCTCCACTACATTCAAGGCCACTGTTGAAAAATCAACGTGTAAATCCATCTCATGGATAGTCCTCCTCTCTTTGCTGATCCGAGACCATTGCTGATCATGATATCTTTTCCTAGGGGCTGGTGCTTCCTGGCAACATGGCTCAAGTAAGTTTCATCATGTCTCTAAGGAGCACCCTGGTTTCACTTTCTCATGGATTTTTTTTTTACAGTCTATGACATATCGAATACTCTTAGACAATACTACGATCCAAAGGCATCAATTCTTCTTCAGTCT
Source organism: Elephantulus edwardii (assembly GCF_000299155.1). NCBI lineage: Eukaryota > Metazoa > Chordata > Mammalia > Macroscelidea > Macroscelididae > Elephantulus > Elephantulus edwardii. Next base: position 13,175,269 of record NW_006399804.1, on the reverse strand, counting down.
TCTAAAATTAGAGGGTCATAATCCAGTTTATTCAGAGACACACAGAAAGAAAACCATGTGTGGTGACAGAGACTGAAGTCATGGCTAGTATCAGCCAAAGTTTGTAAAGGACTCCTGGCAGCCAGCAAAGCTAGGATTAAGCAAAGAAGCAGCCTTTCCTAGAGCCTTGAGAGAACTTGGCCCCACTGACACTCTGGTTTTTAATCTCTGTTGATTTAAGCCATTAAGTTTGTGAACATTTGTTACAGCAGCAACAAGAAACTCATACACCACTAATAGCATGCAGAATGTTCACGCCATTCTCTATCTCCACACAGCCGGCAAGCCACATGAAGGTAGGTGGGTGCTTCTCAACATTTATTACCAGCAACCAGCACAGTACTTGCCATGTTCGTTATTTCAACAAACGTGTAATGTGCTCCTGCCACAAAACATGAGCTGTGCCAGATAACTCAGAACATTATGCAGAACTAGACAAAAAAAAAAAAAAGGCCTTCCTTGATCTCATAACATTTACATTTTTGAAGGGTTAGTGGCATATAATATATACACAAATAATAAATGAGCAAGATGACTTCAGATGGTGTTAAGTTCCAGGAGGAAATTAAACCAGGGTGATGTGTGTCTGGAAGCAGCACTTGGGGAAAGGGGCAGGAGCTTTCCCCAAGTAGAACTGTCACAGACGTTTCACTGAGAGGTGGCATTTTAGCAGAGGTGGACACGGCAGGAAGTAGTCAGCTAAGCAAAGATCCTGGTGACAGAATATACCACACAATGCATATTCCTGAAAATAAACCCAAGCTGAGCACATTTGCGCAAGAAAACCAAAGCCACTGTGACTCAAGTTTAGTGGAGTACTGGAGAGAAGCAGGCGATGGAATTGGGAAAAAAAGCAGGGCAGTCCACATGGGGTTATGTAGGCCATGCCAAAGAGTTAGTATTTTATTTTAAGCTCATGGGACATCATCAGAGAGGTTTCCACAAATGGGACAGCAGCATGATCTAACTAGCATTTTTAAAAGATGCTGGCTCCCATATAGAGGAGTTTGTGGGATTGTGTAATAAAAACAAGGGGCATCATACTTCCTGAATTTAAAAATCAGAAAAGCAAGCTTCCAGGGATGGCTTGTAGGACCTTTCAGAATAGTTCTGCACCAATTTCATTTTGCAGCTCAAGTTACAAAGAAAGATGGGTGTGTAGAGCAAGCTTCAGGGAAGCTGGGGTCCAGACTAATGATTTTGGCCCAGTCATTTCAGAGTGTTTCTCCTGCAGTAAGGTGGTAACATACCCAGTGGCCTGCAAGTTAAGCCCAACTCACAACAGCTCCATGTGTCAGAAAAAGAATGTTCTTTCTCTAGATTTTTCAAAGGTTAATATTTTGGAAGGAGATCCTTTTTTCCAAGTTGCTGCTAGGTGGACTAGAACTTCTAACATTTTGGTTAGCAGCCAAGCACATCAACTGTGTGCACAACTCAAGGACTCTGGCCAGTCACATTAAGACAATATTTTGAGGAGGAGAAAAAAATGGCTTTTTTAATTTCTTTCAAGTCTTTTTCAGTTGAAGTTGTTGTATTTACTCCCATTCTGTTAGCTTGAACTTACCAACAAACATTTCGTTATTTCTTCAGCAAAGAAGATTCTTTCCAAACTGTTGTTCTTGTTGTTGATTGCTGTCATGTCGAGCATGACTTATATTGACCCTATGAACAAAAAGCCTAAAGCGTTTCTGTAACTATCATCATTTATCAAGGTTCATAGAGGTATGTGGAGAGCAAAGAGCAAGGGAGGGACAGCCACAAAAAGTTCTGGAGATTAAGTGATACCCCAAGTTATCCTTCAAGGACCCTTAACATCCAATGGAATTAGAGAAAATTCCCATAGAAAACTGCATCTTACATTAAAGCTGTGTCAGTTTTATTTCTTGTTCCTTAGACCAGGAGGCAGTCATCAGAACAGAGCAAAGAAACACTGCATGGTTAAAAACTGGGAAGGGTGTATATGCCAGGGATGTGTCCTATCTCCATACCTTTTCAACCCGTATGCAGAACAGATTATCTGGTAGACTGGGCTCTGTGAGGAGAAGTGTGGCATCAGGATTGGTAGAAGATTTATCAACAAACTGCATTATGCAGATGACACAACCCTGTTTGCTGAAACTGAAGAGGACCTGAAGGGCTTGCTGTGAAAGGTCAGGGACTGTAGCCTTCAGTACGGATTGAGGCTCACTATCAAGAAGACAAAGATTCTTACCAAATGGCAGCATCAGGATTGATGGGGAAAAGACTGAGATTGTTAACAGCTTTAGTTTACTTGGCTCCACAGTCAACACTCTTGGCACCAACAGCTAGGAAACTAAAAGACATGACAGGAAAGTTTGTTGTTAGGGACCTCTCCAAAGTACTGAAGAGCAATGGTGTCACTCTGGAAACTAAGGTGCACCAGATACAGGCCATGGTCTTTGCAATCACTTGGTATGTGTCAGAGGGTTGGACAATGACTAGGGAGGATAGAAGAATTGATGCCTTTGAGCTGTGGTGTTGGAGAAAAGTATTGAATATACCATGGACTGCTAAGGAAATGAACAGGTTCACCCCGGAGAGGGTTAAACCAAGCTGCTCCTTGGAGGCAAAGATTGTGAAACTTCATCTGACATACTTTGGACTGTTGCAAGAAAGAACCTGTCCTTAGAGAAGGACATCATGCTTAGGAGGTGTGGAGGCACAGTGCAGGGGAGGAATACCCTCTATGAGGTGGTTTGATTCAGTGACTGAGGTAATGGGGGTAGGTGTGTCAGAGACAGTGAGATTGGCCCAGGATAGAGCAGGGTTGAGGGCTGTTGTACATAGGGTCAATATGAGTTGCAGGTAACTCGACAGCACATAACAACAAATATGTCTAAGTAAATAGCCTTGGTGGCACAGTTGTTATGTGTTGTACTGCTAACTAAAAGGTCAGTTCAAAGATGGGTCATCACCCTCCATAAACACTGACAACAGTCTTGGAAACAATGCAGAACTTTTTGGGTCGAATCTAACTCAACAGTAGTGGGTTTGCATTCGAGTTTAGTTTAGACTATACCTTGGTTTGTTTGATTTTTTTAGTTTGAAAACTTACAATGTTTGATAATACTTTAATATTTTTCTTCTCCTTCTTGCATTTCTAGCAGGGTGGAAACCCTTTCCAAACATTGATGAGGTCTCATGGTGACCCCAGTGACCCTGGTGACTTGTTACAGCTCTCATCATCTGCTCTGGGGTGTCCACACCCCAATGTGAGAGGCAAAATTCATCACCAGCCCCAAGGATACAGTAACATGGGTCTGAAAGAGGGAGGTTGGAAGTGAGATGTTAAGAACCCAGCAGGCTACAGAGTCTACCTAGATTTTAAGATGGTAGTCAAGCTCTTCACTTATTTCCCTCTGTGCAGCAATATTTCCAACTACTCTCTGTGGATGTGTGTGGCCTGAAAAGATGCGACATTCTAAAACTACTATTCCATCATCCATCAAAATAGCTTCTCTTCTTGCCAAATTAAAGGAGGGAAAAAAAGAAATCTGTAAGCAGTGCATGAGATGGGGGGAAAAACCCAAAACCCTTAAAACATGAAGATCTCAAGTCTTCCTGGGTCTATTTTGATGAATTGACAACGAGCATCATGTCTATTTTTTCATTTTGCAAAATCAGTGTAACTTCTCACTTGGCTGGGCCAACAAACTACATAATCCCAGCCAAAGTGGCCATCAACTGTTATCTTTTGAAAACTCTAGGTAACGAGGAGCACTTGTTTTCCTGACATGTCTTGAAAAGGTTATTTCCAGGCTCACATTTGGCTTGTTAGTTTGTATTTAGAAACACATTATTATACATTCAGCTCAATTCTCTCTCTGAGAATAGGGCCAAGAGGAATAAATAAATAAAAGTAGTGACCAACGTTACTACCCATCCATCAGTCTCCAGGCCCTGATTAAGTCCTCACTCTACATACTAGACCTTTAGTGGGCACGACGGCACCACCACTTTTTAAGACCCACCCTTGCTGCCCTCAAAGGCTTATACTTGAAAAAGCAAGCTTTTCAAGTTATCAGAAAGGGAAAATCAATCTAAGTGCATCCATGTAGCACGAGAGTGTCAGAATTCATAATTAGAGGCCATAAATCTTTTTTGCAATGGAGCAAAAATAAATAAGCTCGAGAGGAACACAACCCTAAAGACAGCAGGCGCTCACACACTCCATGTGTCAACTTTAATTTATGTCTTTGCTTGGAAAGAAAGACTTTGAAAGCTGTCTGCCAGTCTGGAGGGAGCCTCCACGAGTCATCTTTGGGCCCAGACAAAGATTTGAATGTTGCAGGGAGAGATCCAAACAATAACACAGGAAGCTCAAACTTCTTGCAGTTAGAAAGAGTTCTTCGGAAGGGGGAACACAAAATAAAGAGAGAAGAAGCCTCTTCTATAGTAGTATCTTTTATATAATCCAAAATGCTTGGCACAAGGGAACGAAACACCAGGGGGAGGGGAGAGGAAGGAAAAACAACTCCAAAACACTCACTGATTTGCAGTCTCCTGTCTGACACATCTGGAGGGGATTTAGGCGAGACATTCACAAACCATTTTAACTGCATTGAGAACTTTGCTGGGACAACAGAGACGGGTGTATAAATATGTACAAATGTATTCACACAATTTAAAGTCCTGTGGAAGACATAGCACATAACCCTTTCCCTTGTGAATGAGAACAGTATCATAGTATTAAAAGTGGAGGAAATCAATAGTAATGGAATTTCCTGAGTGCTCCACATCAGGAAAGGTCCATGAACACCGTACCCATGGAATGGATTACTTATCACCTGATACGTTAAAATAAACTTTTTCCCTTCTCGTCTGCTGACACTCATTTTAAGGCATCAATACAGAAGGCTTTAAAGTAGCAGCGTTAGAGAATAACACCAGGAAGATTTTGGGGCTCAGTGAAGTCACGTTTTTGTGAAGATCTTTGACATTAGGTCAACATTGCATTGGAAAGTTTATGGGCTGAGACAGTGTCACATATGCAAGCTGTCTGTTGTGGCCGTTCAAGTGCTGAGTCTGGGCTAGACCCTATGCTCCTGGCACCATTCCTGGGGGGAGGTTTGTGTCTCCATTTCCCTTGTCTAAAATATTATGAAGACCTTCTTCTCCAATCACATCTCTTTTTTTTTTTTTGACAGTTAAGATAAAATGAGTTCAGTTATTTAGTTATTCCCACTCATAGCCACTCTCTGTTGGGTGTCTAAGACTGTAATTCAGAATAGGAAAAGAGTGTACATCTTTCTACTACGGAGTCAGTGGTGGATTTGAACTGTCTCAGATGGGCAGCCTTTGAGTTAACAGCACAACTGGCCACAGACTACCCCAGAGCTCTCCAAATCTTTACAGGAGGTGACTGGCAATTTCTCTCCATCGGAGAATCTGGTAGACTCAACTCACCATTTGATTAGTAGTGCGACACATATTTCTCTACCGGGTTCATTTCTTTTTTTTTATTTTACTAAATTTTATTCATGTTAATGAACATTTACAGAGATTTCGGGTTTCTACTCAGTCATTGTTGCACTATTTTCTCTACCCCCCGCCCCAGTTCACTCCTCTTTTTTTTCCCCCCAAAAGTCTGTCGGGTTCATTTCTTAAGGCATGCTTTTGCTGTTATGTGCTATCAAGTTGGAACTGTCTCATCGTTAACTCTCTTCTCATGGACTTCAAATTACACAGAAGGAGATTGCCCATTTTTCTCCCTCAGAGCAGGTGGTGGATTTGAACCAAAAGTCTTAAATATACAAGAAGTATAATGTTGCCAGATCAATTGAGGCAGCGCAGGCAGAGGGCAGATAATACCTCTGCATAGAACTGTAAGCTTTGTAAAGTTTCTATTGAAGGTCAATATAGGATGGAAGGTGGCAGATGGAGAAAGAAGAGGGAACTCTTTGCTCTGGATTTGCAGGCAGCTAAGTGGACTGGGAGGGCTCGAGGTGTCAGGCCTTGTGTAGAGGCCTAGTGGCACCTTACCTCTATGTACGCAACCTTCTACGTAAGCAGCTCAGAGCAAACCCCTGACATGCTAGAACTTGTGGTCCTACTTGTCACACCATCTTGCATTGTCCAGAAGACTTAAAGAAGTTGATTAGTATTTGGAATTATTCTTTAGTGAGGAAACCAGTGGAGCCTTTTGCTAGACTTTCCATAATTTCAGAAGACAAGGGTCTTCTAAGCGCTACTTAGAATCCTTCAATAAGGAAGGTGCGACATCCACTGGCCATGATCACACTGAACTCCCATGAAGGAGTCTCTCAAATGAGTCTTTAATTGATTCGGTTTTAGTACAAAAGGTGCATGATTGGTTGGCTGAAAAAAGAAAACGTTTTGTAAATTTTCACTCCAATCACAGTTTTTAAAAAGAAAAATAATGTTATTAAAAGAGTTGAAAGAACCCATCTGAACCGATCTTACACATCTCTAGAAGATGGAAGGGAGTGTCTTGATGAGAAAAATGTAGGGCTGACATTTAAATGCAAGCCTTCCCATTTCACCTCCACCCTCCAAATTCAGTCTGCCCACAAACTAGCACTTTAGCACTCATCTGCTCAAGTGTTTCATTTCTTCTGGAAAGTCAAACTCTATAACACAACTCTGATAAAATGTTGCTGTTAGGTGCTGTTAAGTCTGCCAGGACTTGTAACAACCCAGTTAACAACAGCTCTGAAGCTTGTTCTAGCCTACAGTGTCCTTCCTACATTATCCTTTCTGTTATTTCTGTTATGCTCAAACCCACTGTGGTCTCTGTGTCAATCCGTCTCATTGAGAGTCCCCCTCTTCTTCAATGACCCTCTACCTTTACCTGTGTGTGTCTCTCTCTAAGGACTGGTTCCTCTTGAGAAAACGCCCAAAGTAACTGGTTGAGTTTCCTTCAAGGCAGATCGCTCTTCTTTTGGAAGTCCATGGTATAGTCAATACTCTCCACCAACACCATAATCCAAAGACATCTATAATACAACTCTTACAAAATACTGTTGAATAATTCTATACCATTTCAGCACTATATCATCACTAACCATTTCACATCATTTAACAGGGGAATGTTAAAATTAGTGAATCCATTTTCTTTCCATGGATGTCTTCCCCTTTGTTTTGGTCTCAAATGTTAACTAATCTCACCAGGAAGGAAAAATTATGCTGAATTATAAGAGATTCCACAGGTTCTTATTGTGATATAGTCCATATTCATTACCACAATGCCTCAGTAGCAGAGAACAATAAACATGTACTTCTGCTCCCAAGCTCTATGGATGGGTCACTATGAAGTCCTATGACCTGAAGGGGCCTGGCTGATTTCAGCGAGGCTCCATGCGATCAGCTTGGGGCTGGCCAACTCTGTTCCATGCCGTTCCTCATCCTCGGACAAGCCAGTGTGGGCTTGTTGAGCAGGGTTGTGAAAGTTTAAGCACAAGCCAGTTTTCTGCTTAGAACTGACACATTGTTACTCTACAGAAATCCACTGGGCAAACCAAATCAAAGGGTTGATCCAGAGTCAAGGGGTGAGGAAAGAGACTACCTCTTAGTGGGAAGTGGTGTTTCAAAGTTATACTGGAAAGGGTATAAATTCAAGACGTGGAGAACTGTGGCCATTTTTTTAAATCAGTCTATCATATTTTCCCTTTACATGGGTGAGACTAATGGTTTACACTCAACCACTGAGCTAAAGGTCAGTGGATCAAACCCATCCAGCAGCACCATAAAAGTTGGCATCTGCTTCCATAAGGAATACAGCAAAGAAAACTCTAGGGAGCAGTTCTCCTCTAAACATATCAGGGGAGCGGGCGGAGGTCACCACAAGTCGGAATCAACTCCACAGCAATGGTTTTAATAAGCCTTAAATTTCCTCTAGAAGGAACTGGTAACTGTGTCTCCGCTTTCACCCAGATGTTTGTCCTGTCTAAATGCAAAGGTAATAATTTACTGACCATGGAAACCTGTAACACAATGTCACAAAAGAAAAAGTGAGACTGGTGCCCCCTGCCCAAGGGACCCTGTTCAGAACCCTCCAATGACCAAATGCCTTTTTATTAGCTGGGGCAAGGCAGAGAAGCAAAGACGAATATACTGCTCTTTTACAAAAGTTTCTGATTTAAACTATCAGGTTCCTTTCTTCATGTTAAAGAAAAGCAAATTTCATCAGAAACTAGAACAGATTTCTCCCTGATCTCTGCTAATATTGGAAGGTAAGCACTTGTGAAGTACAAGTTGTTCCGTCAAGCTTTGTATAGTTTTCTGATAAAAAAAAAACAAACAAACCTGGTGTGTTTTAATATATACATTCACTCTATTAATGTACTTATTTATTCCTTAGATGCCTGGATCCAATTTGAGAGACTTTGAGATTTTTACTTATTGTAAACCATCTAGTCACTGACATCATCATTTTAAGAGATTTCAGAGCCGGGAGAGGAAATGGTTTTGCCAAAGGCAAGAAAAGCCAAAATCAGGGTGAGTCTGGGTTGGGGCGAGTACGTCCCTGGGGACTCCTCTGCGGAGAGAAAGCCAGAGAATTCCAATGCAAGTGATAGTCACCCCATGAGTGTCAGCAGAACTGTGCTGTGGAGGGCTCTCCCTGGAGACTGTTCCAAAGCTGATTGCCAAGCTTTTCTTCTGGTACAATTCAGAGTGGGTTCAAATAGCCAATCTTTTGGCCAGTAACTGAGCTTATTAACTGTTTGCATCATTCAGGGATTTCCTGCAGGGAGCTCTGGTGGTCTCGTGGCAAGAAGCCTACACTGCAATTCCAGAGGTACGTGGATGCTCTGCTGGAGAAGGAGAGGCAATCTCCTCCTGTACCAGTCAGATCCAATTTGACGGTACACACAAAAAAATGATAAAATATAATAAAAAATTTTAAAAAGGGGGGGAAAAGGATTTCCTGCAGAGATAGCTGCTGATATGGTATCAAATACCCACTGGAGGTTAACTTGTTTCTTGGAATTGAAAGCCAATGGACTAGCTCTGTGGTAAACAGATTTCTACCATTGTTGTTAAGTGCTGTTGAGTTGACTATGACATTATAACTCATAGTGACCCTATGAACAACAGATGTGAACCTTACCTGACTTTCACCATCTTCAAGATCACCTTCAAGCTCAAACCCATTGCTGTAGTCACTGTGCCGATCCAGTTTGTTCAGGATCTTCCTCTCTTCTGCTAAGCTTCTACCTTCCCCAGCATGTCTTTGTGCAGGGACTGACTTTCCCTGACAGCATGCCCAAAGTGAGACAGAGTTTCGCCACCCAAGCCTCTTACGAGCACTGTGGTTACACTTCCTTCAGGACAGATTTGTTTGTTTTTTGTCAATCCATGGGATAATCAATACTCTTTTCTAACACACAACTGAAAGGTATTGATTCATTTTTATTCACAGTCCAACTTTCAGCTGTATTGGACATAAATAAAAATACCATGTCTTTGTAGTTAAACTGCCAGTAAATTGATTACTTGCCTCTCACTATCCATTCCTTTTGCCACATGGTTTTTGTAGCTCTTCCTACTGGAGGAACTGCACTTGATTTTGATTCAAATACATGGCTTGCTTTGTCCAAAAGGGTGTTAATGCATAAGAACAACAAGCAGAACGTGTCCTGAGTTGCTCAACAATCTGACAAGAACCAGAAACTCATGGAGCACACTTCAAACTGCCAAAACCAGCAGTGTTAGGTCACACTCTGAGGCCAACCTGCACCAGCAGATCGGGAGCTGCACGATCCAGAATAGGTGGTTATTTCATTACAGCAGTGAATCTGGAGATGGCTTGTTAGTAATATTACGGCGACAGATGACTAACACAAGCCTCTATGGAAACTTACTCACTCCTGCCATTGAGTAGGTTCCAACTCCTAGTAATTCTTCATCAGGTTTCTATGGCTGCAAATCTTTATGGGAGGAGATTGCTCATCTTTCTCCATCAGAGTTGCTCCATAGAAACTAGAACAAGTTATAAATGATGAATGAAAACCTGATGTTTGGTGTGTAATAAGTACTTCCCCCCCACCTTTTAACCTTTAATTATTGTTTTTTAATTGCAGTAAGCAATTTCCAGCTCCTGGTACTCTTTGTTGTTTTAATTGATATTGTGTGTCATCAAGTTGGAACCAAACCATAGTTAACCCTCCAGTAGTCTCTCAGATGCAGTGAATCACATGGAAGGAGACTTTCCACCTTTCTTCCACAGAACAGCTGGTGGATTCGAACTGAGAGCTTTTGGAATTGCAGCATAGCTTCTTACCACTAGGCCACCAGACCTCCCCTGGTAACTTTTAATGAACATTTTTTTTTGTCTCTACAAATTTGGATATCTTAGATATTTGATAGAAGTGGGATAGATAACACTTGTTCATTACTGTCTGGTTTACTTAGCATATACTCAAGGTTTTTCCCTGTTTTAACATTGTGTATGAAAACTTCAATTCTAATACAGGCTTTTTAAAGGCTACACCATTTGGAAAATACATATTATCACCATGCCTTGATTAGTCTTTTTTGGCATTCAGCTGCCATCCAGATTCCCTTGGTAATCAAAACCCTAAATATATATGGAATAGAAGAAAATCAGGTGCTTTCTTTTGATCTTTTCGCTTATTTTTCTCAATCACCATATCCCAAAGAGTATAGATTATTCTCATAAAACCATCACCCAATTTCAACATTGCAAAATTTTTTGCTTCTACCTCAATCCTTATTTAAAAGAAATAAACTCCAGATACACTACAATATGCCTTTGATAGATTCATAGAGTCAAGTAGAATAGAAACAATTATCTTTCTCGTAAGGTTCTTTTTTTCTTTAAGCTTCTTCCCTTTTATTATTGTTAACATGAGTGATACAAAGCAAAATACTTTTTCCATTCAGTCATTCATACACATACTGTTTTATAACATTGTAGGACTTTCCCTATTTCCTCCCTGTAATTCTTATTTCCACTAATCTTTTTATTTGACCCCTTCCTACCTTCCAGACATTATCCTTGGGCAAATGCTGCCTTTTAAACCTCATCTGTCTGGTTATTCTAAGGAGTGAGTTCTTCTCTAGTGTCACTGCTTACTATATTGACCTGTCCATTGGTCAGCTGAAAGTTCCGTCATGGGGATGAGCTTTGTTTCAGGTTCAAAGAGTGACTAAAGGTCATCATGTCATTGATTCCACCAGTCTCTGTAGGATCAATCAGTGAACCTAACCCTTTTTTAATTTTTTTTTGTTTTTTTTTTGTTTTTTTTTTTTTTTTTTTTTAGTTTTGTTGCACCACATCTCCCATCTAGGGTCTTTTACTAGATCCTCCACTTTTAGAGTGGTCAGCAGTGATAGCTGGGCACCATCTAGTTCTTCTGGTCTCAAGGTCATGGAAGGGAAGCTGGGCTTTACACGGTCCATGAATTCTTTGGACTAATGGTTGTGTACATCTTCCAATTTTGTCTCTCTTCTTTGCTTTGGACAGGGAGAAACCCATAGTTGCGCTTTTAACAGCTGCTTGCTGTCCAGTCACTAGTCACCAAAGAAAGATGCAGAACATTGTTTTTGTGGATAAAATTATTTCACTCAACTCTCTCCTGTTCCGACTCATACCAAACTTCCATCAGGTTTCTGAGTTTGTTAGTCTTTGCAAGGAAGACTTCCCATCTTCATCTTGTAGAATCTCTATTGTATTTAACTACTGGAGGCACATAGACTTTTTGTTAAGTAATGCACCTTGTTATGAACTACTCCACCAAGGCTCCTTATCTTGATTATGCACAGAGGTTGTCCATATATCTTTAGAAATGCATGCAAAATTTGCATTTGTGAATTACCATGTAGAAGATGTCCAGTTTCCATCAGATTCAGAATATAAGATTGACTTCTCAAGAGAAAGGACATCTGTTGTCCTCCATTCTCCACCATTCCTGGATGCTAACAGTCATACCTTCTGTAAGCAGAAGAAAGCATATAGATATGAAAAATAAAATCTCCTCGCCCTAGGGAGCTCTGGTGGCCTAGTGGCAAGAAGCTGTGCTGCAACCTCAAAGGCATATGATTCGAGGCTACCAGCTGCAATGCAGGAAAAGGATAAGCCATCTCCCGTGCAATGAACTGCCTCTGAAAACCCGCCATAGGGTCAGCTATGGGTTGGTTCTGGCTCTACAGAATACAACAACAACAACAATGTCCCTTAGGGAGAACAAGTAACTCTCCAGATGGGCAGCATCTATGGCCCCTAATAAGGTAAAATGTCTACTTTTTTTCTAGCTGTACTGGATGTCAAAATCCCTTAAGTGTTCAGGAAGCCAAAGTCTGTTTTTCAATGAAAATGCCTCGGATGACTTACAGGCTAGATTTCCAAATTTCCTTTGTCTCAAGATTTGAACAGCCAGCCTCCTCACTTGAGATATGAGGTAAGTACCCTTAGTCCTAGTGCACTATCCTCACCGTGTAGAGAACACAAAATAACCAGGAAGGCCTGAGTCCAGCTCCCTGGATCCCATTCTAGATCTGTTAGCCTGGAGTTTCTTCAAGGTTTGCACTTTTAACAAGCTCCTGGTGATGTGATGTAAGTTGTCCATGGATCCTACTCAGAGAAACACGGGCTGAGGGGGCGTACAGACAGGCCTGTAGCAACCATCAGGCTTACAGTAAAGCTTCCTCTCTTAAATTAATATTTCCTTTCCGTCTGTAAGTGGGGGTGGATAGGGAGAAGAAAAAAAAAAGAAAGAAATAAACTTCTAGAGTCTCTTCCGGCCCAGAAATCTGTGATTTCTAAGACCTCATTTCCTTGAGGTCTTGGGGATCTACACTAATTGGTTGAGCTGCTGCTATTCCACGGTGCTGGGTTTTAGCGTCTGGAAGATTCTGAATGGCCCACGCTGGTGAAGGCTGATGACCCAGTAAGCAAGGTGAACTGGGGTTTGCTTATTTGTGCTTAGTAACTAATCTGCTGTGAACACGTACAGAAGTTGTTGTTTGTTTTTTATTTTTATTTTTTTTTCACCACATCAAGCACTCTGCTTCTAGCTATGGCTGACATCTCTGTCTCCCTCACATCTCACAGGACCTTTTCCTACTGCATTGAAGCTTCTCTTCAAATACGCGATCCCTGACAGCGTCGGAGTATCCAGGGAGCAAAATAAGCACAGGCTTATTTGTGCTTACTCAGTAATCTGTAGTTAACAGCTTCACATGCTTTGTGGAGAACATTATGTGAGACTATTTACTTCTGGTTAAGCATAAGTAAGGCTGGTTTTAATTGTTTTTGGTCAAACATTCTTCTGAGTGATATAGCACTGCTGTCCATTTGCTGTACAAAGGTAACTCGTGGTTGCTGTGACACTGTGATGTGTCAAATGTGATAATGGTTACCTATGGTGGACAGTGTTTAGTGGACCTCCCCAGTTAAAAGAGGCTTGGAAGGAGGAGTGGTATCCACTATCAAAATAGCTTGCCTCTGGAAACCTTATGAACCTGGAGAGAGGATGAAAGTTATACAATCGTTCAGGTCTTTCATTCCTAGGGTCGCTATGAGTTGTCTGCGACTCGACGGCACTTAACAACAACAACAAGCCTGCACTTACCTTGCTTATTCAGTATTTTACCCTTGGAGACAGCATAAAACTGGGATCCTTAGAAGTAATACCGGTACACACTGTCATGGCTGGGGCCAAACAAAACCTATTGCCATCAAGTCAATTCCAACCCTTAATAACCCTACAGGACAGAGCAGAGCCATAGGATTTCTAAGCTACGAACTTTACTGAAGCAGACTGCTGTGTTTCTCTCCTTTGTAATGGCTGGTGAGTTCAAACTGCCAACATTTTTAATAGCAACTGAGCTCTTGGCCATTGACCACCACGACTCCCACGAAACATAGAAAACTAAATCCACTGTCATCAAGTCAAATTAGACACAGAGCAAACCTCCATTGGGTTTCTGAGGCTATAAATCTCTCTGGAAGGAGTCTGACTATCTTTCTCTTGCAGAGAAGCTGGTAGATTCAAACCACTAACCTCCTGGTTAATTACGCAAACACATGACACATTATGCCACTAGATCTTCATGGAACACATGTTGTCGTTATCTGCCATTAAGCCAAAACCAACTCATACCTGATCCCACAGCAAGTTTTCAGAGGCAGTAAATTGCACAAGAAGAAATTGCCTCTATTTATCTTGCAGAGCCCCTGATGGATTCGAACTGCATACCACTGGGTTGATAGGACAACTCCTTACCACTAGAGCACCAGAGCTCCCCAAAGAACATATGGTCAAGCATTATTTGAATTTGTAAGCCTGTTGTTCTTTGTGGAAATGTCCCATAAGTGGAGGGAAAGCCAGAAGTTATCTTCAAAACCAGAAAGGCACAGGAGCATAATGAGGCGCTCAGAGGCAAAGGAGAGTGAATACAGCTGCCCTCCCCCTCCACGCACAACATCAAGGCCACTGTGGCAATGTGGGTTTCATTAATGGCTCAAAGACAATATTTCACAGAGTTATAAGTTCAAGATGTTATTGAAAAACTCATACTGTGTTTTTTTTTCATCCCTGCCTCCCGCCACCCCCCAGGGCTTTCTTAAATCATTTTTTTTTAAATGCTGTTTAAACCTGGTTCCACAGAAGTGGTCATATTTCTAAGGGTCTGGGGCCATGCACACTGGGACCAGTGAAACCCAAAACGGTTAGGTGGAAGGATGATGCTATTTCCTCCTCCTCTCAAGGGGAGAGGGGGAAAGCTGTGAACCCGTTAAGTACATAAGCAGGATCGTGTGGGTGGCCCCTGAGACAGACACCTGTTTTGCTACTAAATGCAAGATCACAAACACAATTTTTCCGTAATATTATCCTATCTGAAGCTCAGCCAGCATTGCAAAGCCAAGGGGATTTCTAGAGAAATTCAGAGCAAAATCTCACAAGGTCTTAAAAGTATAATCTTGGGAAAGATCCATTACATTAGAAGAAAGAGTTTGAGTTTCATAATACTTGACATTTCTTTTTCCTAGATTGGACCTATTTCATGGTGCGGCTGTGCTGCTTCTTGATGGATGCTTAGGTTGGCTGTATGATGAACAATACCTCAGTTAGCTCTACTCTCTCTCACTCTCTCACACACACATACACAGACATTTATTAAAGATGACTTTTTTTTTCCCTAGAGGGAAGATTCTAATTACTATTACGGGGTTAAGAGTATTTATAGCTATACACAATTGATGTCTCAATAAATACTACCATATTACTTTCAAAAATTATAATGACAAGTCTCATTCACCCAAGAATTGAAGCTTTTGAATTGTGATTTTGGTGAAGAGCATTGACTACACCATGGACTCAACTCGGTGCTGTTAAGCAGGAAATGACACTCCACTGACCCTCCAGCAGGTTTTCTGGGCCTATAAATCATAAGGAGGAGATTGCTCATCTTTCTCGCTTGGATCTGCTGGTGAAGAGAAACCTTCAAAGAGGTGTGGCCTTTGGGTTGGCATCTTAGCTCACTAAGGACTGTGCCAGCAGAGCTTCCTGTCAGGGACTGCCTAAATAACAAACAAATCTATCTTGGATAAAGAGTAGCTTCTGGGAAGCAAAAAATCATGAGACTTTGTCTCACATACTTGGAGCTTGAGGTCAAGGGGTATCAGCCATTGGAAGGGGCCATCATGCTTGAAAAGATGGACGGTGAGTAAAGGAGAGGAAGAGCTTTAATAAAATGAGTTGACAGAATGACTGCAACAACGGGCAGACGGGAAGACTGTGAGGATGGAGCAGGATGGGGCAAGGAAGCTCTGTTATACTCAGGGTCACTGTGAGTCAGAAGCAACACAATGGCACCTAACAACAGCAACATTCTCACCAGCCATAGATTAAAGAGCCGGCTTGCACATTTTTGTGAGCACTGAGTCTTTTTTCTGCTGTTGTTGAGGTTTTTATTTGTTTTGTTTTAGGAGGCTTTTTGTTTGCTTTTTACCACTCTGATGGTCATTACATTAATTTTTTTCTTATATTGTTTTTATTTAGTTGAAATGTACACAACATAAATTAGACATTTTGTAGTGCATACCTTGATGGTGTTTAATCCATTCACAAGTTGTCTAAGCATGTGAGTTCTTTTACTATCTGATAAAATTGATGAACAGCAACTTTATCAGAGGAGCAAATAGTCTTCCGAGTGATCTCTGCTAACAACAGAGGAGCTAATTAGTTTCACTTTAAACGACTAGCCTAAAGATTGATGGTTTGAGTTGCCTTAGAAAACACATAGAGAGAGTTGCCTTAGAAAACCCATTTGGCAATCTGCTTCTGAAAGGCCACAGAGCTGAAAACCACACAGAGCAGTTCTACTCCATACACGTGAGCTATAACTAACAACAATGGCAGCTATGTCCGTGGATGGGAAGACTTAATATAAGATGCAATTCCAATCAGAATTCCATGGGTAGTCTTAAAATTAGACAGATCATTTTCATGCTTTTGTGTAAAATTACACATTCAAGAATTGCCAAAAAATTTTTTTAAAAAAATAGAAAATGTTAACATTTTCCATGAAAGTATTGGAAACAAAACAGTATAGTACTTGGTCCAGAAAGAAGGTTTGGAAGAGAATCTATGTATATGTGACAATGTGATACACAACACAGTGGCATTTTAATTCACTAACGAAAAGTGGTATGTCACTGGTCTGTCCATTTGCTGTACAGAGGTAACTCGTGGTTGCTGTGATACTAAACACTGTGACACCGATGTGTCAAATCCAATAACGGTTACCCATGGTGGACAGTGTTTGGTGGAGCTCTCAGGTTAAAACAAGCTTGGAAGCAGGAGTGGCATTCACTTCCAAAACGCCTTGCCTTCGGAAACCCTATGAATTTGGAGAAATTATGAAAGTTATACAAACATTCAGGTCTTTTGTTCATAGGGTCGCTATGAGTCATCTATTACTAGATGGCACTTAACAACAAACAAAAACAAGGAAAAGAACTTTCTCCCTTATAAATGGGAGCGCTGGTGGATTAGTGGTAAGGAGTTGCACTGCCAACCCAAAGGCATACGGTTCAAATCCACGAGCTTTTCCAGGGAAAAAAGGTGGGCCATCTCCTCCTGTGCAATTTACTCTTCTGAAAATCCACCAGTGGATCAATTATGAATTGTTTTTTTATAATAGCACTTAAGAACACTACCACTTTATAAATGGAATTGTCATGATTTGTTATATACCTCGTAAGGGGGGAAAAACCCAACTATGCACAGAATTTTTTTAATATGTCTTAGATGGATAGATAAAAGTTGTTAACCTTAAATTTAAATATTTTAAAGGGTAATTTAAGATATTTTTTAGTCTTGGGGTATTGTTATTATTGTTAGGTGCTGTCGAGTATGGCTCATAGTAACCCTACAAACAGCCAACTTGAACCTGCCCTCTCCTGTGCCATCCTCACCATGTTTGACACGCTCACGCCTATTGCTGAAGTCACTATCAATCTATCTCATTGAGGGGTCTTCCTCTCCTTCACTGACCTTGCATCTTTATAAGCATGATGTCCCTCGCTAATAAATACCTTACCTAGCTACATATCAAAAGTATGAAAAACAAAGCTTCACCATTTTTGCCTCCAAGAAGCACTCCAGTTGCACCTTCTCCATGATATTCTTGTTTGTTCTTTTGGAAGTCCATGTGATATTCAATAGTCTTCTCCAGCACCACAACTCAGAGGCATCAGTTCTTCTTCTGTCATCCTTATTTATTGTCCAGCTAGCTCTTTGATGCATAACGGGTGATCAAGAAGACTATAGTCTAAATTAGATATACTTTAGTCTTCAAACTGACATCATTGCTCTTCAGCACTCTGGAGAGGTCTCAGATAGCAGACTTACCCATGCAATATGTATCCTCACTGCTGGTACCAAAGGTGTTGATTATTGATCCAAAGAAGATGAAATCATTGATTATTTCAATCCTTTCTCCACATATCATAATGTTGACTATTGGCCCTATGGTAAAGACCTTTGCTTTCCTGATATTGAGATACAATCTATACTGAAGTCTGCAGTCCTTGATCTTCTGCAGCAAGTACTTCAAGTTCTCCTCACTTTAAGCAAGCTATGTTGTATCATCTGCATAATGCAGTTTGTCGATGAGACTTCCTCCAATCCTGGTGCCACATTCTTCCTCATAGAGTTTAGTTTCCTGAATTATTTGCTCAGCATACAGATTGAATAGATATTGAGAAAGAATACAATCCTGACACACTCCTTTCTTGATTTTAAACCATGCAATGTTCCCTTGCTCTGTTCACACAACATCTCTTGGTCTAGGTATAGGTTTCACATGAGCACAATTAAGTATTTTGGGATTCCCATTCTTCTAAATATTAGGCATAGTCTCACATAACTCAATATGAACTCAATTTTATTGCTAAAATAATATTTTTGTCAAGTTGGAACAAACTTATAGCTGACCCTAAGGATTTTCAAAGGCTATAAATCACTCAGGAGGGGATTGTCTTCTTTCTCCCTCAGAGAAGCAGGTGTATTTGAACTTCTTGCCTTCAGGTTAGCAGCACAACTCCTTATTCAATAGGCTATAAGCCTCTAGGAAATCCAGAATGCATAGTTAATTACATAAAAGTAAATACTACACACACACCCACACACACACACACACACACACACACACACACACACACACACTACTGTATATCAAATAACAAGACCAAGAACAAGATGAAAAGACAAAATTGTCTTTTTAAGATCCATAAAAATAATAAGTGTTAAGGTGATTGAGCTTCTACAAATTTATAGGAAAAAAATAAAGTAAAATACAATTAAGGATGTGAAAAGGCATCCATGTAAGAGAAAATGTTATGAAATAACCAATAAACATAGTAGAGTAGGCTCAGCCTTGCATATAGAAATGCAGATCAAAATAACCACGTGCTCTGTTGATGTGAAATACCCAGAAATGATAACTCCATAGAGACAGAGACCAGACTGGTGGCTGCCAGAGGCTGATATGAGATAGAAATGGAGATAGCAACAGCTTCATGGGTGTGTGGCTTCCTTCTGGCGTGGTGAAATGGTTGTACACTGTATAGTTCAAAATGGTTTACAGTAAGGAAAACCAAAAAGGCTGTCAAATTGGATCCAGGCATTCAAGGTAAAAACAAGTACATCAATAGGCTAGATGTATATATTAAAACTCATCAGATTTGTTTTATCAGAAAACTGTATAAAATCTAAAAGGCACAGGTCACATCTACCAAAAGCTTTGATGCTTACACTCTATTTTCACCACTCAGAGACATAGTATGTCTTTCTCTTTTATTTGATAGTTGTCATGATTTGTGTTCATAGTCAACAATTAGAATTTGTCACTAATATGAATGGAGCTGTGCTGTCAGTAGAACAGGCATATTCATCTTGGAGAAAATGCAACCCAGATGCTCCTTATTAACGTGGATGATGACATTTCCTCTCACATGCAATGAGATGGGTTGACCCAGTGACTGCAGTAATGGGCTTGAGCATGGTGGAGATTGTAAAGTGGGTGCAGGATAGGGGCAGGTTTTAACCTGTTCTTCACAGGGCCACTATGAGGCGTACCCAACTCGATGGCACCTAACAACAGTGACACAGCAGTCAAGCACTTACATGCTAACCAAAAGGTTGGAAGTTCAATTCTAACCAATAAAAGTTACAAAAGATGTATCATTCTGCTTCCATGAAGATTTATAGCCTTGGAAACCCTATCAAGCTCAAATTCATCACTAGAGAATTGGAATTGATTCATAATTGACTTTCTAGTGGGTGTTCTTTAGAAGCTATAAATCACAAGGAATAAAACTATCCATCTTTCTCCCAGAGAGCAACTAGAAGATTCAAACTACCTGATTATGGGTTGACAGCGTGACTCCTAATCTACAAGGCCACCAGAGTTCCCTAGGAAATCCTACAGGAAATTCTATTCTGTCTGATAGGGTCACTAGGAGTTGGAAGCCACTCTTCAGCAATGAGCTCAAATGTCCCAGTTAAAAAAAAAATAATATAAAAAGAAAGCTAGCTGAATTGATAGATGGACACCCTGGTCAAGAATGAGGAGAGGTAAAATATGGATATCTAGTCATGTCTTAGTTCTCATTTCTTTAGAATATATACCTAGTGGTAGAATTGCTGGATCAAACTTTTTCAATTATTTTTATTCTTTTGGAGAACTCTTTTGATTTAACTTTTAGAAGATTCCAGTCATGTAGTTTATCTTCTGTTGTGCATTTTTATATTGTGTTTGCTAGTCTGTGGCATAAATTAAGGCCTCTAACTGGTCTGAAGCAGCCTGATTATACAGAGGTCTGATCTCTGTTTCAGGTGAGACATAAGGTGCAATGTTTATTAGTCATTGGGAATGAATTGATTGTATTCGGCCTCTTATTTAAAAAGGCCTGGGGTCAGCAATATGGGCTAGATTCCAGGTGGGGAAGTGGTTTGGGTTAGGCTGAGTTTAATTGTTTTTGGTCAAGCATGCTTCTAAGTGGTATAGCACTGGTCTGTCCATTTGCTATACAGAGGCAACTTGTGGTTGCTGTGATGCTGAACACTGTGATACTGATGTGTCAAATCAATATTGGTTACCCACAGTGGACAGTGTTTGGTGGAGCTTCCCAATTAAAACAAGCTTGGAAGCAGGAGTGGCATCTAAATAGCTTGCCCCCGGAAACTGTATGAACTTGGAGAAATGATAAAAGTTATATAAGTGTTCAGGTCTTTCTTTCATAGGATCACTATGAGTTGTCTATGATTCGACGGCACTTAACAACAAGTTTGCCCCTATTTCTTCTTGGAAAATTTGTATAGTTTCAGGTTTTATATTTAGATATTTGATATAGATATACACACAGTCATTGGCTGTTTACTACAGCAAAGAGATGTAAACAACCTAAGTGCCCATTAACAGATTAATGGGTAAACAAACAGGAACACACACAATGGAATACTATATAATCTTTCAGAACAATGGAGTATCAGTACTTTGTGATGTGGATGGAGAACAATATGCTAAGTGAAACAAGTCAATCACAAATATTCCAAGGGCCCACTACTATAAAAAGTTAAGAAAAAGTTTACATATATATATAGAAAGAAACATTATTTTATGGTTACTGGAAACTGAGGAGAGAGGAAGAAAAATTAGTAAGTGGCTAAGAGACATGTATTAAATTGAGTGAAGATAAATGCAAAATACAATAAGATAGTGTTGATCACAATATTATTAAGAAAAATGAAGACACAGAGAGGTACACAAGAATTACAGTAAAAAAAAAAAAAAGGTACATAGTGCAAGCAAGGAAGACCCTGGATAAGATGGACTGACTCAAGTGAGCAAGGTAATGGGGTAGATGTGTCAGAGACAATGAAGTTGGGTCACGATAGAGCAGTGTTCAGAGATGCTGTACATAGGGTCACTGTGGGTCACAAGCAATTCAATGGCTCGATGGCACATAACAACAACTGTTATATACACAACTTGGCATTACTAATAATAACAGACCTTCATTTCCAAGCGGATACACAGGCTGACAAGCAAGATGAGCTTTTATATGTGAGTGAATGAGACTACACACACAACCACTGAGGTTTAGCATATGATATTTTTACATCTGTTCCTGTATCTGTATGTACTGTAAATAGATAGGGACCCATGCATGCCATAGAGTGAACAGGGAGAAAACAATTTCAACTTCTTCATCATAACCAAAAACTTTTAGGGAATGAATTTCTGGACCTGGGAGCACAAGATTACAGTCCCAGGAGGCATTAAGGTCAATTGGCCTAACATAGTCTACAAAGACAGTGATCTGTATCTTACATGGGTGAGTGGTAAGAGAGGCCCTAAAAACTTGTGTTATCGTTGTTGCTGTATGCCTTCAAGTCAGAACTGACTAATAGCTGATTTTCCAGCAGGGTTTTGGAAATAGTAAATCTCATGAAAGGGGATTGTCCATCCTTCTCCCATGGAGCAGCTATTAAATTGAAAAACTGCCTGCCTCTGGGATTGCAGCACAGCTACCTACCACTAGGCCCTGTGAGCAATCTAATGTGCAACTGTTGCTTTCTTCTTAAACAGAGAAAAGAGTGAGAATATGAAATGAGTGGATCAATAGTGAACACTGCATTAGAACAGATGAGGGGAAGAACTGTCTGAAAGGAATATAAGATTAGGCATTATTTGTATATCAATTTGGAACAAGGGGTGTATTATGTGATGGGATGGGCCAGGGAAGGGGAGGAAGAAAATGTACAGCAATGCAAAAATAAATAAATGAATGAATGAATGAACGAACGAATGAATAAATAAATAAATAAATGCCAAAAAAGTAAAAGAAGGGTGAAGATCAAAGACTTTTAGTCCAATGGACGAATGGACCATGTGAGCTTCAATCTGCACGAGCGAGCCTGAGAGCAGAACTAGATGGGGCCCCACCTACCACTACTTATCTCTCTAAAAGAGATCATCACAGGAAGGTGTTCCTGATGCACTGGAGAAATATATGGAGGAAAAACCCCAGAGTAATTAAAAAAAGATCAAGCTTCCTGGTCTGATCTGGCAGAGACTGCTTGGACACTTAGTCACTCTTCAAGCCTGGATCTGAACTCACCCTCACTGCTCAACTGCCAGTCAAACAGCCGATAACCCTATAATGTGATTGGTAAGACCAGGGAGGAACACAATCCTTAGAACAATCAGCCATACGAGATTTTAAAATCAGTAAGACCCCCGGAATAGATGGTATACCAATTGACATATTTCAGCTAACAGATGCTGCCGTGGATGTGCTCACCAAGTTGTGCCAAGAAATCTGGAGAACAACCACTTGGCCAACTGACTG
>NW_006399804.1:13136343-13146126 GCF_000299155.1 Elephantulus edwardii | reverse complement strand
GGATGGATGGTGAAGAGATTGAGATTGTACACAGCTTTAGTTTGCTTGGCTCCATAGTCAACACTCTTGGCACCAGCAGCCAGGAAATTAAAAGACATTTTGCAATGGGAAAGTCTGTTGTAATGGACCTTTCCAAAGTACTGAAGAGCAATGGTATCACTCTGGAGACTAAGGTACATCTGATACAGTCCATGGTCTTTGAAATCACTTGTTATGCAGCAGAGAGTTGAATGATGACTAGAGAGGATAGAAGGAGAATTGATGCCTTTGAGCTGTGATGCTGGAGAAGAGTACTAAATGTACCATGATCTGCCAAGAAAACAAACAGATTCAGCATGGAGAGGGTTAAACCAGGCTGCTCCTTGGAGGCAAGGATTCTGGGGCTTCGTCTGACATAGTTTGGACATATTGTAAGGAGGGACAGGTCCTTGGAGAGGGACATTATGCTTGGTAGGGTAGAGGGACAGCGCAGGAGGGGAAGACCCTCTATGAGGTGGATTGATTCAGTGACTGGGGTAATTGGCATGGGTGTGTCAGAGGCAGTGCTATTGGCACAGGATAGTGCAGGGTTTAGGGCTGTTGTACATAGGGTCACTATGAGTCGCGAGTGACTTGATGGCACATAACAACAACAACAACAAGTTGCAAGACTGATGGTTTCTTGGGGCAAAATGTTGAATGATGCAAGAAGCATCAAAAGAAGATAGAATTCATACAGAGTCCTGATACTCAAAAGAAAGAGACCATGCTGAAGACCATTTCAGAAGGTAGTATATGGTCATAAACTAACAGTATATCCAAGAAGCACTGAAGACATTGACAAAAAGCCAGGCTCCAGTATTAATGGAATGGCATTTGAAATGTATCAACAAACAGATGCAACACAAAAGATATTCACTCAGCTGTGCCATGAAATTTGGAAGATGTGGCCATCCAACTGGAAAAGATCCATATCTGTGCCCATTCTTAAGAAAGATGATCCAAGAGAATGTGGAAATTATTGAACAATATTACTGCTCTAACTCACAAATATCTCTCATCATCCCGAAAAAGAAGGTTGTGTGTTGTTGTTGTTATGTTCAGTTGAGTCACCTACGATTCATAGTGACCCTATGTACAACAGTTCTGAATCCTGTTCTATTTTGAGCCAACTTTATTGTCTCTGACACATTTACCCCCATTACCCTAGTCACTGAGTCAATCCACCTAATCAAGGGTCTTTCTCTCCCGCGCTGTCCCTCCACCCTCCCTCCACCCTCCCAAGCATGATGTCCCTCTCCAAGGACTGGTCCCTCCTTGCAACATGTCCAAAGTATGATGGATGAAGCTTCAGAATCCTTATCTCCAAGGAGCAGCCTGGTCTCACCCTCTCTAGGATGAACTTGTTTTTTCTCCCAGAAGTTCATGGTATATCCAATACTCTTCTGTAGCACCACAGCTCAAAGGCATCAATTCTCCTTCTATCATCCCTAGTCATTGTCAGACTTTCTGATGCATGGCAAGTAATGGTGAAAACTATGGCCTGGATTAGGTGCACCTTAGTCTCCAGGCTGACATCATTGCTCTTCTATACTCTAGAAAGGTTCCTGATGGCAGATTTTCCAGGTGCAATACGTTTTTTTATTTCCTGACTGCTGGTACCAAGGGTGTTGATTGTAGAGCCAAGCCAGCTGAAGCTGTTAATAAGCTCAATCTCTTCACCATCTGTCATGATGTTGCCAATCAGCCCAGTGGTGAGAATCTTTGTTTTCTTGATGTTGAGCTTCAGTGCAATATAAGAGCAGTCAGCTCCCATACACACCTACTCCAGACTTCAGAAAGCCACAAGAATAGCTAGAGAAGGAAGGTTGTGAAGTGGGTATGAGGGTGAAATTTTAGTTCATACTGGATTGTACTTTTAATATCTACAAATAATCATTCTGACAGCTAAGAGTGAACCTAAGGTCATGAAATCTGCTTGCCAAATGGGCAGGGAATGGGTATCAGAAAGAGCTTGTTGAAGGCAATGGAAAGGGGGGAAAAATGTTGTTTCCTGATTATATCCCATTCTAATCAGTCTATACCATAATCAGTTACAGAGGATATATTTCTCCTTTTATTCCACTTTCAAAGTTCACTTATCATGGAGAGTCTGCCTACCTACTTCACTGTAGTAACACCATGAACTAAAAGATGGCGATGAGCAATCGAATTTGACACAAACACTGGTGCTTGACTCCCTTGCCCATAATCGTAGTCTAGACAGCCATCAACAAAACATTTAAACATTTTCTTTCCATCCTATCTCTTGGTTTCTGGACCCTGCATCTCTTCCTAATAGAGGCAATCAGAATCTGTGATCATAATTGACACTGATCTCTTTCTGGTTTGCTTTTGACTAAACACAAGCAAACTGAAGATTCTGTAGAGCAGCAGAAAAGTCTGATTGCAAATTTCAGTGCTGGCCAGAACTTCAATGCAAGAACCTTAACATCTAATTTTATCAGCAGATGTAATTACCAAATATCTATAAACAATAGTTAAAGCTGGTGAACAAATACACTTCTCTTGTAGCAAAGTTTACATTACCTCTCACTTGGAGTACCAGCATGCCTCCACTCTGAAAAGTTTTCTTCCCATTTACTTTTTATAGTAATGTGACTCTACCACTGTTCACCCATGTCGGTGCTATTTCCTAAGGTGACATCTTTGTCCCCAAAACCTCTAAAATACCACTGTGCCCCTAATACAATGCTTTATTCATTAGCAAATCATTTTTGGGGACAACTATTAAGGGTAAGTCCGGACACTGGGTGTATAATGCAAAGACAATGAAATCCCTAACTTTATGGAACTTTCATTATAGTGGGGAAAGTCAGTCAACAATAAATTGACAAATTGCAAACTAAAACAACCCAATTATGTTGATAAATAGATGATGCGACATTCTGTGGTTAGCCTGTGAAAGAAATGAACATGGTGATTTTTTCGCATGGTGATTTATATATATAGTGATAGCGAATAGAGATTAATATAAATAGATGTTTAAGCAGTGTTCTCCCAAACTTTGCATACATCAGTATCCAAATGCCATCTTGTGGCTGATTATTCACAGTAGGCCTCATTTATTTGGTGCCATTCATCTCACATCTGTTAAAAAGTTTTTTGGAGTCAATGGAGTTGCCTCCTCATGGCTCCAGAGTTTTATGTCCTTATTTTACTCAGGTTATTAGGCACAATTCCATGTCTGATGGCTTCAGGATACTAGCAGCAGCGCCAGTTTTACTCCAGGTTCAAATGACTTCTTTGATTGTAATGGATTTAATTCAAGCACACCATAATAAAATATTTACGGTTAGTGTACATAGGATGCTGTAGCAGAAATATTTACACATTTAAACCAGTGTACAGAATCACTTTACAGTCCCTATGTTCAATGTAACAATAACATCATTACGTAGAATAAACAGGACTGAATTATTCCCCAAAATCTTGGTCTCCATAAATAGTAGCCTGAATTCTTGGCTCAATGCTACAATCTTGGCTTGCTAACTCTTGAGTCTAATAAAATGCTTTTTTTTTTAAACAAAGTTTCAGGCAAAGTCTATAACTCACAATTTATCTTTAAGTCATACTCTCATTACTGCGTATGTCAAATCTTTACATTCTGTTCACTAGCCCTCCAGACCCCACCTCTGCAATACATCATTATTTGCACTGTTCAGAAGACCCATGGAAGTAAAGAAAATGAAGTGATAGATTTATCTTTTTCAAAAAATAATCAAGTAATAAAGCCACACCAATAAATATTATTAACATTACTCAGTGGTATAACTACAATATTATAAATACTTAGATAAGCTTGTTTCTCTTGCTTCACAGGAAATAACCACAAAATAGGTAGTTTAAAACAACACACCATATCAATTCACAATTCTGTCTATCAAGAAGTCTGATATGGTATGACTGTTTTCTCATCAGCCAAATAACAGGTTTCTGTAATCGTAGAATTGAGATTTCCATATTCTTGACACAAGGAAAGAAAATATTTTGCTTTAATTTCTGTACCTAGCTGGATAAAATTATCTTTTTAAAAAAAATAAGTGATCACATTAGGCCTACCTGGATAATCTCCCCTTTCGTACTATACCATGACATAATCATTGACACAGAAGAGATAACAGGTACCACCCCAGAATTCTGCCTACCATATCACATGCCCGTTATCCAGGAAAAAACATGGAAACATTATTAATATTTTACAAGAACCTCTCTGATTTTATCCCCCCTAATTCTGCTGCCAACTCAAAGCAATCAGTTTCAATGCATGTGCCTTTCTAGCAGCTGCTACAAGAAGGAGATGGGCAAACTCCTTCTGTATGATTCATGTTGTTGTTAGGTGCCAATGAGCCAAGTACGACTCATTGCAACCCTATGAACAACAAATCTGAAACCTGTCCCATCCTGTACAATCTCATTCCTCCTGGCCCACTATAGCAGTTACTGTCAATGCATCACTTCCTCTCTTTCACTAACCCTCCACCTTTCCAAACCTGATATTCTTCACCAAGGAATAGCCTCTTCTAACAACAACATGCTGGGAGTATGTGAGACAAAGCTTTGTCATCTCTGTGTCAAGGAGCATGCTGACTGCCCTTTCTCTAAGACATATCTGTTTGTTCTTTGGCAGTCCATGGGATATTCAGTACTTTTCTCTAACATCACAACTCAAAGGCATCAATTTTTCCTCTGTCATCCTTATTCATTGTCCAGCTTATCAGATGCATAACAGGTAATTTAAAAGGCCATAGTCAGAATCAGGGACACCTTAGTTCTCAAACTGACATTGTTGGTCCTCAATAATTTGGAGATGTCTTTGACAATGGACTTTCTAGATGTAATACAACTTATCTCCTGATTACTGGTACCAAGGATATTGATTGTGACTCCAAATAACAAGAAGTTGTTAACATTTTAAATAATTTCTCCATCCATCATGATGCTATCTATTGGTCCAATGGTGAGAATTTTTGTTTCCTTGATGTTGAGATATAATCTATATTGAAGCATGCAGCCTTTGATCTTTATGTCTCAAGTCCTCTTCACCTTCAGCGAGCAAAGTTGTGTCATCTGCATAACACAGTTTGCTGATGAATCTTCCTCCCTTCCTGATACCCCGTTCTTCTTCAGAGTCCAGCTTCTCAAATTATTTGCTTGCATACAGATTGAATAGCTATGGAGAGAGGATACAACTCTGATACACACATTTCCTGATCTTAAACTTTGTAAAAGAAAATTAATGCCTTTGAGCTGTGGTGCTGGAGAAAAGTGTTGAATATACCATGGACTGCTATGAGAATAAACAGGTTCAACCTAGAGAGAGTGAAACCAGGCTGCTCCATGGAGGCAAGGATTCTGAGGGTTTGTCTGACATACCTAGGGCATGTTGAAAGGAGGGACCAGTGTTGGGAGAGGGACATCATGCTTGGAAGGGCAGAAGGACAGAGAAAGAGAGGAAGACCATCAATTATATGGACTGATTCCGTGACTGGGGTAATAGGGTTAGGTGAGTCAGAGACAGTAGAGTTGGCACAGGATAGAGTAGGTTTCAGGGATATTGTACATAAGGTCACTATGAGCCACAAGTGACTCTACAGCACAACAACAACAATGTTCTCTTGCTCTATTCAGACCACAGACTCTTCATCTAGGCATAGGTCTTGCATGAGCACAATTAAGTGTTCTGAGATTCCCATTCTTCTCAATGTGAGCCATAATCTGGTATGATCTCCAAGTCAAATGCCTTTGCATAGTTAATAAGTCCTAAATAGATGCTTGTGTCTATTTCTAACTTGAATGTATATAGAATGGATGTAGGAAAACTAGAAGTTGTAAGAAAATCCAAATGGAACAAATGAACATGACATTCAAAGCATTAGTGAGATGAGATGGATTGGCAGTGACCAATTTGAATGAAATAATTTCATGATATACTATGCAACGAACGAAAAACAGAAGAGATGTGATTCACTCATAGTTAAAAAGACAGTTGCAAGCTTTATTCTAAAGTTCAATGTTGTGAGTGATAGGATATGAGCCAAATGCATACAAGCAAGATCTGTTAATAAGACTATTACTCGAATATATGAGCCAACAGCTAGATCCTAAGAGGAAGAAGTTGAAAGTTTTTACCATATTTTGCAGCCTGAAATTGACCAAACATGCAATCAAGATGTGCTAATGATAACTGGTGACTGGAATGCAAAAGTTGGAAACAATGAAGAAGGGATGGTGGTTGGAAAGTACAGAAATGAGACTGGAAATCAAATGATTAAATTTTGTATGTCCAATGATTTATTCATCGTAAATACTTTTTTTAAAAAAAATACAAATGGAGACTTTTACCAGGGACTCCACCTAACAGATTGCATAGGAATCAGATTGACTACATCTGCAGAAGGAATCATTTGAGAAGCTGAGTATCAGCAGTCAAAACCAGGCCAGGTACCAACTGTGGAACAGACCAGCAATCACTTATGTGCAAGTTCAGTTTAAGGCTGAAGAAAAGTAAAACGAGTCTACAAGAATCAAAATATGCCCTTGAATCTATCCCACTGGAATAGATTACAGTACTAATCCTTGGGATGCTTGCATGTGTGTGTTTGTATGTGTGTGTGTGGGGGGGGGTATTTTCTTTTACCAAGTAGATAGACAATTTTAATAAATCTTTTTTATGCGATACAGAACAATGTTCTTTCTATATTTTCCATAAAGGTTGTCATTCTTTTATTCAATTTGCTTCATTCTTACTAATTTTTGACACCTCATCTATTCTCAGAATTTACTTTCTTTGAGCGTAGGCATTTCTGTTTTATTCTCTGTCTGATACATAAAAAGCACTAATAAATATTTGTTGGATTAATAATTCAGCTACTGAGAAATGACTGTTAGGACCTGTCACTATTGTGATCTGTTTGTTAATGTCTCCTGTTGCATTTTAATATATGGTTCCTATATTTAGAGGTTATATTATGAAGAACATAGAAATACATAGTGTGTTCTGTTTTACGGGTTCAAGTGCTATTCTTAATATTGGAAACCTGTGCTGCAAAAGGTGGAGGGTCAGCCAAAAAGAGGAAAACCTTCAACAAGATAGAGTGACACAGTGAGTACTGCAATAAGCTCAAGTGTGTCAGAAAGTGTGAAGATGGCATCGGATGGGGCAGGGTTCAGATCGGTTGTTCATAGGGTAACTATGGGTCATATTCAACTTGATGACACCTAACAACAACAATATATCTAGATGAAGCAGCAGTTGTGCAGACAGAGCAAAGAAATATTACGTGGCTTAAAATTAAGAAAGGTATGCATCACGGTTGTATCCTTTCTCCATACCTATTCAATCTGTATGCTGAGCAAATTATTCAAGAAGCTGGACTTTATGAAGAACATTGCATCAGAACTGGAGGAAGACTCATCAATAACCTCCAATATGCAGATGACACAACCTTGCTTGTTGACAGTGAGAAGGACTTGAAATGCGAAGATCACTGACTATAGGCTTCAATATAGATAGCACCTCAACATCAAGAAAACAAAAATTCTCACCACTGGCCTGACAACGTCATGATAGACGGAGAAAAGACTGGAATTGTCAATGACTTCTTACTTGGATCCACAATCAATACACTGGGTACCAGCAATCAAGAGATCAGGAGACATAGTACATTGGGAAAAGTCTGTAGTCAGGGATCTCTCCGAATTCTTGAGGAATGATGATGTCAGTGTGAGGACAAAGGTGTGACTGATTCTGGCCATGATCTTTTCAATCACGTGCTATGCTGCTGAGTACTGCATAAATAAAAGTAACAGAATAATTGATGCCTTTGAGCTGTGGTGTTGTAGAAGAGCACTGAACATACCGTAAACTGCCAAAAGAAAAAACAAGTATGTCTTAGAAAAGGTGCAGCCAGAGTGCTCTATAGAGGCAAGGATGAAGAAGCTGCTTCTCTCATACTTTAGGCATATTGCTAGGAGAAGCTATTCCTTGAAAGGGACATCAAGCTTGATGGTGGAGGGGAAGCTTAAAAGAGGAAGACTCACAACCAAGTTGAAACAATGACTGCAGTAATGGGCTCAAGTGTGTCAGAGATTGTGAGGATGGCACAAGACAGGACAGGGTTCCGATCCATAAGGTTGCCATGAGTCATACTTGACTCAGTCACAATAACAAAGGGTTTTGATCTGTTTTCATGAAATTGCTATGAGTTGTAGTTGACACAATAGCATCTAACAACAATTTTCCTGGTGACCACTAGTAACAGTTTATTACCAATAATATATTTTGTCTTAAATATTTTTATCTGATATGAATATAGGGAGCTCTCTGGCAATATCATTTTTATTTTGGTTAGTATTGGTCTGGTACATCTCTATTTTAGTGCTTTGAATTTTTATATGTTCCCAGGTTGTCTCTTATAAATTAACCAGAACTAATTCGTGCTTTATTTTTTTAGGGTACTCTGATACTCAAATAGTAAGGAGCTGTGCTGACAACCCAAAGGCATGCAGCTTGAATCCACAAGTTCCTCCACAGAAGAAATATTAGTATTTCCCTCCTATTTCATTTACTGCCTCTGAAAACCTACTGTAGGATGAGCTATGAGTCTCTTCCAGTTTGATGGCTCATAACAACATTTACTGAATTATTAATCCAAAGACTTCTCTGATGGTCCAAATCCATCATCAGCTTTGAAGGTGAAAGATGGGCAGTCTCTTCCCTCTTCCCATTACCATTTCCAACCTTGGAAATGAAGGGTCTCTATGAATGAGACCCAACTCAATAGCAATGATTTTGAGGGTTCTTTAAAATCGAACTTAATAGTATGTGTTATTTAACTAGAGTCTAGCATCTTTACATATATTGTGATCACTAATAAATAACATTTATGATTTTTTTTCCTCCTGTATTATTTGTAAATTCTGTTCTCCTATCTTTTCAGTATTTTTCCAATATCATTTCTCTCTTTTTTTGAATGGCTCAAGTTTTTCTCTCCAATACTTTAGTGGAGCCCTGCTCATGTCTAATTTTAATCTTTATTCATTATTTTTTACATACATATTTAAGAAGTAACTGTTTGCAAATATCTTTCCCCTGCCTTTTAATAATATAAAAACCCTAGAACATTACACATTGGTAATTATGCTTTCTTAATTTTCATTCTATTTTATTTTCATAGCTCAAGTGAAACATATTGCTATTTACATAAGCAATGCTTGCTCACCAATAGTTTTTCTTTCTACTTTTGTATCTCAGACCATCCTTCTTGGATCATTCTCCTTTTGTCTGACTACATTCATTAAAATTGCTCTTAGTATGGGTCCTTCTGTTACTAGTCAACTCTTTTAAGCTCATTGACTGAAAATATTTTATTTACCTTTATTCTTTAAAGATAACTTCTCTGAATATACAACTTTGTGCAAAAGTTTCCATTTCTTATAACAGTAGATATATTTTACCACTTTTCTAGTTTCCAATGTAGATGTTAGGAAGCCAACCTCAACTCTACACTTCATTCCTAGGTTAATGCATTACTTCTGTTTTTAACCTCTCTCTTATCCTTGGTTTTCTACACTTTTACTGTGATAATTCTATCCATGAAATAATTCTTCTTCTCTTTTTTTAAATACTACATGAGATTCTCTCTCATTGGACAATGACTAGGGAGGATAGAAGGAGAATTGACGCCTTTGAGCTGTGGTGCTGGAGAAGAGTATTGAATGTACCATGGACTGCCAAGAAAA
>NW_006399804.1:13133294-13135468 GCF_000299155.1 Elephantulus edwardii | reverse complement strand
GTTTTTTTGTTTCCTGGCTGCTGGTGCCAAGAGTGTTGACCGTGGAGCTGAGTTATAGTCATTATCTCTTAAAAAATTAAATCCTCTCATTCATTCTTTTATCTCTTGAAATTAAGACTTCTTGCACATGGTTCTTTTAGTTTTTCAATACATATGTGTTAATCTCATTCTACCTATTAAGTTTCTTCTCATATGTGGTCTCTTTATATATCTGTGTTACATTCTGAATAATTGTTTCTAACTCATTTTTTTTGCCACGTAATCTGCTGTCGAACACATCTACTGGATATTTTAATTCAAACATCCTTTTTCTTTTTACTTCTGAAAATTCTATTTGATTCTTCTTGCAAATCTTTTTGTCATTTCTTTTTCATATTCTTCCTCATGTTCTTAGTTCTTCCTCTAATGTGATTGTCCAAACACCTGAAATCTTTGCAAATCTGATTTGACTGTTTTCACAATTAGCTTTTTTCTACTGAGTATTTTTATCATTTTGCTCATCTTATTGGAATCTTGTCTGTAGGAACGCTTTGGTGCTTGCATTGAAGTTGATTTCCTCTCAAGGGGCCTAGGCTTGCTTCTTGCAGTTTCCTGTGGCATTTACCAGCTCTTAATCTTTTAAAATTAAGTTAGGTGATTGAAGTTTTCATGATTTTGTCAATTTTTTGATCACAAATTAACACCTTTTAGACTGCCAATTCAGGGGAAGCCTGGTTATGGCTAAGAATTCTTAGAGGAACAACTTCTTTTTTTTTTTTTTTTTCCTCTCTCTAGCCATACCGGCAAACTTCCCTGATATCCCTTTCAGTTTTTTTTTTTTTTTTTTTCCTCTCTCTAGCCATACCGGCAAACTTCCCTGATATCCCTTTCAGTATGGTGAATTAATATCTGAATTGTGCTACAAGAAATGCATGGTTTTAGGAACATTTCTCCTTTTGGAGTTATGAATTGCCTTATCCTGTCCCTAATATCTTCATTGCAACCATCCATAGAAAGATCAAGATCAGAGTTTTTGCAGATGCCTTTAAGGTGAAAGCAGTGTTAGAGGTTCTAAAATTCCTCTTTGCATTTCATTTCGGTGCTTAGATGATCTCTTGTTTTCTTGCCAGTCAGTAATTAATTGTAAAAGATATAGTAAACTTTCCAGCATTCTTAATTGCCTCTACACCTACACACACACACACACACACACACATTCTCTCTTAACACTTTGCTAAAGAGTAAATTCTAACTCATAGCTTTAAAAAAAAAAAAACAAAAACAAAAAACAGCAAACCAAAACACCAAACAACCCACAACTCAATTTATTGCCAATAGTTGTAAAGTCAGAGGTGACTCATAATTTTTCAGACTCATGGTTTTCTGCAGTTATACATTCCATAGCAGGAGAATGTCCACATTTCTCCCACAGAACCACTGGTGGGCTCAAGCCACTTGCCTTTGCTTTGGCAGCATTACTCCTTAACCACTAGGCCACCAGAGCTCCTTCGGTGGTAGACATATTCAGATTATCTAAATCGCTAGGTTGCTGGAAATGTAAGTCTGTCTTAGGCTTTCATCTGTTTCCATATATAAACTTCATAATCATGTGAGGACATGGATGTTGAAAGGAAATATCAAAATAAATGCACTATTAAGAGATGGTGACATATGTGAAGACTATAATCCAGTTTAAACTCTTCACTCCCTAATTTGACACAACCATTGACACTAATTATTGGATATCGTTAAAAACCAAGTGTTGTTTGATACATGTTTTTAAGCTATTTTTTAACTGGTTATCTTTCATTCTCAGTAGAGTGAGTGCTCCATGATTCCTTGTCTTTTTCTGCATGATTACCATCCCATCTTGGGGATCTGCCTACATGAGAAGAACACAAGTGTGGGGTGTTGTTTATAGAAAAGATTCTATCTGGACAGCATGTATTTTTTAAAATGATCATTAGAATAATGTTTTTTAAAAAAACAAAGTAAAGCAACCACTTTTACCTTAAGCATTGGTTTTCAGTAACAAACATATCAGCAAAAATAAAAACTTTATTTGGAGAATTGATTAGTCCTTCATTAATCGTCAAGCCAATTAAATTTTCAAAAGCATTTAGAAATATAAAGAGACCTATTTTCCAGCACTATTTTCAATATTTACATAAGATTTTTAAAAATAGCTGATATGT
>NW_006399804.1:13111099-13127629 GCF_000299155.1 Elephantulus edwardii | reverse complement strand
TGAATCACTTCTTGTTAATGTTGTTAGGGGTTGTTGCATCAAAAACAATGCATATTTAAAAAAGAAAAAAAGAAAACAATGCATATTTATTTATTTTACATCATCTTCTTTTCCTAGGCAAATTATCACTAAAGCTTGGTTTTTGTTGTTTTTGTGAACTGGGGGGAAGGATTACAGATTTTATCAGCTTTTCCTGCAACAATTCATATACATATAGTGTCATCTCGTTAATTGCAATCTCTATAATATAACAACAATTTCCCACTTCCTATCTGTGCCTCCATTCCTCCTTCTAGCATAAACTTTCTCACCTTCTGAACTCTGTGTTTGGGCAAATGCTGTCCTTCCGATATTGATTGGTTAATTGTTCTAAGAAATCCTGCCTCCATACTGTAGCTATTCACCCGACAGAACAGTCTACCATATGGGTAGAAATTTAGGCATAAGAGAAAAGTAGTGACTATACCTTGGACTACTAAGAGGACAAACAGGTTTTTCCTAGAGATGGTGAGACCAGGCTGCTCCTTGGAGGCAAGGATTCTGAAGCTTTGTCTGACATACTTTGGGCATGTTGCAAGGGGGCACCAATCCTTGGAGAGCGATGCCATGCTTGGGAGGGTAGAGGACAGCGCAAGAGAGGAAGACTCTTGATTAAATGGATTGATTCACTGGCTGGGGTAATGGTAACAGGCATGTCAGAAACAATTAGATTGGCACAGGATAGAGCAGGGTTTAGGGATGTTGTACATAGAGTCACTATGAGTCTAAGGCAATTCAACCCTACATAACAATAAACAATAACAAAGGCCATAGTGGCAGGAGATCTATCATTTTCCACCCAACCAGCAAGTTTAATCTTTTTTATAATTGTGAGTCTTGCTCCACATTTCTTCTACTCTACCAAAGATCTTTCCATGTAATGCCTTTCACAATGGTTGGTAGTGGTAGCCAGACATCATCTAGTTCTGCTGACCTCAGGGTTATAGAAGCTGATGTTTCCATAACTCATTAATTCTTTCAACCTATTGTTTCCATGAATATTTGATTGTCTTCACCCTTCTTTGCTGCAGAAGGTGAGAGATAAAAATTGCACCTTAACTGCTATTCATAAGCTTTTAAGAACCCAGATGGTATTTACCACATGTAAAACGTACGTGTGTGTGTGTGTGTGTGTGTGTGAGAGAGAGAGAGAGAGAGAGAGAGATTTTTGAACCAACTGACCTTGGAGCCTCCCAAGGCTAAGATCCTGAGCCCTGAGCCCAAATGAATTATGCACTCAAGTTGTTTGGTTGTAAAATTTCCCTAACATTGACTGCTATACTACATGATTGGACATATTTGTAGCAATGTAAATACATATGTAGAAATAAAAGTTTTATTTTTCAAAGAGAATTTTTACATGTAAAATTCTGTGCTATTTATTACAATCTTCTTATTATAAAATCATTTTCATCATTCTTTTCCAAGTTATTCCACCACTGGTAACATAACCTCAATGGTAATTGGGGTGGGGTTAACTATTAAATTCTAGGGCCATCTCTAAGTTCAACATGTGAAAATTTGACGTAGTTACACTTTTTGAAAATTCTTCAGAAAGGAAAAAATATGTATACTTACACAACGTGATACAAATACAATAAAACTTATATTGAGAAGGAGTCTAGTATCTTCCAATAATAAAACTGGAAAGAAAGGGTGAGATTTTCGTAACAAAATTTTTATTTTATGCTGGATTACTTAGAAAGCTCATATACATTGTTTTTCACAGCAGATCTTTCCCATTTCCTGAACCCACCCTCTCTTCACCCATCAGATTGTACAACCCTATGATTAACCACACCCCAACACATCCTCACCCCTCTGCTTTCCCCCTCATCCCCTTGGATCCTTATACACTTTCTACAATAATGATCTTATACAGTATTTGTCCTTACTTTTAATCTCTCTCAAGATTTTACCTTTGAGTTCTGAGCTTTGTGTGGAGGTATAACCCACACACTCACAGAGTCAGTTCCAGTCATAGTCATCCTCCATGGGATTTGTGAAACTATAAATCTTAACTGGAGGAGATTTCTCCCAATGAGCCGCTGGTGGATTTAAACCACCAGAATGCAGCAGCCTTTCACTTAATGGTGCAGTGTGCTACAGACTCCACCACAAGAGCTGTAAATCTTCAATAGTGGGATTTACAAATTTCTGGATATTACCATTAAATTCTAATATGATTACATTTTAGCCTCTGTAGAACCTATTCTTTGAAATTTGCTGAGATTTTTCTTTAAGCTTAAAGACTGATGAATTTATATATGTGCTATGCATATGCCCCTCTAATCAAGCTTAATTATGTGGTTCAAATCTATATTTTGACTGATTATTTTTTATCTTAGCAATAATTAGAAGTTTGTTACATTTTCCTACTGTGACATTGGGTTTGTTAATTTCTTCTTGTAACTTCATCCATTTTTAATATTCAAGTCTGTGAGATGTATACATGAATCAACTCTGCAACAACCAACAACACACATGTAAAAAAATCTTGATCTTGGTCTAAAATATTTAGGCTTAAATCCAGTCTTTGCGATTATGTAACAACATCTGATATCCCTAATGATATTTTTTTGTTTCAAAAATACAAATATAGTCATACACTCTTTCTTTTGATTAGTACTTAGTTAACATATGGTAAGAAGTTATGCTGTCAACTCTATGGCATATTATTAGAATCCACCAACTGCTTCATGGGAAAAAGATGCGGAGTCATCGCCAATGAAATGTAAAGTCTCTAAAACACTGCTGGAGAGTCAGCTATGAGACAGTTTCGACTCAACAGCCCACAGCATACATTCTACCCTTTTACTTTCAAACCTCCAAAGCATGAAGTGTGTTGTTAGTGGTGTTGCTGTGTACCATCAAGTAGGAACTGACCCAAAGCTGACCCTCCAGCAGGTTTTCAGTGATAGTAAATCACACAGGCGGAGATTGTCTATCGTACAATTTGCAGCCTCTTAAAAGGTGAATGTGCATCAGACCAGATGGCTGAAACATAAACTTTTAATGTTTTCCCACTCCTTTTAGCTTTGAGCTTGCTTTTCCTAAGTTGCTGTTGTTTGGGTGTCATCAAGTATATTTCCTAAAATGTTGAAAGGGAAGTTTATTTTATTAATTATCCAAAGACTTCCTGGAAAACTCTAGTGTCTTAGTGATAAAGAACTGCACAACTCATCCAAAGGCACACGGTCCAAATCCACCAGCCACTCTGAAAGAGAAAGATGGGCAGTTTCCTCCTGTACAATTTACTGCCTTGAAAACCTGCTGGAAGGTCAGCTTTGAGTCAGTTCTGACTCAACAGAACATAACAACAACAAGAAGAAGATCTTCTTATTAAGAAAGGAGCCCTAGTGAAACAATAGGACAGCAGTTCAAACCCACTCAGAGGCTTCTAGCAAAAGGCCTGCAAATCTGCTCCTATAAAGACAAGAGCTGAGAAAACGATGGGAGAAAACTATAGAAAACTATGCTCTGTTACATGGAGCCACTCTGAGTTGAAATATACTCTGAAAACTCAAAACTAACCCTCTATTGGTTTCTGAGGCTGTTAATCTTAAGGGCAGAAGATGGCCCATCTTTCTCTCCCAAAGTGAACTGCCCTAGTGTCACCCAGTCTTTGGGTTGACAGTGCAATTCCTTACAGGCTAAGCCACCACCGGAGTTAGGATAACTTAAAAAACAAAACAAAACAAAAAAGCATTAGAACTGGAACCTATTTCTTATAAGAGCAACTGTTTTGTCTTATTTGAGAAAACAAAATATAATGTTTTTGTGATCCAGTTAGCAGTAATGAGGAAAAGTGTTTCACATTAGTTTTTTCACAGTGCTTGTACTTTGTATACATATTGGAAACATGTTCATTTTTCCATAGCTCTCAAGGCAAAGTAATCACAAAGTTTCCCTTCTAAGGTAGGGGGGCTGGTTTGCCACATGCTCTTGAGAAGGGGATCTACAAACATGTATGCACACTAGTGTGCATCAAAGTAAAGGTCTCCAAGGCTAGCCATAACTGCTAGCAGTGATTTTTCTCTAGCTGGAGGAATGGAACAAGGCCGGCTAGGGAAAGTAGTGCACTGCTTTCTCCAAAAGATGCATGATTGATTCTCTTCAGGTCTTCCTTCACTTGGTTCACACTTAATTGTCTGTAGGATCGATCCCCTGAGGTTTGTAGGATCTATTGTGTCATTATTCTGACATTCGCGACTTGTCATACTCAGTCCTCCATATTTTCTTTGGAAAAGTGTACTGCAATCAGTAGAAATATGTCAACTTTTGCTTACACTTCTTTGGAGTTTACCTTTCAGTCTTGCTTTACTACCTATCCAAATCTGACCTAACCACATGGGTGGGCAGGAATGTGTAAATGGACTTGTTAGCCTGTCCACAATGGGATTTGCCATCTACCATTCCTCAAGGACATTGGCCAGTCTCAACATTCTACAAAGGCATTGGTTAGCCTTACAATTGAATTGAGCAAGCCAAGTAAGAGAGAGGGATCTTTCCCAGGCAATAAAGAGGAAAGAGACCTCCTGCCACCACCAGTAAAGAAACCTCACCATCAGGGAAAAAGCAGCGATGGCCAAAATGTGAGATGAGACCTAGCGAAGAGGAGGGGAGAGCCAATGTTTGCATGACTGAGAACTCTGTTGGATAACTGGGCATGGGAAGAGCCAATACTGTCAGGACTGAGAACTTGAGAACAATGGCTTAGAAGCATGAGGCTCGAGTCTGAGGTGCCTATGTGCATATTTCACTGTCTTTACTGTAAACTGTTATTAATCTGGACCGTAACCTGTTGATTTTATCATTACAGTTCTGTGTGGGTCTGTGAGCTATCACATTGGATTCTGGACCCAACAAAGAAGTAAGATTGGTGTTGAGATGAGGAGAAAGAAGTATGGGAGCATGGGGGACCCGTCTGACCTCTCAGGAATTGGTTTTATGCTACTAATGCTGTGGATGAACTTGGTAAAGGTCAGATATGACCATCCCCACATGGCCCTTGCTCTTATTACAATTTCCACACCTGAATTCTTATTTATGTGAATTTGTGATATTTTATAAAATTACTATACTTTTTAATCTTAAAACTTCATGCAGTCATCCAATATGTTAGTATTTTTTAATCCATCAAATAATTCTTATAGAAAGCATCTGAGCTTGTAAAATGTTCCAAGATGACATTAACTAAATTGTCATTTGCTTACATAGTGCCCCTTAGTTTCTTCTTCTTCTGCTGCTGCTGGTATGTGCAGTTGAGTTAGAACCTACTCATAGTTGAATCCCCAGTGGGTTTTCAAAAGTTTAAATGACACAGAAGGAGACCGGACATCTTTTTCCAATGGAGTAGCTGATGGATTTGAACCTTGTGCCTTTGAGTTGGTAGCACAACTCCTTACAACCAGACTACTAGAGTGCAATCCTTGTTGTTGTTATGTTTCATCAAGTCACCTGCGACTCATAGTGACTCCATGTACAGCAGCTTTAAACTCTGCTCTATCCTGTTCCAATCTTATTGTCTCTGACACACCTACCCCCATTACCTCAGTCATTGAATTAATCCATCTCATCAAGAGTTGTCCTCTTTTGCGCTGTCACTCCACACTCACAAGCATGACGTTCCTCTCCAAGGACTGACCCAGCTTTACCACATGTCCAAAATATGTCAAACAAAGCTTCAGAATCCTTGCTTCCAAGGAGCAGCCTGGTCTCACCCTCTAGGACGAACCTGTTTGTTCTCCTAACCATGTATGATATATTGAATTCTTCTTCTGTCATCTCTAGTCATTGCCCAGCTCCCTGATGCAGAGCAAGTAATTGTAAAGACCATGGCCTGGATCAGGTGCACCTTAGTCTCTATACTGCCATCATTACTCTTCAATACCTTAGAGAGGTCTCTGGCAGCAGACTTTCCCAATGCAATTAGTCTTTTAATTTCTTGGCTTCTGGTACCAAGAATGTTGATTGTGGAGCCTAGCAAACCGAAACTGTTAACAATCTCAATCTCTTCATCATCTGTTATGACGCTGCCAATTGGTCCAGTAGTGAGAATCTTTGTTTTCTTGATGTTAAGCTTTAAGGCTTATTTAAGGCTGCAGTCCTTGACTTTCTGCACCAAATGTTTCAGGTCCTCCTCAGTTTCAGCAAGCAGGGTTGGGTCACGGGCTTAATGCAGATTGTCGATCAATATATGAGCCAATTGGAATGTACCATGCTCAGGAGACTATGAAGCTAAAAGTATACAATTAATAAATGTTCTATTCTATTCTGAGGCATTCTTAATTTCTTCAACCCAAAAGTATTATAAACAGAATAAAAACATCAGCATTTAGATGAGCATCTGGATTTTCTTTATAATATTTCCTTAATTATAATCTACTCAGTTTTGTTTTGTTTGTTTGTTTTTTTGCCATTTAAGGGATTTGTGCTGTTGTTACTGTTTGTATCCAGAGAAAAATCTCTCACTTTTGTTTTCTCATATGACAATTTTGTGTTTCTGGGAGGTAGAGCTGAAAAATATGGTGGCACTCACTCTGCAAAGCTAGTCCTCTTCTTTTAAATTTTATAACCACCCAATATTTTTTCCCCTAGGGGAAGGAGAATAGATCCTTCAAAAAATTAAATCAAGCAGAAATAGAAATAACTACCTGGAGGAAGTACAGTGAATCTTGAGGGAAAATTTCATAAGGCGAGTAAATACTGTGGGGCATTTTGCTTTTTATGATACTTAGAAAGACCTGAGAAATATACAAGATACATAAACCAAGGCTGGTGGTTCCATCACTCTGCTATGCCTTTCAATTGGCTGAACACAACATTCAAACACAGCAATCAAATCCTAGGTATTTGAGCAGGAGTAAACTTGGGAGCCATTGTTCAGCCCATCAAATGAGCTCCACAAAATCTCTACAAACTTTTTATTTGGGCAAAGTATGATCCTATAACAAAGGAAGGATGCCTGTTTAGCTTAGTAATAGAAAGTATTGTGGGGTTCTTTGAATGTTGTTGTTGTGTGTACAGAAACATAGCTGACCCTCCTATAGGTTTTCAGAGGTAGTTAATCTAATTGCAGTAGAGATTACCCATCCTTCTCCCTTAGAGCAACTGGTGGATTTGAACAGCATGTCTTTGAGATTGCAGCACAGCTTCTTACCACTAGTACACCAGAGCCCCATTAACAAAATATTCTCTCTTTTTGCATCATCATCATAGGAGTGTGACCACTTCCATTCCCCATATGTATTCTCTCAAGACTCAGGATCCAGAGATACCTGGCCAAGAAACAAATAATGGATAACTCTAATGTCCCAATGGACTAAAATGAAAACTGGCAATAAAACCAGATACAACTCCAAGAAGAGATATTGAAGAACCAAGCTGTGTCTATACAGAGTCATATATGTGATGACACAGTTATTTACCCAGGTTCACTAGCATTCTATCATATCTAGTGTTAGAGCTACTGTAATTTGATCAGTTTACCATGTACTGGAAACATTTCTTTTTCATGCTTCCTGTATGTCAAGGTTTTATCTTTTCTCCATACCTATTCAATCTGTATTCTGAGAAAATAATTAGTGAAGCTGGACTCTATGAAGAGGAATATGGCATCAAGATCAGAGGAAGACACATCAACAGTCTATGTTATGGAAATGATGAAACCTTGTTTACTGAAAGTGATAAGGACCTGAAATGCTTGCTGCAAAAGATCAAGGATTACAGCCTTCTACATGAATTACATCTCAACTTCAAGAAAACAAAGGTTCTTACCACTGGGTCTAATAGGCAACAACATGATAGATTGAGAAAAGATTGAAATTATCAATGATTTTATCTTACTTGGATCTACAATCAACACCCTTGGTACCTGCAGTTTAGGAGATCAGGAGACATATCACTTTTAGCAAGTCTGCTGTCATGGAACTCTCCAGAATATTGGAGAACATGATGTCAGTTTGAAGAGATAGGTGCACCTAATTCAGGCCAAGGACTTTTCACTAACTTGCAAAAAATCTGAAAGCTGAACAATGAATAACAGAAAAAATGATGCCTTTGAGTTGTGTTGGAGAAGAGTACTAAGTATACCATGGACTGTCATAAGAATAAAAATATTTGTTTTGTAAAAAAAAGCAGCCAGGGTGGTCTTTGGAGGCAAGAATAGTGAAGCTTCACCTCTCATATTGTGGGCATGCTTCTAGAAGCAGCTATTTCTTGGAAAGAGAAATCAGACTTGGAAAGACAGAGAGTCAGTGAAAGAGAGGAAGACTCCAACAAGAGGGGTGGACACAATGACTACAGCATCTTATCCAGCGTCTTCCTCTCTTGTGCTGTCCCTCCACCCTCCTAAACTTGATGGCTCTCTCCAAGGACAGGTCCCTCCTTGCAACATGCCCAAAGTATGTCAGAGCTTCAGAATCCTTGCCTCTAAGAAACAGCCTGGTTTCACCCTCTCCAGGATAAACGTATTTGTTCTCTTAGCAGTCCAATGTATAGTCAATAATCCCAAAAATATATATAAAGAACTTGTACAACTAAATGAGGCAAATGCATGGAAACAGTTTATCAGTGCTTAACAGGGGAGCAATTGCTTATGGGGTACTGAGACTGTAAGTGAAGTGTAGAAAAACTTTATAAATAAGTAGTGAAGAAGTCGCACAATTGAATGTAATAAATACTACTGAGTTAAACACTTAAAAATGGTCAAAAGAGTGAATTTTTATTTATATATATTTTGTTGTTGTTGTTAAGAGCCATCAAGTCATAGATGTCTCATAGTGACCCTATGAATGAAAGACCTGAACACTTGTATAACTTTGACTGTTTCTCCACATTCATAGAGTTTCCAGAGGCAAGTCATTTCTGAAGTGGATGTCATTTTACCATAATAATATTTTCAATTTCTTATTGTGATTTAAGTGAAAGTTTCCAGAGCAAATTGGTTTTCCATTCATAGGCATTTTGTTTCAAGACAGTGAATGCAAATCCCACAATGTAACAGTATACTTCCCACTTCCTCCCTGTGTTTACCATTTCCTGTTGTCCTTCTTTCCCATCCCTTTCTGCCTATGAACTTTAACCCTGGGAAAATGCTGCCCTTTTGATCTCATCAGGTTGACTGTTCTAAAGAATCTGTATATCTCCCTTGTGTTTCTGTTCACTTTATGGGTCTAATGTTCAGGTCACAATAAGACATTTTAAAATAATGTAATTTGAGATAAAAAGCAAGTTCCCAAAATGAGAGATGTGTTTATGTACCTGGTGCCATAGTCCCTAGTGAGTTTTACTGCTAATTCACATGCCACACCTCTCTGGCAGTTTGAATCCC
Organism: Elephantulus edwardii; assembly: GCF_000299155.1. NCBI lineage: Eukaryota > Metazoa > Chordata > Mammalia > Macroscelidea > Macroscelididae > Elephantulus > Elephantulus edwardii. Next base: position 13,118,256 of record NW_006399804.1, on the reverse strand, counting down.
AGTGGGTCTGAAGAAGATGGACAAGCTCCTCCTGTGTGATTTACAGTTTCAAGAACCCAATGGTGAGTCATCTGTGAGTGCATTCCAACTCATGGCATTGTATAGAGAGAAGAGAGAGAAGGGGGGTGAGAGAAGGTAGAGAGAGGAGAGAAGAGAGAGAGAGGTCTGAGTGCAGTGGAGTCCAGACTTCTTAGGGTACTCTGGTGGCCTAGTGTTAAGAAACTGCATTACCAGTCTTAAGGAACTCAGTTTGAGCCCACCAGCTTCTCCATGGGAGGAAGATGGACAATCTCCTCCCATGTGGTTTAACGCCTCTGGAAACCCACTGGAGGGTTTTCAATTAAATTGGAGTCGGTTCCAATTCGATGGTACTTAACAAGAACAATAATAATATATATTTCAAATACTTTATACAAAACCATGTCTACACAAAATCTTCAAAGGATCCAAAAGTAAATGTAGTCATTAAGTTGATGAAAGTGAAGAATAGATTATAGAGGTAGAAGAGAAGAATGAGATCAGGGAAAGGGAGCATTGTCTATGTTCTATTTTAAAATACCTGAAATAAATAGGACAGATGCTAAAAGTCATTAAATTTGGGTCTTAGTACTGATAGTTTTTCTCCGTATTTTCCATAGTTCCAAAATGTTTCCTAATTTAGAAAAATATTTCATGAAAGCAAATATGTTTTTTCAATTGGTATCTTACATTAAATTATATCCGTGTTATCAAAGTACATTAAATTATAGTCTTAAATATTACAAAATCATGGCCGATACATATGAGTAATGCATTTACTTCTTTTTTCCTCTATTATTCTGTTTGTATGCCTTTTTCTTCAGGCATGATAGGGAAAGAATATTGGATACAGCAACAATAAAAGATTACTGATTTAAATGTATCAAAAAGATGGTATACTCAGAGAATTAGTTCTCAATTCTATCAAGAGAACAAGTTAAATATATTGAATATGGAATGTATTGTCAGATTTAACTGTTTCCAAAATATGCATTTGTGAATATGCATAGAAAAACAGGTCATCCATCAAACAGGAAAGATACACAAGATGCATTGTACAGGCAAAGGCCCTACCCCACTCTACAACTGAGCAGCAACACTCTGCATGTGGTTCTCATCAAAGACCTTAAAAGTGCATTTCACATCATAATCTAAAGAGACAACCCAAGATTAAATGCAGGCCCAACACGTATACATTTCAGGATTCGGTAGAGGTATTTCGAGTGTATAACACATGTAATCATTTCTGGTACATAAATTGAATTTTTATAGCCCTGTGCAAAATCCATAAAGAAACATATCTTCTTTCTATATCCTTTTCTGCCATTACTTGGTATAAATGTTGACATTTATCCTTTGAATTGTGTTAATAAGTGGCATGGCTTCTGCATCCTTGTAAAGTGACTTGGAGGTATTAGTGTTGAGGAGCAAGGCAAGAAACAAGTCCAGATGAGAGGAAATTGGCTACACAGGGACAGAGGATATGGTGGGAGCATGGAGGTGAGGGGAAATGGGAAGGCCAACAGGAAAAGATGGAGAGGCAAGCAGGAAATCCACCCAAACCCTAGGACATCTTTTACATATCAGCTCCCAAGACCCTGCAACCAGCTCAAATGACCCAGCATTGTGCTCTTGGAGGGTACAAACAATTAAAATGCACAGCTCTTAACCAAAAGGTTGGAAGTTTGAAGACACCTCAGGAGAAAGACACGATATCTATTGAAAATTCAGCAGCTGAAAATGTGATGGCACACAATCTATTCTTACACAGGTGGGACCACCAAGAGCTGGAGTTGACTCAATATTATCTGTTATTGTTGCTTGCTTTTTCCCATCAGAATATATAGAAATAAGAAGAAAGTAAAAGAGTTGATGTGTTGAAGGTATAAAACAAATCCCAGCTATCTTAAATTCTGTACTAAGAGAAATTATCTTTTAAAGGTGAAGCAAAGAGGTATCACTATACACTTATTGTTATTAGTTGCTGCTAAGCTGGCTCTTGGTACCAGCAGCCAGAAATTAAAAGACAAATTGCAGAGGGAAAGTCTGCTGTCAGAGACCTAGCCAAAGTACTGAAGAGCAATGATGACAATGTGGAGACAAAGGTGTGCCTGATTCAATTACTTGCTATACATCAGAAAGCTTGGCAATGGCTAGGGATGACAGAAAGAGAATTTATGCCTTTGAGCTGTGGTGCTGGAGAAGAGTATTGAATATACCATGGACTGCTAGGAGAACAAACAGGTTCATCCTAGAGAAGGTGAGACCAGGCTGCTCCTTGGAGACAACGATTCAAAAGCTTTGTCTGACATACTATGAACATGTTGCAAGGAGGGACCAGTCCTTGGAGAGGGACATCATGCTTGGGAGGATAGAGGACAGCACAAGAGAGGAAGAGCCTCCATGAGGTGGATTGATTCAGTGACTAGGGTAACGGGGGTAGGTGTGTCAGAGACAATAATATTGGCACAGGATAGAGCAGGGTCTAGGGCTATTGTACATAGGGTCGCTATGAGTCACAGGCAACTAGACAGCACATAACAATTAACAACAACAAGCTGGCTCTGGCTCACGTACAGCAGAATAATATATTGCTGATCCTGTACCAGCCCCACACTGCTTAAGCCCTTTCTCTCTCATTGCTGCCATGTTAGAACCAGCTCACAGCTGACCCTCCAGCTGGCTTTCAGGAGACTGGAAATAGCACAGGAGGCGGTTGATGAACTTGCTTCCTCAGGGCCACAGGTGGATTAAAACTGCCAGAGAGGTCACGCTTGGGGGTTAGCAGTGCAACTCCATACAGCCTAGAGCACCAGAGCCCCCTCAAGCCCATTCACTCATTGTCATTGAGTTAGAACTGACTCTTAATTGACTCTCCAGTAGGTTTTCAGATCACACAGGAGGAGACTCCCCATTAGAACAGTTAAAATAAAGAGAAAAAAAAATACTGGTCAGAATGTGGAGCAACAAAAAACCTACTCATTATTACTGGTAATGCGAAACAGTACATTCACTTTGGAGGACAGTCTAGGGGTTTCACATAAAGCTAGACATGAGCTTACCTTATGGGATCACCATCGGCTTACCAACAACCACACTTAGAGGCATTTACTCAAATGAAAACTTAGGTCCATACAGATCCTGCATATGAGTGGCTATAGTAATTTTATCCAATTGTGAAAATGCCAGGCATTCTCCAGCAAAGTTACTAAAGAATTAACTGAAGGAAGTGGTAGAGGGCAAAATCAGCATAAAAATAATCAGATTTATCAATAACAACAATGAGAATTCTGACAAGAAAGTCAGAAAACCATTTACAGTGTTGTCAGAGTTGTTGTTGATTGCTATTGAACTGAAACTGACACAGAGCTGACGCTTCAGTGGGTTTTCAGGAGCTACAACACAGGAGAGGGAGACTGCCCATCTTTCTCAACAGAGCACGTGGTTTAAACCAGGTACCTTAGGGTTGGCAGAGCAACCCCTACACACTAGACTGCCAGGGTCACCAAAAAGAATAGGAATAAAACTAATGAGTCGAGTAAAGGACTTAGTAAAAAAGAAATTCGAAAATATTGCTGTAAGAAACTAAGGGGAGACAGCGGGGGATTGTGTACAATGAAGGAATTTTACTTTTCAAAGAGAAGAGCGAACTGGGGAGGAGGGGTGGGCAGGGAGAAAAGTGCAACAGTGAATGAATGGAAATCCAAAATCTCTGTAAATTCCATTAAAATTAATAAAATAAAATTTAAAAAAAAACAAATGAAGAGATTTACCTAAGTGGGAATACTTTTGCCATAGTCATGAAAAGGAAAAATTAACATTATGAAAATGTCAACACTAACCAAAGCAATCTATAGATAGAATGCAATCCTGATCAAGATTCAAGAAAAATTCTATAAAAGATAGGAGAAATAATTACCAAATTTATATGGGGAGGAAAGAGATCCCTGGGTGAGCAAAGACGTACTAAAGAACAAGACAGGAGGCCTCACACCTGCACATTCTAGACTATTAACAGGTACCGTCAGGAGCTCTGGTGACATCGCCATGTGGAGCTCTGCTTCTAAGTCAAAGGGGGTGCTTCTCTGGAGGTTTGAATCTGCCAGCCACTCCACAGGGGAAAAAAGGGCAACCTCCTGCTGTGCAATTTACAACCTCCAAAAAATCCACTGAAGGGTCAACTACAAGTCAGTTCTGAAATGGCGGCAATGAGTTTGATTAGTCAAAACATCCCGGTACTGGTATTAATAACAAAGATATGGACTAAGAAAGAAAATTGAGAACCCAGAAGACAATCCATCCACATGGAGACAGCTGATCTTTGGAAAAGGGCCAAATTCTGTTAAAAGGGAAAGTGATCATTTCTTTAGCAAATGATGCTGGTAAAAGTGGAAATCCATTTGCAAAATCAGAAACAGAATCCATATCTCACATCATCTACAAACTCTAACTCAAGACAGACAAAAGACTCAAATGTCAAACATATAAAATAACTATAAAGATTATCAGAGAAAAGCAGAAGCAAATTCACAGATGCTTTTCATTTATGGCACAAGGAACTCTGGCAGCCTGTTGGGAATGAGTTGCACTGTCAGACCAAAGGCTGGTGGTTCGAATCCACTACATGATCCATGAAGGAATGTTAGGCAATCTCCTCTCCCAAGATTTATAGCTTCTGAAAATAGTATCTCTATTTTTTAAGCATTGCACTATTTTTAAAAGTGTAGATAAACCAGTATAAAATAAAAAATATGACACCATTTGACCCAGAATTCCCATAATTAAGTATATATCCTAGAGAACTAAAACCCTTGAAAAGATATCTATACAACCATGTTCATGACAGCATTATTCATAATAGCAAAAAATGAAAATGACTTAGGTGCACATCAACAAATGAACAGGCAAACTGTTGTACAGATGGAAAATGTAACACTATGTAATAAGAAAGAAAAATAATGATTCCATGAAACATCTCATCAGGATTGACTGGGAGGACATTATGCTGAGTGAAATTAGTCAGTCACAAAATGGCAAATATTGTACAGACCACTATTATTAAAAATACAAGAAAAAGTTTATGTACATAAAGATACATTCTTTGGTTCCCTGGAATGGGAGGAGGAGGGGCTGGAATCACTAACTAGGCAGTTGTGATACAGTCTACAGACTGTTGCACTGCTAACCAAAATGCCTCATCTCTGGTAGTTCGAATCCACCAGCAACTCTAAGAGAGAAAGAGGGGCTTTCTCTCTCACTAAGATTTAGTCTCTGAAACTCACTGAAGGGTTGCTATGAGTTTTAACTGACTCAACAGTAGTGAATTTGGGATTTAGTGTTTTGAGGATTTTGGTTTTTTGTTGGGTTTTGTATTTTTTAGTTTTTTAGTGTTTTTTGTTTTGTTTTGTTTTGTTTTATTTTGCGATAGTTACTATTGTTTTAGACACTACTGAGACGGTTCTGATTCACAGTGTCCTACAGACAGAATGAGACACTGTCTACATCATTGTAGCAATTGTCTCAATACTATGTGTTAATACAAAACCATTTATTTAGGCAAATAATGTCTCACCTGAATTTAAAACCAACTCAAGAACAGGTTTGAGGCACTGAATACTAATGAATAAAGGCCATATGAGCTGTGGGAGGAGATCAATGAAGAAAACAAAGGGTCATTACAAAGGCAGAGGAGGAAGAGAACACCAAAATAAATGTCAGAAGGAACCCTAAATATTGCACTAGATTGCCAAGAAGTCAAAACAAAGGAAATAAATGATGACATAAAAGAGTTGGACAGAAGGTTTCATGTAAAAGAGTTGAACAGAAGATTTCAAAGGACAGCACGAGAAGACATAGTATTATAGTAAAATGTGCCAAGTGCTGGAGTTAGAAAATCAAAAGGGAAAAACTTGTTCAGGATTTTTCTCAAGCTGAAGGAACTAAAGAACAGATTCAAGCCTCAAGTTGCAATATTGAAAGATGATATGGGCAAAATCCTGAATGATCCAGAAAGCGTCACAAGAGGATGGAAAGAATATACATAGTCACTGTACCCAAAAGAATTTGCTGACAAAGAACCATTTTAGAAAATAGCACAAGAACCAATGGTAATGTAAGAATGCCATGCACTGGGAAAACCTGGAGTTGGGGACCTCTCCAAATTATTGAGGAGTAATGATGTCAGTTTGAGGACTAAGGTGTGTCTGATTCTCAGACATGAAGATCATCAATGTCCTCTGGTGGTATTACTTCGCCAAGCTCATTGAATTCATGGACACCTTCTTCTTCATCTTACGCTAAAACAACCACCAGATCACAGTGCTGCACATGTACCACCACGCCACCATGCTGAACATCTGGTGGTTCGTGATGAACTGGGTGCCTTGTGGCCACTCCTATTTTGGTGCCACATTTAACAGCTTCATCCACATCCTCATGTACGCGTACTATGGCCTGCCGTCTGTCCCTTCCATACGACCATATCTCTGGTGGAAGAAGTACATCACTCAGGGGCAGCTGCTCCAGTTTGTGCTGACAGTCGTCCAGACCAACTGCGGTGTCATCCGACCATGTACATTCCCTCTCGGATGGTTGTACTTCCGAGATTGGATACATGATTTCTCTGATTGCGCTCTTCACAAATTTCTACATCCAGACCTACAACAAGAAGGGGGCCAGCCGGAGAAAAGACCACCAGAGGGATCATCAGAAGGGCTCGGTGGCCACCGTGAATGGACAGACCAACAGCTTTTCTTCCCTGGAACACGATGTGAAGTCCCGGAAACAGGGCAAGGATTGAAGACCAAGAGCTGAGAACCTCCAAACCACGCGTCTGATTGTAAGCAAAATGCGTTGTGCCTGATTCTTGTTAACAGCTGCTGCAACTAGTCGGCCTATAATAGTGTGATTCACGTAGGATTTCCTTCATCAATTCCAAACCTCTAGAAAATGTATACTGATTCTACAAGTAGACATAAGATTTTTAACATTTCTGGGCTCTCACCAACCCTGCGCTAGACTGTGGAAAAGGGAGTGTTATTATAGTATACGACACTGCTGTTGCCTTATTAGTTTTAACATGATAGGTGCTGAATTGTGATTCACAATTTAAAAACACTGTAATCCAGACCTTTTTTTTT
>NW_006399804.1:13109552-13110758 GCF_000299155.1 Elephantulus edwardii | reverse complement strand
AACAGTCAGTTTAACTTTTTAATAGATCTTATTTTTTTATGTTGAGTGCCACTATTAATAATGTATAAAAGAAAAATAAAGGTTGAGGGGGAATCAAAAAAGTACTCTTGATAAAATGTAAATACATATTCTTTGGCCTTCAAGGTTTTAGGGAGGAATAGGCTGATGGGTGATCAGGCTGTTTTCCGTTTCTGAAGTGCTAAGTGTTTTTATACAGGAGACAAGCCCAGTTTGCTTTTCACTGTGTGAGAGGATGTGTCCTTTTCAGAGGTGATGAGTGAACACATATTATTTGTCAGCGTCCAGACATGAGCACTGAGGAGCTGGTTCCCATTGTCCAAACATGGACTGATTTCTGTACTGCTGTTTTGACACAAAACTTCTTTTTCAAATGTGCCTAGTTTACCAAAACAAGTTAAAAGGGAGCAGGGTAGGAGACTTTAGAATTTTTAAGATACAATTTAAAACAGCCACAGTGTAAGAGAACTGGGAAATTGGATGGCAATCATTTATTTAATGTAACTTAATTGTGATTTTAGGAGGGGTGGTTTTTTTCCTGCTTCAAATCTAAAGATTGTTTAGAACCGCTTGCTTAAACATAATCTACTGCTTATTGTAAAATTGTGTCTTACACACTTGAGGCAGTGTTCAGCCAGATAAGAACTAATGTGTGCGTCATTTAACATGTTGGAATTTAGCCTCCAAATACCTTTGTTGAAAAGAAAAAGCATACATTGAGCCACACATGACATATCTTAGAAGGTCATCGACAATGTATAAACTAATTTGTTGGTTTGATATGTATGTAAATATCAGTTTACCATGCTTTAATTTTGCACATTCATATTCTAGGGAACTGATGGGTTCTCTTAATAGTCTTGTGGGTGTTGTTTGGGAAGAGTCACAACATCTGTTTACATTGACCTTGCCAACCCTAGAATGTGTATACTTGTAATGTATGTCTTCCTTCCTAGGTACTAGTTTGCAGCTGTCTTTACATATGTCAATACAGAAACAATAACATTCAATAGTGTGCTGTCAAAGTGTGCTTAGCTCCTCTGGATATGCCCACACTGTCAAATAATGTCTAAACATTAATCATTAAAACATTTTTTATTTAAAAAAAGGTGTGTCTGATTCAGGCCATGGTCTTTCCTATTACTTGCTATGCATCTGAGAGCTGGATAATGAATAAGGATAGCAGAG